>NC_062991.1:5261159-5605359 GCF_023078275.1 Leguminivora glycinivorella | reverse complement strand
CAATTTAGACTTTGACTTACGGCTCAGCCACGAGTGCCACGACATTGGTCTAAGCGCGACAGCGGTGAGCGGCGGCCATACATTGGAGCGAGACACAGCGATGGGACTTTTCATTCGCACGTATGGCTGCCGCTCACAGCTGTCGCGCTTAGACCAATGTCGTGGCTTGGCCGTTATCTAAATAGCTTTTTATTTTTGAGGTTATCTCGTCCTGTCCGTCAGGTTCATGCTACGAAGTGCTACGCCGTAGGCCATAGCGTAACCTTTCCGGTATGTATGTAGCTCGAATTTTTCGTAGAGGCAAAGAGAATCGAGTATTGTAGAGAGTTACTGTCAAAGTAAAATCACAGTGCCATCTCTCGACATAGGCTTACAACTTTTGAACCTCAGTTTTGACAATTTGGCCCATATTCTAAGCTTGATATGTGTTAAAATGTCAAATATTAATATTAGCGCCATCTAGCTGAGCGTACCCTAAAGGTGTAATGCCATCTAGGCCACCGTACCTTTTTCTGTTCTGTATGGTACTGAGGTATGTTTATTTCTTAGACTTTATCTGTCTATACGGAGTTATATGTCTTTGGTAGAGGCGACTATCGGCGGCCCGATTCGAACATATGTATACATCAATAATTTACTCTAAATACGATATTGTTGGGATAAGTAATTGGAAAAAGTGACGGGGTATTCTTGCTTCTTGCAATATTAGATCACAATTCTGAGTGAATTTATGTTAAGTAAAAAAAAAATTGAAAATTAATATTTAAAAAAAATACTTAAATGTCAAACAAATCTACCATGTGGTCCATGTGGATGGAGATGCGTATAGCAGGTATGCGAGATGGGTTCAATCGTGGCGTGGCTGCAGTATCACATATTCGTTTTCTGTCAACCCTCTATTAGTAAACAAAGACATATATAACTCCGTATAGACAGATAAAGTCTAAAAAAAAACGTACCTCAGTACCATACACAAAAAGGTACGCTGGCCTAGTTGGTATAACACCTTTGGGGTACGCTCGGCTAGATGGCGCTAATATTAATATTTGACATTTTAAAACATATCAAGCTAGGAATATGGGTCAAATTGTCAAAACTGAGGTTCAAAAGTTTGTCTATGTCAAGAGATGGCAGTCTATGCACTGTGATTACACATTTTACTTCGACAGTAACTCTCTATAATACTCGATCCTCTTTGTTAGTAAATAAGAGTGGAGAGAGAGGCGCTGAAAATTGATCAATTTCAAGTTCTCTGCCTACCTCTTTTGAAAACACAGGCGTGCGTTTATTTATGTATGTTTTCCGTTTATTTATTATTATTTTATTATTATTATATACTCGTACAGTCGACAAATATTACAATTTATCAAAACTGTTAACAGTTTTTTTCAAAGATTTCAAAGATTTTTTTTTATTTGTTCGTTCAACATAGGTAAGTTACTTTACACTTTTAGTTTGACTGCTGGATAAGAGTATTTTATTAAAAATCATTACAGGAAGTAATATCTAATTAAATTTAAAATTAGAACTTAACAAGTTACTATGGCAGGCTATTTGATAAATACATTTTTAATTATCTCTTAAATTTATCCGTGGTCCCAGTAGGGCCGAGTATTTTGAAATGCAATGTAACGTTTTACAAATATATCAAATCTAATTATAGGGAGTAATGGTTAATTAAACGCGTGAGGCAATTAAGATCAAACACCGACTTCCGGTCTGTAATTACATGAACGACCAGATTCAATATTGTGTATAAATAAACAAGAGGCCAATTTAAACTAACACTGACACCAAAATGATAATTATATTTATCTACATAACATCCAACCTTAGGCTTGCCACAGACAGTCTTAAAAATTCATAATCTTAAAAAAAAATTGTATGCAATGTGCGTTGTATGTCTAACGTCGTCATTGGCAAAATCCCTCCTGCCAAAAGAGGGGAAAGCCATAAAAAAAAAAGACTGTCTGTGGCAAGCCATAGATTAAATATAAGAAGATCATACCGTCCCATATATTAAAATGAGACCGCCTAAGAACACGCATACACTACACAACCAACCAACCAACATAATATGAGATCGAAAAAACTAACAATGAGTACGGGCGGAGAGTATGGAAATGCACATTACCGCGGATACTGAATAGATTTCCAAATGAATTGATAGACTCATTAGAAAGTCGAACCTGTAGCCAAGCTTACTGAAGTTTTTGCTGAAAAAACACTTATTAAAAACGAAAAAACTTAATAATGTATAAATAAAATAAATAACAATTCATCTGTACCTAGACTCCTTAACTCAAACAATCTTTTCAATTTAAGATTAGCAGTTAAGTTCATAAATGCATGTACGTTTCTTAGAAATAAACAGATTATTTTTTTTTAACACCGCCGCATTTTTTTGAAAATGCAAAAAAAATGTCTTGTAGCTTTCGATTACACTTGTAGATAGCGTTAAGTGTCACTTTTGACACATATTTATGGCTCGAAAGTGACACTTAACGCTAATCTACAAATAATTGATGGCAACAAGGCATTTTTTGTGGCGCCATCTATGTGTGGCGTAGTGTGTGCGCGTTCTTAGGTGGTCCCATTTTAATGTATGGGATGGTGTGATCTTCTTATATAAGGTCCTAATTTATTAGATGCAGATATTTTTACAGCTGATAGTACTCGGTCTCTGGAGTATATTAAACCGTGAAACATTATAGCTTTTACGATGTTTTTTTGGAGAAAACGGAAAAACAAATTTGCTACGTAAAAACACCCTGTTTATGTGATTATTAAATGAAAACTCATTGAACAGATTCTAGTACCTCTTTTACGTACCACTTAACTGTAACTGGCCACTTCAATGACATGTGCAGTTTTCCCGCCGAACCTTTACGACATTTACAACAAACAATTATGAAACAATTGTTGACATGACAGACAGTGTTATTGTGACATGTGATAATGCACATGATGATTTTTTTTAGACGAAATTATAATTAATTTTTTTGTTAGGAAAATGAAATCAAAAAAGTTACATGAAAAGATTTCTTAATTTATATTTAAAGTTAATTATTTTAATGTAAAGTATCATGTGTTAAAATATCTGCAACTAATAAATTAGGACCTTATATATACAGTGAAACCTGGTTAAGTGGGACCTGGATAAGTGAGAAACCTCTTTAGCTGGGACCCAAGGTGCGGTCCCGACACTTTCGCACCGATTTACCTCTGTTAGTGAGACAAAACAGACCTCTATAACTGAGATAGCCTTTTCGATTTTTTAGTCACATTTCCCTCTATTAGTGAGACAGAGCGTGTATTTTACCTCTGTTACTGAGACTATATTTGAAATGTATATTCACTTAATTGTTTGTTAAGAATTTTATAGAAATTTACCTCTGTATCTGAGATACAGTCAGTCTATGACCTCTGTAACTTGGACTTTATTGAAAATCTATTTCCATATTTTTAATAACTCTTTACGCGATTGATTCTTTGTGTTTAGGTGAGTTTAAGGGTTTTCTTTTAAGTAATTAAAACTAAAATTTCGATTTGTAACATAAAAATTATAAAATAAAATATAAAATATAACTTTCATAATATAAAATTTCTATGACACAATGACATATGACATGTCTTATATATTATTTAAAGGCTTATTTACCTTTTCTTTTAGCATGCAACTAATAATAACTATATGAAAAACACCTTATCACCTCTATAACTGACACATCCACTATTCTGGCCTCTATTAGTGATACCCTCTGTAAGTGAGACAAACTTTGTATTATACCTATCTAACTGAGACCCTGAATAAGTGGAATACCTCTTTAAGTGAGATAAATTTTGTCGTCCCTTGAAGTCTCACTTATCCAGGTTTCACTGTATAAGTAATCTATGATCCAACGCATCCGTATTATAAGTTCTCTACAAAGAGGATTATGTACATATATAGAGAGTTACTGTCAAAGCAAAATGTGTAGTTTTAGGGTCCCCCCACATCTAGCGTCTCGCGAGCGTCACGTCGGGCCAACTGTATGGAAAAAGACGCCGCGTCGACGCGACGTCGACGCGGCGTCAGGCTTTGCCCATACAGTTGGCCCGACGCGACGCTCGCGAGACGCTAGATGTGGGGGGACCCTTGTGCATAGACTGCCATCTCTCGACACAGGCTTAAAACTTTTGAACCTCAGTTTTGACAATTTGGTCCATATTCTTAAATTGTGTGTGCTAAAATGTAAAATATTAATATTAGCGCCATCTAGCCGAGCGTTCCCCAAAAGTGTAACGCCATCTAGGCCACCGTACCTTTTTAGGGTTCCGTAGTCAACTAGGAACCCTTATAGTTTCGCCATGTCTGTCTGTCCGTCCGTCCGTCCGCGGATAATCTCAGTAACCGTTAGCAATAGAAAGCTGAAATTTGGTAACAATATGTATATCAATCACGCCAACAAAGTGCAAAAATAAAAAATGGAAAAAAATGTTTTATTAGGGTACCCCCCCTACATGTAAAGTGGGGGCTAATATGTTTTTTCATTCCAACCCCAAAGTGTGGTATATTTTTGGATAGGTATTTAAAAAAGAATAAGGGTTTACTTAGATTGTTTTATGATAATATTAATATTTTCGGAAATAATCGCTCCTAAAGGAAAAAAAATTGCGTCCCCCCCCTCTAACTTTTGAACCATATGTTTAAAAAATATGAAAAAAATCACATAAGTAGAACTTTATAAAGACTTTCTAGGAAAATTGTTTTGAACTTGATAGGTTCAGTAGTTTTTGAGAAAAATACGGAAAACTACGGAACCCTACACTGAGCGTGACCCGACACGCTCTTGGCCGGTTTTTTCTGTATGGTTCTGAGATTCTGTCTATACGGAGTTACATATGTCTTTGGTTCTCTATAATATACTTAGGAGCAATACGCAAATGGCCCATACTAAGAAACCTGTAGGTATATTGCCCGTCTGTAATTTAACCCGTATCCCACAGTCGACTTCTACGAAACTCATGGTAAGAAAGGGGGTGGTGAAATTTTTAACTCGTCAGCACTTTCGTATACAACCTTATTTAATGCCAACATTTCCTTAAACTACTGTAAGTTTATCCCAAGGATTATTTATATTATAGGATTTACAATCTTCATACTAAGAATCGTACCTCCATTTTTAGCGCCATCTATAAGAGGTACTATCATAACTATACTGATGATGCCTACAAATAAATTTTTTCATAATGTGTATTGACGTGATATCATGATATTAAAATAAAAAAGCATGTCATTTGTTCTTATTAAAAATAAAAACACGCTAAAATACTTAGAGCTTTTTTGTATGGGCTTGTCTGTCTCAGTGTTATATGGTCCTTGGTTTATCTTATCTAATTTTAGTATGTACGTTACGTTTTTTCTAATAAAATCTATCCCATTCATTTATCAAGTTCGGACACCCGTCTAAACGCTCGAACACGGAAATACTAGACTATCGCGATAAACCATTGTTATTACTGTATTGTACACGACCACTATAACTAGGCCCCCACCCTGTCACTAGTTCAATCGAAACTTAAAACGAACGGGAACATAGACTGGGCGTAACGGCTCTTCGTTCACTGGTTTACACTGCCAATGCCATCTAGCGGAGAATGTCAAAGGTTATAGTCTGACATTTAAAAGCGCTGTCAAAGATATTGGACTTAATTTGATATGATGTGGGTATATGCAAATGTCGATTTTGAACGTAAAGGGGTCTTTGGGCGTGAATTATTGACGGTATGAGTTGGTGTCGCGGTGTTGTTGTCTAAGTGTTACTTAAGTACTTTCGCAAAGTTCGGATGAATGAAAATGTTCTGATTGATAATGTCGATACCTCTAAGCTATAAAGTGTTACGGGATGAAATTGGGACAGGTAAAATGCGGGACGGTTTAAACGGGACCAATGGCAACCGTAAATATAATAGGTAGCTACCAACTTGAGTAGTCGAACAACAGAATTAAGCGAGAAAACCGTCTATATTATTTACCGGTAACCTCTAAATCATGGGTGAACTCTTCTGGGCGAGCTCATTCCATCGTATAGACCACGTCTTTGCCTTTGGCTTGTTTGTGGCCAAGAGTAAGCCCATTTATAATAATCTCGAGAGACTCTCGCTAGGTGGTTGGATCAAGGGTCAGATGCAGAGGGCGGTGATCTTGGACACGGCGCGGATAGTCCGACGGTTCCTCTCTCTGCAGCCCTAACCACCGGCAGGTTGGGCCCTGCCCCGCTGCTGGCGGCACCCTAGGTTAGGTTTTTTAAAATATGTTTATATTTTTTTATTGTTTTGCAAGTGGTTTTGTATTTTACTTTTATATTCGTATTATAAATAGCCTAGCCTTAAAGATTTAAAAGAAATAAAGAGAATAATAATAAAAAAGTGATGTTTATTTCTTAGGTTGGTAGTTTTTGTTGAAACCAATTTCCTAAGAAAATATTCTAGCAAAAAATAATACAGGCAATTTTCATTAACAATTTAATACAGCAAATTAGCTCCGTAATAATAAGCAATGTACGTAAGTGCTCAAATAACCGGACGCTCCCGCCATTACTTTTAAAACCTTATTTAATAGCTACTAAAAACTTTAATCCACAAATAGCCGAAGATTTACGAGCCATCAAGCTTTGTCTTCGCATTTACCTCTTGACCGATTTCGAAAAAATAAATATAATCTTTATTACACGTTACAATGTGAGGAAAACACGTAAAAACGGTATGTAAATAAATAAAAGTCGGCCATGCTGAGGCGACGCCATCTGTTGGCGAGTAGCGGGTTTTATTTGAACTTTTATACGGTGCGGGAGATTGATCGATGGAGTAATTCGAAATTTAAACGAACTAAATTAAAATGAGAATACGAACTTGTGACGTAAAACTAGGTTACGAAATCAAAACATGTGACTTTTAAACCTCATTGTTAGAAAAATAGAGCTGATTGTCAATAATTTATTATGTTTCACTCGGTGACAAAATTTGTTTAACCTAAGTGCCTTGAAACCCTCGCAACGCTTATGATTCCACATTTTGAACCACTCGTTATACTCGCGGTTCAATATTGGAATCTTTCGCTCACTATCAATGTCTAAAAAAGGGGTACCTAGGCAAAGCAAAAGACTGCCTCTTTTCCTCTACCCACCCCTTTTGGGAATACAGGCGTGCGATTATGACATGCATGTATGTTTGTTTAATCTTGCGTGTACGAATCCGTTTAATCTTTGGTTATGATACTACAATGAACGAAGGTCGTATCAAAATAAAATTAAAAACGTAATAAGTTGTTGAATTTTAAACGGCCTCCAAAATTTGCCGAAGAAAAAACTAAAAATACATTGTATATTGAAATTTTATTAAATGAAAGAAACGAAACTAGTTACTTCGCCGATTTTTACTTAGATACGAGTACCTACAATAAAATTTATTGTTTGTCTGGGTGTGATTTTAAAGCAACTTTACTGCAAATTTTATGGACCTGCTCCCAGACTATTTCATTTCCTTTCATTTTCATTATAGAATGGAATAGAATAGACTTTCTTTATTTGCCAGAATACGACCCTACCCATACCCTACCATAGTGTTGTGTTCCTGCCGGTGAGTAAGGCTGCCAGAGCTCAACGAGGGTGCGGTGTGCTGATGACGGGAGGACTTACGGAACCAACTTGTTCCGTCTATTGTCCTTTGAGTCGTCGGCAACCCAAACCCTCCTTAGAACTTGTACATAACACAGCAAAAGGGAATGTACAAGTTTCTAATGGGGTGGCAACGCGCTTGTGACACTGTTTGAGTTGCAGGCGTCCATAGGTTACGGTGACCGCTTTACATCAGGCGGGCCGTATGCTTGTTTGCCACCGACGTAGTATTAAAATAAAATATACGAATGGTACAGGATAGGATTAATCTCGAATGTCATTGGTCCGAAACGGGATGAACCAGTGACCTTCAGATTGAAAGTCTTATAATATAATATAATATATTATATCTTACTACTGGGCCACCAGCACTTTTTACCTAGGGTAGTTGTACCATTAGATGACCGATACCCAAAAGACGACCGATGGGTAAAAATGTAAGGGGTAAGTATAATACATAAATATTATATTTGACGACCGGTCTGGCGCAGTCGGTAGTGACCCTGCCTGCTGCGCCGCGGTCCCGGGTTCGAATCCCGGTAAGGGCATTTATTTGTGTGATGAGCACAGTCTGTCATGGATGTTTTCTTTGTATATAAGTATTTGTATATTATATATATCGTTGTCTGAGTACCCACAACACAAGCCTTCTTGAGCTTACCGTGGGACTCAGTCAATCTGTGTAAGAATGTCCTATAATATTTATATTTATTTTATTTTAATTTAAAAATGCCTAAAATTCGGGACATTTTAGTTAGTAAAATCGGTCAAGAGCGTGTCGGGCAACGCTCAGTGTAGGGTTCCGTAGTTTCCCGTATTCTTTCGAAAACTGTTCAAACTATCAAGTTCAAAATAATTTTCCTAGAAAGTCTTTATAAAGTTCTAATTTTGTGATTTGTTCGTATTTTTTAAACTTATATGGTTCAAAAGTTAGAGGGGGGGACGCAATTTTTTTAACTTTTGGAGCGATTATTTCCGAAAACATTAAAGTATCAAGAAATGATTCTCGTAAACCCGTATTAATTTTTGAATACCTATCCAACAAATGGTTGAAATAAAAAAAAAACACTCCCCACTTTACGTGTAGGGGGGTACCCTAATGAAACATTTTTTTTCACTTTTTATTTTTGCAATTTGTCGGCGTGATTGATATACATATTGATACCAAATTTCAGCTTTCTAGTGTTAACGGTCACTGAGATTATCCGCAGACGTACGGACACACAGACATGGCGAAACTATAAGGGTGCCTAGTTGACTACGGAACCCTAAAAAATAGATTTAAAAACTACTGTAAGCCGATATATTGCGCAAGAAACTGTTATATTTATTACCTACACCGAAATAGCGTAACACCATGTTAACTCCCCGTAAATACATCGTAAACTATTTTCCAGCGATGAATCACTAAAAAGCGTAAAAAAGTGAAAACTAGCGTGCTAACAAATAATTGTTAAAAACGTATAAACGTATTTGCATAGTAATATAGCGAGATCCGCACGGTTGGTGACCCCTGCGCTCGGTAAATGTCAGGGGTCGTATCCTATGTAGGTTGCCGGCCCCTGGATTCCTTATTCAACCGTTTTGTTCTGAGGATATTTCTGTTTTAATGGATGATGCTATACTCTGTCAAACAAGTTTGTCAGTAAATAAGAACAAAGAAAACTATATGCATCCTTTTCTTTAGGGTGCTAGAGAAAAGGTTACCTATAGTTTTCTTAGTTCTTATTTACTGACAGACTTGGTTGACAGAGTATAGTAGGGTTTTATTAAATAACCACATATATTAAGAATATTAAGATCCTTAATAATTTAAACAATCGAAATTACATATATTAACAACCTTGCCCGTGACTTCGCTCGCGTTAAATTGAAAATATTCCAAATGTTCCATACAATTTTCCACCCCCATTTTAGAAAAGTGGGGGATTAGAAAGAAACAAAAATTTGCCTATTTCACTCTCCATCCCTTCAACTATCTCCACAATCAAGTCAATTTGTCGCTCCGTTTTGACGTGAAAGATGGACAAGATAACAGACACGCACTTTCCCATTTATAATATGAATAAAATAAAGTATGGATTATGTGTGTTAATAATTTAGACAATAGAAATTACATATATTATTTTTCCCCTCACTAGCTCGGAAACACGTGTTTTGTCTTTTAATATCAGCGGATAAAAACGCATTTTATCCACTAGTGGGTAAAGTAATTTGACCTTGCTTAAAGTCAAATTAACTGCTTTAAAATTGATAAAAGTAGGTGAATCTAGTAATAAAGACGATTTACCACCTGTGGAACTACTGGAAGCAGTGATAAACGCATTTTTTGCGTTGTAGTTTCCTCGCTATAGTGAGGGGAAAAGTTTTGTGTTACACTCGGGTGCAAATGTATTTTACTTCACTTTGCCCCCTTGTATAACAAATAACTATTAATACCTATAGCGGTTTTTAAAACCATGGGTCTGAATAACGACTTGGCTAGACACTTGTGAAGTTTACAAGACGAGAAAACTCATATAATTAAATTCTTATTTCTCAAGTCACTGCCGTATTCGAACAATAGGTCTAAGATGCAAGTAAGATGTCCCTGCGATTGACAGTGATCCGATCCGTATCGTATCCAGATCTAATATTTTAACGTTCGAATCGGGCTGCGTGTCTTAAACAGTTTTTACTTAGTTTTTAATGCAAGCAGTGTTGAGTATGTTTAATATTCGAATACAATGTATATTGTTACTGAATAAATGAAAATGAAATGAATGAAATTAAATGCGTGTCGAATTAATTTTAGCTACATTTTGTATTAATTACCTATCCTAAGCTATGTATGTCATTTTCTTTTCAACATGGTACCTACTTATTGTTACCTAACTTTCGATGAAATAATACCTGATACCTGTTTACAATTATTAGGTACTCGCGTTAGAAAGAGACAAATAGTAGCCTATGTCACTCTCCATCCCTTCAACTATCTCCACTTAAAAATTCACGACAATTCGTCGCTCCGTTTTGCCGTGAAGGACGGACAAACAAACAGACACACACACACTTTCCCATTTATAATATTAGTATGGATATTAAGGGGCATTCCACGAGAATGTCGCTTACAACATGCAATTTTTCTTATACATCTGAAGACGCCTAGGAAGCGAAGTTGTGTCTGATAACCTTTCATGACTTGGTTAACCAATTGGCAGTATTTCCTCGAGCTTTACGGGTTTGATTGAAGTAGCTGTCATACAAGGCAAAAGCATGTCGTAAGCGACTTTCTTGTGGAATGCCCCATAAAAGGTAGCTTTTTAAATTTAGATGGTTTGGATTGCACGAAGTTGTACATGAAAACTATCAGTCGAAGATCAGTTTTACCTAGTGATGTGCAAGTTGCGAAAACTTTCCAAAAAAATCTTAAATTTCATGAAAAGTTCACGAAAGTTTCACGAAAAATAAAGGAAATTCAAATTTATAAAATGGAAAGTTTCCATCCATACAATTGTCCATACAAAGAATGGAAAGTTTCCGAAGTTTTCCTATGTGAAAATTTCAGAAATTTGGAAATTTTCCGTCGGCACATCAGTAGTTTTACCCCCAAAGATCTTCAAGAAGATACGATTCTTTTTTTAATTGAATTTTGTAAGATTAAATTTGTAGACCTCTTATAAATTGTTTGTCAACGTATTTGTACTTGGCTACCCTGTACTTGCAAAGTTTCAGTAGGGCTATAAAATTATTAGAAGTAGGTTAAAATCATCTGACAAGATTTTATCACCTTGTTTGTTACAAGTTAATATAAGTTTGTAGTAGTAGTAGTAGTAATCACTTTATTGTGTACAACAGATTCATATACAGTTTACAGGAACAGAGGTACAAAGGCGAACTTATCCCTATAAGGGATCTCTTCCAGCTAACCTTAGATTAGATGAGAGGAACATTAAAGTAGGCAAGATAGACAAACTTACAGAAGTACAATAAAGGTCAGAAATAAACCAAAATAATGTCCACAAGTAAATAAACTACATAAATACTAAATAATATTATGAAATAAACTACATATACGAATACACAAATAAAATACGATAGATAAATATATATATACATAAATATGAAGATCGCAAGAAATATGTACTTCTCAAATAGGATAGTTTGATAAAGACTCTGTTTATTTAGGTAATTTGACTTTCAGATAAAACAAAAAATACATGCAGTAAGTTTCCTGCCAAGAATTTATTTTATGATTAAAACTTTTATCGTTAAGTGGATATAATTTTCAGGATAAAAATTTATATAACTGGGTACGTAGCCAAATGTCACAAACGCTCATGAAACGAAACGCTCGTAGATATCTATCTCTATCGCTCTTGCGTATTACGCCGTGTCTTGCGTGGGCGACGGTCGCGCGATGGTCGCGCGACGGCGATGTGACGCATACGAAATCAAACCTTATCGATATAGAAGTAGACGATGCGATGAGACGCGTCGCGCGACGGTCGCGCGACCGTCGCCCACGCAAGACACGGCGTTAGCGCGACAGAGCCGGACTACCTTTCGCGGCGTTTCGTTTTCGTTTCGCGTCGTAGAAATGCCATTTGGCTACGGGGCCAGATACGAACATGTACAGTAGAGGTCATACATATAATTATGTAAAATTTTTCACGTTATGGAACGGTTTATTTGTTGCCATGTGTTTATTTTTTTTGTGTTTTAGTATGATTAGTTTTGATTTATTCTTTTAATTTGAGATTATTTTCATGACATAGTTTTCCACACGCCCACTATGTTAACTATTTGAAATAAAAGCATTTCAAATAGAAATACAAAATACAGAATATCTGACATAGTTTAGTTTTCGTATTTTTATTTTTGTGTTGCTATGACGTTAAAGATTTTTGAATTGAATTGAATTGAATTCAATGAAAGTGAGTAAAGCAGAAGTTTGTCAGGATCGTAGCAAATGGAAATCCCTGATCTCTGCCTACCCCTCTAGAAAACAGGCGTTCTTAGCAAAAGAAATGCATCCCATTTCTAAGCACAAAAGAGTCATCACAGATCTCTAACACAAATTCCGTTAGCTATTCAAGCGCTTAGCATTCGTTGTATGGAATGGTTTAAGGGATAATCGCCCAAAAGGGGGGATTAAGGAGGGTCGGATACCTTTGACGTCAGACGTAAATTAATTCGATTTGTATGGTTATGGTTATTTTGGTAGCTGATTTTATATTCTGCACTGAGAGAAATTTGCATTGTGAATTTAACAAGTTCGACTTGTTGCGGTTTATCCGTTTGAATCAGCCAAACGTATGTTTAAAACAATATGTGTCAGGTTGTTTTTATAAAATCGACTTGTTGATTCAAATATATTGCCGATTCAAATGACAAGTAGCTTGTTGTTTGAACCAAAGAGCACGTAGGCTCTATTTTAACCAAAAAACTAGTTGAACGAACATGAAAACTGGTTGTATTTTCTCTCAGTGTGGGTACTCTGGTGACGTTTTATATTTTTTTTATCCAGAGGTCGGGGGTTCGAACCCCGGCTAGCACCAATGAGTTTTTCGGAACCTATGTACTTACGAAATGTCATTTGATATCTGCCTGTGGCTATTATAACCTGTGCTATAATTTTTTTTCTATTATGTAATTTTTTTTCTCACTATTTTGACTTAATGTTCATTACTAGCTTTAGTTGTTGCACTTTATATTATATTATACCGATATTTTTTTTTTATGTTTCTTCAAATATTATGTTTTGTTTTTGTGTGCCTAGATTTAAGATGTAATATTGTTATTGAATAAATAAATATGAATATGAATATGAATATAAATATATTCGGTGAAGAAAAAAATGGCGAGGAAACCGTACTATTAACAAATAAGCCCTAGTTATCCTGCGGGTTCGAAGATCAGATGGCAGCACGTCTCTTTCGTAAAACTAGTGCCTTGCCAAATACTGAGATTAGTTGTCAAAGCGGATCCCAGGCTCTCATGAGCTGGGGCAAATGCCAGGATAATGCAAGATAAATAAATAAATATTATAGGACATTCTTACACAGATTGACTGAGTCCCACGGTAAGCTCAAGAAGGCTTGTATTGTGGGTACTCAGACAACGATATATATAATATGTAAATACTTGATTATAAAAATAGCAACAAGACGGAACGGAAATAACTTTTAAAGTGTTTAGAATACAGTTGAATTGAGCAGAAATTACATGCATTTTGGCGTTACTTTAGTTACCGCCCTAAGACACAAAGCAATGCTTTACTTGCCTATGTCATAACTTTAACGTGTTATATGCCTAATGTATAATTTTACAATAATTGTTAATTTCTTTCTTTTAGAACTTGTATCGTAATTTAAAACGTATTGCTTTATTGAATGTTCCTCTTATAAAAGATAAAGATTACAAATTGATTGTAATCTTTATATTTAGACTGTTCAATCCCATTTTAGCAAAATTTATATAAAATAAAAATTCTCAGCAAGAAAAATGGCTCTACAAAGTTAGGCAAAAGTGAGATATTTTAATAATATAAAAACGTGAACGGAATCGAAAATTAACTTATTCTAAATGCGAATGTAAATGAAGGTCCTACGTTCGATTCCCGAAAGTTGTGTAAATGAATTCAGTAAATTAGTACATTATTTCCGATTTTCAGCTTCTTTTCACGTTTTTATCCCCCGACGCAAAAAGACGGGGCTCTGTCTGTCTGTCTGTCTGTGGCATCGTAGCTCCCGAACGGATGAACCTATTTAGATTTATTTTTTTTTTGTTTGAAAGCTGAGTTAGTCGGGAGTGTTCTTAGCCATGTTTCATGAAAATCCGTCCACTATGTCGCGGTCGGGGGTTTTTCAAAATTTTAATTTTGTGGTTAGGTTATTCTACTGTTTCAGTTCAATATTAATAGGGTGCATTGGGATAATTTTGAAGCACAGCAATGCGCGGGTAATTTCGAAAGGTGAATATGGAAATTTGGTGATTTTTATGTGACTTTCGAAATTAGACGACTTTTGAAATGTACCCTATTTGGGTGTAATTAAGATTAGAATAAAATTCCTCTAAGTTACATAGTAAGAACCAACTCTATGTATTTTACTCATAGTTATTTGTTTTACAAGGAGGCAAAGTTGTTGTTTAACCGCACGTGCCAATATTGATACCCGAGCAGGCGAAAGATTCCAGTATTGTCAAGTGTTGAAGAGTGCAAAGTAATTTCATATAAATTTTAACTTGATGTCTTAAGCTGGCTGGTAGAATTTACCAGTACCCTTTACCTTACGAATTTGAATCATACCTAAATATTGAATAAATTAATGCATTTGATTTAGTTTGATATTTTATAGTTTGATATTTAGTTAGTATTTTGTTCGTGTTGGTGTAGTGAAAAATTTTGTGTTGAACTCGGTGACATAAGTTTGTTTAACCTGCCTTGAAACCCTCGCAACGCTCAAGATTCCACATTCTGAACCATTCGCCACGCTCGCGGTTCAATATTGGAATCTTTCGCTTGCTCGGGTATCAATATTGGCACGTGCTGTTAAACAACAACTTTGCCCCCTTGTACAAAAAATAACTATTTTAATATTATAAATGAGACTAGGCTAACGAATAAATGTTTTTCTAATCAATATATACGTAGAGTTAAAGATGAATTGTACCTATTTATATACAACCAAATGGAACCTTGGAAGGAATATATTAAAACTCAAACTGACTAACAAAATATTTTTTTAAAGATTTTATTATAGAGATTATATTTAGTGACCGAGAGTTCCTTTTGATAGGAAAATAATGATTCGCGAATGACATGGATAGATGATTAATGAAATGTCTATACCAAATTAATGAAATGTTGATTTTGTCGGTGTTAAGTGTGTATATATTATTGGGATTATTGCCACGAAGTTGTCTGTATCGACTGGTTTTTAAATTAAACTTTTTCAAATTAAACTTTGTGGCGCAAATAATAGGATTGATTTTGCTTTCGATTGGACCAGATAAGAGCTTTGGAAAGTAAGCATGTAAAGTGTGCTTTTCAGAATTGGAGGCTACAAGGAAAAGAGCATTAAGAGAGGTCAAGTTTGCAGACGACTTTATACCTTATCTAGTAGAAATAAGGTCTACACTAGTTTTTGCTGTGGATTGGGTAGTTTTTTATGAGATTCAAATGTTACAGCATAGATAATACTTTACAAGTAAGACTTTGCTGAAAAGTCAATAGTTGCCCGTAGCGCCATCTGTTGTGAGATTCAAGCAGCGAGCTATCTTCTAGGTTACTAACGAAAATAGGCGAGTCTTTTCGTACATTGTCACATTACTACTCAAAATTAAACTTGCACGGAACATAAATACATTTGACACACTTTCGCGTCTGGCGAGTACTGAAAGTGATATCATTACAGTCGTGCTAATCGATCTCGTGGTTTTCGAAGGGGGAATCTAGGGAAATGTGTACTAGCGGGACTAGGGCTCGGATTATATTTATCCTTAAGTACTTACTGACCAGTTGGATCCAGAAACGTATAGTAAATATTGCTTATCGATCACAGTCACTCTAGGAGCACATTTGTACACCGAAACAAACGACGATTCTTACATAATTGGCAGCCATTGCCGCGTGCCGGCCACGAGACTATGGCCCTTATAGGCGCAGTGCATTAAGCACATATTTTTCCATTTTTCGTGCACGATATCGCTATTTCGGCGCTGCGCTGGCGGTTACAACCTTGAATTCGGAACGCACCTTTAATTTTAGCCGGTTAACCTAGATACGGGACCATTTGGAGTAAGGCGGATCGATAGTTCGCATGCGCGGTGGAGTTGTTTTAAAATAGTACGGCGGGTGGCTAGGTGTTGGGGCGCGAAGCGCGCTGGTGGCGATCGCTGGCGGCGGACTGAGAGTTTCGCCGCGGGCGCGCAGGCGCCCTGCCGACCGTCGCAGACCTACCACTAACCAACACTCTTCCCACCTATATTCCTTCCTCTTTCTTTTAACACTAACCAGATAAAGATAGCTCGAGACACCAAGCGACAACGAAAACAGTTTTCCAGGAAGGATTTCTATTGGTACATCGCCAATAACGATCGGGCTAACTCTCAGGTCTACATCAGCTCTTGGAGGGAACAGCTGGTTGTACCTGGATTGTACAGTCAACCAATTGGAACCCTAGGCCACTGTAGAACTATGTCACAGTGACGTTATAAATCAGATTGTAAGAAATCTATTACTGCTTGTCATTTCGACATAGTTGTAGAGTGTCCTAGGGTTCCAACTGATTGACTGTACATATCTATAGTTTAGTCTATAGAGTTGTCAAAAGGAAATCATATTTTCAGGAATATTGATTAGTTTCGGGCCTTTTTCAATTAGTTAGGAGTTTAAATGATAACAGCTGTCGGTAATGTCATAGGTCGGAAAGAGGGTCAGGAGGGTTTAGATCGTGTCTTTCGTGAAGACGCACGCCTTGAATCTTAAACTCATTTTATTAAAGGTTAATTTTGATAAATCCGCGCGACATTGCGGAAGACACGCACTGGGTTCATCGCCTGAAGTTGGGTGTAATTCTAAAACGTCTAAATATAAGTAAAATATAAAAGATCGAATTTTTATTATACTTATATATAAGGTTCGGATTAGGATATTATAATTATATTGATTTTTATCTAACTTCCAAATGAATTAATAGAGGTGGTCATCATTTTATATGGAATTTGACAAATGTCAGCCCACTAAACCTGAGTTAACTGGTTGGTTCAAGTGGGCCTGAATAACATAGCCTGCTAAAGCAAATTTTTTATTTACATATTTGTGAAACATGCTCAGTTTACATTGGTTTAAATAAAGAAATATACCTACATGAAACATGTGCATTTAGTTTTGATGTTTCCCGGGCAGCTACGAGCGTGCACCTTCTGCTTCCACCGTCCACCTTCCTTTTAGGAAAACCTCCTTTGTTTGCTTTTTTTAGTTTGAATTTTCACCACTTAGCATTTTTCTATGTTTTATTTAGGATAACGAAGTTTGTAATTAAGAACGTTGCTTTCATTAATTAAAGTATAAATTCTATTTTCATTTGGAACCAAACCTCGCTTGGGCGAAAACATACAAAAACTGTATAGTACGCGTTTTCCCAGATATAATACCTAGATCGATTTTTTACTACGGTACACGTGTTGATAAAAGTTTTGCACGGGTATCGTACAACATTTTTCAGTACAGGTGGCCCTCTGAAGTGTCAACCTGACAAGACACGAACCACTTTGCGCACTAGGGCGGGCATATACTTACAGCCGGGCATGTACAGCAAATCATGGAAGCATAAATAAATAAATAAATAAATAAATATTATAGGACATTCTTACACAGATTGACTGAGGCCCACGGTAAGCTCAAGAAGGCTTGTGTTGTGGGTACTCAGACAACGATATATATATGTATAATATAAATACTTATATACATAGAAAACATCCATGACTCAGGAACAAATATTTGTGCTCATCACACAAATAAATGCCCTTACCGGGATTCGAACCCGGGACCGCGGCGTAGCAGGCAGGGTCACTACCGACTGCGCCAGACCGGTCGTAACCATGTCGTTCTATCCCTAGAATAGTGTCGAATCTTGTTTTTTCGGTCATTGTCATATACGTAGTATAATTTTGCTTATAGTTTCCTACTTAGGGGTGACGAATTTTACTACGTAGTCGTGGAAACCAACTGTAGTATAAGGGTTCATCATTTGGCCATATCTTAGCAGATGATTGTCGCAGTGATTTTATTGTGTGGTGCCGGTACATCGTCTTTGGTGGCAGTAGTCCGATGGCAACACAACACCTTTTGCCACATCTGTCACAGGTAAACCTGAGTCAAGAGGAGGAGGAGCTCGAGCCAGGCTTTGGCGTGCTCCGTCACCCCGTCGGATAGGTTACGGAGCCATTCAGATCTAATGCTAGCGCGTGTCTCCCAACTGTCTAGGTTTATACTAAGGGTTCAATCACGGTTAAATTGGCGGTGTTGGCGACGGCACACCTCCGATACTATGGCAATCAAATACTTATATGAAAACCGGCCAAGAGCGTGTCGGGCCACGCTCAGTGTAGGGTTCCGTAGTTTTCCGTATTTTTCTCAAAAACTACTGAACCTATCAAGTTCAAAACAATTTTCCTAGAAAGTTTTTATAAAGTTCTACTATTGTGATTTTTTTCATATTTTTTGAACATAGGGTTCAAAAGTTAGAGGGGGGGGACGCACTTTTTTTTCCTTTAGAAGTGATTATTTCCGAAACTATTAATATTATCAAAAAACGATCTTAGTAAACCGTTTTCATTTTTAAATACCTATCCAACAATATATCACACGTTGGAGTTGGAATGAAAAAAAATATCAGCCCCCACTTTACATGTAGGGGGGGTACCCTAATAAAACATTTTTTTCCATTTTTTATTTTTGCACTTTGTCGGCGTGATTGATATACATATTGGTACCAAATTCCAGCTTTCTAGTACTTACGGTTACTGAGATTATCCGCGGACGGACGGACGGACGGACGGACGGACGGACGGACGGACGGACGGACGGACGGACGGACGGACGGACGGACGGACGGACGGACGGACAGACAGACATGGCGAAACTATAAGGGTTCCTAGTTGACTACGGAAACCTAAAAAGGCGCGTTCCTAGCACACAGTCAAAGCTCGTGTAGATCAACGCGTGCTGTGCTTGTATGAGTGAAATATGACAGGTTGACTGTTCGCGTCTTTGACAGGCGGTAACTGTGAGGTAACTGAGAGGAGGTGGGTGGCACTTTCAGCGAGGAGCGAGAGTGGTCATACTGTACGATAGTACTCTTTCTTATACTGTGACGACGGGGTGGCAACCTGTCACTGAAATATCACAATTGAGTAGTCGTAGTTTTTTTCCAACCCTATAATCGTTAGAAATAACACAGAAATTTGAGTAGTTTCAGGTACTCTGCCAACCCGCTTTGGGAATACAGAAGTAAATTTTTGTATGTAGATAATGCAATAAATCGCCACGATTTTACGTGCGACTCTAATAAGATATACTTCTAAAACATGTAACTAATAAGTAATAATGTTTCATTATGTTACCACTAGCGACATCTATCGGACTTTTCCACAACTACAACTGCGACATTGAGATTCCTCAACAACAGCTGAAAACCATGACGAGCACGCCATCTGTGAGCGAGGCGATGTAGTTATATGTGATAATTGTGTTTTAGAATAGGTAATTACGCTATTCAATATGACTGAAAGGGCGTAAAACTCGCCATATTTACTAACCACACGTATTATAAGAAAGATAATTTAGCCAAGGGATATTTAAACTTTTAATAAAATCCAACATATTTTTCTTTACTTTATTTTCAAATAAAATTACATATTTAAACGCATTCACATACAAAATAACTTAAAATAACGCTATATATCACAGAATTCATGATTAAGGTTGCCTATACACCTCTAAGTACTAGTAGCGTACTACTAGAAAAAGGCGTTGAAAAAAGGCTCAAATCCATTTTGGAGACCTTCTGAATATATAGGTAATACTTTTATACCACGTAGCCTAACGAAAAGAACCTTTTTAAAAACCCAATCTATATCATAGCTCAAAATAAATGTAAATGATAGTTATATTTGTAAAAAAAACACTATTTAACATTACCAATATATTATATAGATCCGGGAAGCTGTTTTTATTTGGCTACATTTTCAACAAAGGCTGATATATATTGCGCTAACCTGCACGGGAAGCATGGTCGCGCGATAGACGATAAAATAGCGGGCCGTCCCTATCGCACTATTTGTAAGTGCGATAGGGACGGCCCGATGTTATATCGTTTATCGCGCGACCGTAATTGCCTGCCTGGCATGCAAGCATGGTCGCGCGATAATTATAAAATATCAGGCCGTCCCAGAGCGTCCCCCAAAGGTGTAACGCCATCTAGGCCATCGTACCTTTTTCTCTATGGGTTTGAGGTACGTTTCTTTCTTAGACTTTATCCGTCTACACGGAGTTACAATTATGTCTTTGCAAATAGTGATGTCGATTTTTCCTGATGTTTTATCATTTATCGTCGACCATGCTAGCCTGCCAGGGCAGAAGATTTTTATACAAATGTACGAAAATGTCAAGCTAAGGCACTGGTCCCACCAAAAGCGAGTAAGAGATGAGCTACCGGCTATTTTTTTTTTTTTTATATGAATAGGTAGACGTTTGACCACAAAATAGAAACGAACAAAAGAGAGTAGCTCCCGTGTACATTAAAGAGACGCGGTGATAGCGCGAGCGAGTTCTAGCACAGAATATATAATAGTACAAGTACAGAAGGCTCACTCCTTTGATGTTCACAAAAAGCCGCCATTCTAAATTCTTACCTACATTAATAAACGGACCACACGCGTGCAGACGATATTGAATTCTATTGCGCCGCGCGAAGGTCGTCGCCACTGAATGGGCCGCGAACTCGCGGCCGCCGGCATGTACTTGTAGCGCGTTCTAGTTCTCACTTTTTATTTACACGGGAGCGGCTATTTTTGATCGTTTTTATCGCGGATAGTTCATCGCTTACTCGATTTTGGTGGGACCAGTGTTTATTTCAGTTAGTCTCAGTACAAAAAGTACTTATAAAGATTAACTAAAGTAGGTACGAGTAGTATTAAAAATACAAACTCTTGAGAGGAAACACCACAGATGTCATATAAACCATAGATCAAGCAAACGTATCTACTTAGCGTGTCAAATGAACTCAGTGAAATCCACTGAGTTGTCCGTCTTTAATCGCAGCTTGCAGCTTTCGGGCGTCAATTTTTGTAAGTTGAAGTCAACAAAAACATTAAAAATGCCTCGTTACATGATATTTAATTGCAACAACATAAAACTTATCAACACTCAAGGGCCTGAGACATATTTAAAATCACAGGCAAGTAACAACTTCAGTACAAAATCTGACACGCTCGGCCGCCATACAAATAAATGAACTCGTTTCTTCTATCTAAATCTAATTCTGTGGGAAACACGGTGTTAGAATTTTAAGCATTACAAACATTTTGTAATTTCATACGAAATCTGTTTGCAATTTCATACGAAATAGTATAGGCATAGTAATGACTTCTAACAAACGCACGCCGTACGGTATGTATGTGTGCGGCTGTGCGCGTGTTTGCATGCAAACACATGTAAGCGCATGAGAATCAATGAGAAATAATCTTCCGGATCCGCTTGTGTGTGTTGCGTGCGAACACGGCGCGCACACATGCATACCGCGACTACCGCGAGTCGTACGTTTGTTAGAAGAGTCACTACTGGTCTTATAGTGTGGCGTAGGTTAATATGGGACTCATATATTGAGCAACAAGCATTAATATAAACAGTATATAATGATCGTGAATAAGTCCATCTAGCTATTTACTAGTTCTGTAGGCTTAGTCGATAACCTGACATTAATATGTTGCAAAGATGCAAAGGAATGTTGATGTTGAGTAACTAAGACAAACCCTCAACTGCCTCAACTTTCATGCAGGTGACCAATAGATGGCGCTATACGATTGCTTCATAATTTTGTCGCAGTATTGTTTGACGTTTGATAATTACTTGATCACAATTTTACTAGTATACCGTTACTATAGTATGGTATACTAATAAGTACCAAAGTTTGGCTGTCCAAAATGGAGGGCACATTTTTATCTAAGTATAGACTTTAACTGTCTACCATAATGATAGATGTTTACTGAACATTGTTCTGTATTATGGTTGAATTTCTAAGACAAGTTCCCAAGTGCGTTTTTACATTATCCGATCGGATATCGGATGTAGGACCGATATCCCATACATTTAAGCCGCCGTCTTTGATTTTTGCCTTTGAAATCCTTCCGACATCCGATATCGGGTCGGATAATGTGAAAACGGACTCTTTTATTTTTAAATCCAAGGGTTAGTTACATAAATAAGTCATTAGTTTGTGTACCACAAATTTAACAATTTTATTTATTACGTACTATATAACAATTTTCTATTACACATAACTTTAAAATCTCATTTATATCACATCATTCATTCAAAATTATACCTTAAGATCTAAACGTTACGGTCCACTTACTTTCTCTATTAAATACTACTTGCCATTTTATTTATGTCAGTTAAAAAATAGTTTTTTTAAGCTTTCATTCTATTATGGCATTTAATGTCGGAGGTAGTAAAAATTATATATTTTAGAATTTGTTTATTGATTTTCGTATGAGCAAATTGCAATTTATGGTTTTAGAATACAATTTTGAGGTTCCTGCGGACCGATTTTTGAGTCAAACTCGTTCGAATTCAGAAAATTGTCACTAAAAATAATAAGCAACCGTTTTCAACCGGTATTTTAGTGACAAAATCCCGTATGCGAGATTCAAAAATCGCCCCCTGATTTAACATTTTTCATGGTTTTAATACGACCTTGTCGATTTATTATGTTAATTTTTCGCGCGACTTATAAAAATACAGAAAAACCATTAAAACAATGCTAAATCAGAAATTCCTGTGTCTTATCTTAGATTTTGATCAGTGAGTGAATATATAATTTCTACTGTGCACTATATTTGTCATAGCTTATTAACAATCCAAAATATATAGCTTATTTCTTTACGTCACTATTTAGGGAAGCTGTCACACAAGACTTTGAATAATATCAGTAAAATAAAACCACTGAAAATTGGCTACATTCCTCCTAAATCTAATCATAGCCTTGTTTACAGTTAAATATTATTGAAAGTAATAGTGGATTTTAGGGCCAGTTGCATAAAAACAGTACAGACAAGTCAGCGTCACGCACCAGAAGTCTACAGAAATCCCCATACAAAATGTTAACAATCCTAAATTCGTTACACCCTGACAGAAAAGAGTAGAAATTAATAGTGGCGCCACCGTCTATGTAAATTGTTTTGCATGTGGCAACTATTGAGTCACTTTGTATGAGAACAGTAAATGTTGCCATTCCTACTCTTGTTCTTGTACCATTTCTACTCTTTTCTGTCAAGCTGTAAAGACGGTTTGGTGCAACTTAGTATGACGTATAGTTTAGATACGGAGACAGCTGTCAATTTCATATAATTTATAACCTTCAAACGCAAACATATATTTGTTGGCTGACAGCTGTCACCGTAGTCTAAGCTTAAATTGACATGTCGTCCTACATTATTATTTATTAATTGATGTAATTTGGATACCACTATTATTATTAATAATAATGTAAATTATAGAAAAAACCTACATCCAAACAGAATTTGCAATGGCTCCAACTAAAGTGAAAAATTCATATGCATAGGTACATCATCGATTAAAAACTTAAAGTTAGTTACAATTTAATTACTTAATAATCCTAATTATATATTTCCTAAAATTGCTCTTTATTACCTAATTGATTATTGAGGTTTCTTACACGTCTACTAAGTTTATTGTACTCCGTTCGCTAAACTAACACTAAAACTAACATTCATCGAATAGCGATACGAATCATACTAACCAAACTTGATATTTAAAAACGAATTATCATATTTCATAAAATGTGGCTCTTCAAAACCCGCTGTTTATTTCAATCAAATATTATAAATTTTATGTAGAGTGAGCTGCAAAAGAGCATGGCGAATTAATCAATGAAATCATTAATTTCATAATTTCTCCATGTAATTTCGCAGCTTACTGTACACAATCTGGAGAAGGAAAACAATCCATACAATTTTGTTCCTAAAGATTTGAAATAGAACAAAAGGGAAAGGTACCGCGGGGCAAATCTTGACGGGGGGCCAAATGTAACTGGTCCATTTTTTCCATGTTTTACAATGTTTGCATTATTAAATAGTGTCCACCGGTTATATATGGTAGGCGTGTTCAGTGGATACATGTAGACCTCAACATCATAGTGTAATAATGGAAAAATGGATTAGTGACATTTGCCCCCAGTCGAGATTTGTCCCGCTGTACCTTACCCAATCATTAACACTTTCGCTACCAAGAACCCGACTGTCGGGCACACCGCTCGTAGAAGCGTAGCCGATTACATGGGTTTCCCCGTATGTAGCGAAAACCCAATCATTAATATCAGACCTAACACCAGAAACTATGGACACGGAAAAGATATAAAACTACCTAGTACATTTAAGTTATCACTCAATCAGTATTATTTAATTTTTCTACACACATAGTTATTATAAACCCTCTTGAACGGCATTTTAAATGTATGAAGATATTTAAATCAGTGTATGAAAGGGTTTCCCCAAACCTATCGCGGAATCGGCTCTGGACGACCAAAAATTGCTCGATAGTATGAACATCAAGACCCTTGGTGCGTTTTCATATTAGTCCGATGTAGGAAAGATATCCCATACATTACAGGCGTCATCTTGGATTTTTTCCATTGAAATCCTTCCGACATCCGATATCGGATCGGATAATGTGAAAATGGACACGCGTTGTCGTCGCCGAAAGCATACATACGCATATTCAGACTAACGAGCGATTTTTGATCGGCAAAAGTCAATTCAGCGTCGATATATTTAGGACGACCCTAAATGTACATAATCACAATCACACATACAATTGTTTGAGAATTTTTTTGATGAAACACTTCATTCGTTTTATAATGCCTCTAATTATGTAACAGTCACATAATCGAATATTACTACTATTGGTAACCGCACTACTGATGCAAGTAATACAAATCTCATTTTAACAGAATCAACTATTACTACCTATTTACACTCATCAAATTAATCCAATATGGTATAATTCTGTTCATGGCATAGAGGAATCAGTGAGGAAAGAGTTGTAACTCCATACATCAGTAAATTCGAGTTTTGTAGTGACATCTAGCGTCAAACGCGCGTCCATCACGCGACAAGTAGGGTAAATTATCTTTTCCTATTTCTTCTCTATTCCTCTATGGTTCATTGTAATTTTCTCAATGTTTCGCATACCTACAGGTGATGTAATACTCATTTACTACACTACTTAGTAAATACTTACTTTCAAGGCCGCGAAAATATCGGTCACAATCACATTTGTAGTCCTAAAATAGTGTCACAGATTTTTGCGGCATTTTGAAAAGCAACATGTTATTGCACGTGACTCTAGACCTTTTATTTAATACGGTGTTTGTCAAAAGTGAATGACCACCGTCTTTAGCTTAAATTTTACAACACATTTTATACATAATTTTAGAACAAAACGGGACTTAATCGCGTAAACACTTACATTTATATTAGGCCCGACCGAGGTATAGGAGTCTACCCGTGACCACGAACATAATGTGATGTTCGAAACGTCGGGCCTAATGTAAATGTAAGTGTTTACGCGATTAAGTCCCGTTTTGTTCTAAAATTATGAGTGCAAATCGTGTTAGTCTGAATCAATACATTTTAGTTACATGTCACCCGTAAAATATATAAAAAAAAAACATGCAATATAACTTAAAAACCTGTCTATTTTTCATAAAAGTGTATTGAGAAGCTCACGCCGGGTCTATAAAAAAAACTTAATATTTCATGTTTTCATACTTTTGACGCTTGATTTATTTGTTTTTAAGTAATCATATGTTTTAAATTAATATACATTATATATTTCATAATGGAATAACGATTAGAAATTTTTCCTTAATCATTATTGTTGAGACATTGTCAATTTTGTATAAACAGAATGTCATAATTTACAGGAAAATCAGCAAAATATCACATATATAGCTACGAGCAAGTCTCCATTTTTAATCGACTACTTAATTTAAGGCCTTCATGCGAGTCACCTAAGATCGATTAGGTATTATCAATTACATAATTATCGAATATGACGAAAAAAAAGATAAAGGAAAGGAAACATTTGGCTGATACCAAGGGCGGATCCAGAACCTAGGCTCCAGGGGGGGGGGGGGGTCATGACCCCCATGCCCCCCCCCTTCCGCTTGGATCCGCGCATGGCTGACATAGCATACCTATTTTGTTGGTTCATATTATATGAAAATACTCTTTCATCAAAAATAAAAGATGACGTTTGCCCTATTTTGATGCATAATCATATTTTTAAATGCTTTCTAATACTACTTTTCTATTATTATAGTATTTCCACCGAAAATTTTATAAAAATATCACACCTAGCTAACCTATAACTACATCGAAGTACCTACGTAAGTAACATTGGCACCGCTAAAACTACTTAGGTTATTCATGTCTTTATAATTTCACAATTTTAAGCCAAATACTGCATTTACTCTCTTTTATTAAATTTCAATACTGAATATTTACAATAAAACAAAAACTAGACACTAAAATGATGTTATGTGTTAAAAATTGCACAGATACCTTAAAGCATAGCTTTGGTATACTATAATATAATAAAAACAATTCATTTATAAACTTAAACTTGTAAAAAGCTCTCACACTCCAACAATTACGATTACTGGCTTTAATTATTGAGCTATTTAAGGTTTCATACTAATTGGAATGTCAATACTTACGCTATAAAATATCCAAAGTAAAAACCCATGAATAGGTTAACAATAAAAGTCAGTGATCATACCAAAAACTCCTAAAAATAAATCACACATTCCTACTCTCCTGTATAAGAGGAGAGTGAAAATATTGGACGATCCGAATCGCAGCAGACGAAAACAAAAAACAGCGTCTTTGGATTAAAATAAAAATAAAAAAGATTCTCTTATCTAAGGACAGTGAAATATCCACGATGGGTTTTGTTATATACAAATTTGTGAATCTTTTGAATTCTTCTTTAGCTATCGAAAACAGAATAAAATGCTGATACATATAAAACTTGCCCACATTAAATGGTCTAACCGAGTGGTTCGTCAGAATGATCAGACACATCGAACTCGTTTACAAGTTAGGCAATTTCGATATGCATCTACACCTCCGTTGCTTCTAAAAGCTCGTTCTTAAGATGTCAACAGATTATCAGTACTCTGACGATATCGGCATGTCAATTAAAATCATTAACAGGCTGATATTTTCCGAAGAGCTGGTAATCTGAAGGCTCTTTTAAATGGACTCCATTCACTGGAAATTAACAATCATAGCCATGAAGTCTTATTAGCTAAACTAAGCTACTCCATAGTCTTTTCCAATGGCCGCTAGGGTCACGAAGGCCATTCCAAGGAACACAGAGCCTAGGAGATCTCCCAACGCCGTCAGGTAAGGGATGGCAGCGTTGTCGGGATCCTTCTTCCGTTTCCACATGAGGTGGATTAGCACGTAGGCCATGTAGAGAAGCACCATTACCTGGAATGGATTAGTTAGGGTTAATTTAAATTCAAGTCATGTGTTTTTTTTTCCAATGGAAGGGGAATGGGACGAAGACATGGCAAAATTTGAGCATTTTTTTTATTTCTTTTGGAGTCATTTTTAGCAATCCGTAAACACCACACCATTTATGGTGTTCAGTGAATTTTTGATATTTGAAATCTGGTGATAGTAAAAAAATCCTAACAACACATTTTGATATTTTGACTAGAATTTCATGACGTCCACTAAGAGAAAATAAATTAAATGGATAAAATTAAGACCAATACTTACTTGCAATAAGGAACACATGATATACGTGATACCAAAAGCGAAGCCAATGGACACGTAGCCCATATACAGCCAGTCTGCGACGATCATGAAGATGATCTGACCGAACACGGCAAGGACCAGCAGCATGCGGGCCACCTTTGCTGCAGCAGCTGAAATATGAGAAGTACAAGGTTAGGTGACTTTCAAGATTTTAGACTTGTTAACCGTTGGACTTGAGGGCATCCGAAACAAGAGTTCTCAAGAATCAAGAGTCTCTTATTATTGGATATATTTGTTTAGTTCTCTTTTGTAAGTATTTACTGTTTAAAATTACCAAAAAAGAAGGAGCTGATATCATAGTATACTCTGTAGTGGCCTGTTTTCTCTGTGAAATATTATACAATAGAACAGATGATATTACAATTCCTTCCGAAGGAAAAAAATCTGCCACTTCAGCGGAGATTTTCTCCAGGACTCTGCCTGATGTCATAAAAGGCACTTGATTTGATTCCCGATAGTCTTAATAGCTGGATACAAACATCAACTTACTTCCAACAAACAGCGTCTTCCAAGGCCACTCCAGCAGCCTGGAGCCCTCCGGCAGCACTCCAGGGATGGCCGTCTGGTGAAGATGTGTCGCCAGCCTTGAAGACTGCACGCAGACCAGGTTTCCACCGATGCCGTTGACGATGGGCTGGAAGACCTCGTA
This sequence comes from Leguminivora glycinivorella, assembly GCF_023078275.1. Taxonomy (NCBI): domain Eukaryota; kingdom Metazoa; phylum Arthropoda; class Insecta; order Lepidoptera; family Tortricidae; genus Leguminivora; species Leguminivora glycinivorella. Next base: position 5,576,433 of record NC_062991.1, on the reverse strand, counting down.
GCCAGTGAACCGGTCCACGGCTTGGTCCAGGACGATACCGCCGACGCTGTAAAAGATGAACGTTTTAATAAAGATAGGAGTACTGGAATCAAAAGGCGTTAGCAGTTCCTGCATCAGGGTTCGGAGTTTGTGAGATATGTAAGTGCAGTTGATAGTCTAGAGCCAATTTGGCCACAAGTCGTCTCCTTCACGATTTTCGTCGACATCTCTTCTAAATACCTAAAACAGGTATGGATATGTTCCTCGTTCTCTCCAGATTACGAATTGACCTGTTTTAGTTTAAGGAGGGGGGGACGGGTCGAGAAAAAGGGGGGGAAAGATGGCGACCGACCATCATAGATATTTATTTACATCTCGAGTCCTATGGCACCAATCTGTTCGTGCGATGTGTCATTTGAAAGCTTATTAAACCTACTTTAATTGTTTTCAAATAACTATGCTCATAAAAGTAACCGTTTAGGAAATATTTGAAAATATGTGTTTTTTATCGCGCATGAATTGCACAAGTACTAGTAAAAAATGCGTCTAACTCAATAAACAAAAACTTTACCGCAATTGATGTTATTATAAAATTTTTGCGTCTATTCATGCTCTTTCTGAAAATATAAGTTTCATTGGTATATGATAATATATAACCATATAATTAAGAATTTTGTTTGGCAGGGGTTATCCCCCAGGTCGCTTAAACGGGCGCAGACCGTAGTAAAGTATTCAATATTTTTGAGGTCTTATTTTACGGATCCATATGTGAGAGGTATCGTTTGAAAGATAATTAAACCTACTATAATTGTTTACACATAACTATAGTATTAAAGGTAGCTGTTTACATAATATTTGAAAATATGTGTTTTTTATCGAGCATGAATCGCACAAGTACTGGTAAAAAATGCTTACGTTACCGCAATTGATGTTATTATAAAATTTACGCGACTATTCATGAGCTTTCTAAAAATATAAGTTTTATTGGTAACTGATAATTTAACCATTAAATTACGAATTTTGTTTCGTAGTGGTCACTCCGCCGGTCGCATAAAAATGAGCGCTGACCGTAGTAAAGTATTCAATATTTTTAAGTTCTTATTTTACGGATCCATATGTAAGAGGTATCATTTGAAAGCAAATTAAACCTACTATAATTATTTTTGAATAACTATAGTTATAAAGGTAGCTGTTTACAAAATATTTGAAAACATGAGTTTTTTTTTCGAGCACGAGTTGCACATATACAGATAAAAAATGCTTCTAACTTAATAAACAATAACTTTACCGCAATTAATGTTATTATAAAATTTACGCGAAATTTCATGCGCTTTCTAAAAATATAAGTTTTATTGGTATATGATAATATATGACCAAGTAATTACGAATTTGGTTTAGCAGGTGTCACTGCGCCCTGTCACGATATTGGGTGCTGACTGACGTCGCCAAATTTTCTACGTTACTCAGATCCTATTTTACTGATAAATTTGTGAGAGGTATCATTTGAAAGCATATTATGCGTACTATCTTTATTTCTAATATTTCAAGTCGAAACTGTAGAAGTTTACAAAATATTTGATTAGTAATATGTGTATTTTACTGTGCATGAATAGCATTGGCATTGATAAGACACGCTTCTAGCTCAATAAATTATAGTTTTCCGCAATTGAAATAATAACAAAATAAACGGAAAATGTATGACTTACACAAAAAATAAGTTTGGTTTGTATTGCATAAAATAAGTTTGGTTTGTTTGTATTGTATTCAAAAGGAAAGTGACAAAATATGTTAGCACACTGGGTATCACATAGTACCATATACAGCCACCAATACCTTAAAATGCGTAATATAATATATTATAATAGTTACCAAATAACCTGTCTTCTTTTTTTTTTTTGTATTGAAATGTAGGTAGTAAAACTATTTTTTTTTTGTAATTTAATGGACCGGTATTAAATTATGTACTTATTAGGTAATAATAAGTTTAGGTATTATTGCATGTTTAGCTGTAGTTCACTGGTAAAAGACACCTATGTAAGTTGTGGTTACCTATAATTGGATAAGCATCAGTTTAGACTTTTGTAACTAGATTTAAGAGCATGTAAGATGTATTATCTGTTGGTACTCCTAAATAAAAAAAAATAAAAAAAATAAACAATTAATTTGAATTTGTTCAGCTCACCTACTGCGCACCATCATATAAATGGATGTCCACCGTCTTTGCCTTTTTTCATGATTTTATTTCACTAATCGTATATTCATAATAAATATAATCTATCACGTATCGAATTTACTTATATACTTAATTGATCAGTAAAATAAAATCTGTAAAATGATGAAGAAATTAAGGCAACGGCGGTGGACATCCGTTTATATGACGATTGACCGTGCGCAGTGGGTATGGTGGACAAATTAACATTAATTGTTTAAGCAAATCTAACAAAACTCATTTTTTGTAAAGGCCATACATTTTGCGGTTCATTTCGTTATTATATCAATTGCGGAAAAATATAATTTATTGAGCTAGAAGCATGTTTCACTCGTATCAGTGCGAATGCTATTCATATACAGTAAAAATACACATATTGTCAAATATTTTGTAAACTTCTACAATTACGACTAAAATTATTAAAAAGTAACGATAGTACGCATAATATGCTTTCAAATGATACCTCTCACAAATTGATCGCTAAAATAGGATCTGAGAAATACATAAAATTAGGCGACGGTCAGCACCTATTTACGTCACGGGGGTGCAGTGACACCTGCTAAACCAAATTCGTAATTACTTGGTTGTATAATATCATACATCAATAAAACTTATATTTTTAGAAAGCATTAAAGTTATTGTTTATTGGTCATGCACCAAGATACAATCTTAAAAATTATGAAAACGGCAACGAAAATGGTCATCCATGTATATGACGGTGCGCAGTGAGTATGATGGATAAATTAACATTAATTCTTTATGCAATACTGACAAAACTTATTATTTGAAAAGGTCATACATTTCGCCGTTTATTTTGTTATTATCAATATGTTTATATCAATTGCGGAAAAAATATAATTCATTGAGCTAGAAGCATGTTTTACTCACATCGGTTCCAATGCATATTTTCAAATATTTCGTTAGCTACTACAGTTACAACTAAAATTATTGAGAACCAATGATAGTACGCATAATATGCTTTCAAAAGATTCCTGTTAAATAAAATAGGATCTGAAAAATATAGAAAATTTGGTGACGGTCAGCATCCATACGTGGCCGGGCGCTGTGGCCCCTACTTAACCATATTTGTAATTACTTAGTTATATAATATCATACACCAATAAAACTTATGTTATTAGAAAGCACACGAAATTCCGCGTAAATCTTATACTAACATCAATTCCGGAAAGTTGTTGTTTATTGATTAAGAAGCATTTTTTACCAGTAGGTACTTGTGCGACTCATGGTCTATAAAACACATATTTTCAAATATTTTCTAAACAGCTACCTTTATGATTATAGTTATTTATAAAAAAATATAGTAAGTTTAATTAGCTTTGAAACGATACCTCTCGCATATGGATCCGTAAAATAGGACCTCAAAAATATTGAATACTTTACTACGGTCAGCGCCCATTTCTGCAACCGGGCAGAGTGACTCCTGCTAAACCAAATTCGTAATTACATGGTTATATATTATCATATACCAATGAAACTTATATTTTTAGAAAGAGCATGAATAGACGCGAAAATTTTATAATAACATCAATTGCGGTAAAGTTATTGTTTATTGAGTTAGACGCATTTTTTCTAGTACTTGTGCAATTAATGCGCGATAAAAAAACACATATTTTCAAATATTTCGTAAACGGTTACTTTTATGAGTATAGTTATTTAAAAACAATTAAAGTAGGTTTAATAAGCTTTCAAACGACACCTTGCACGAACAGATTGGTGCCATAGGACTCGAGATGTGAATAAATATCTATGATGGTCGGCCGCCATCTTTCTCCCCCTTTTTCTCAACCCGTCCCCCCTCCTTAAACTAAAACAGGTCAATTCGTAATCTGGAGATAACGAGGAACACATCCATACCTGTTTTAGGTATTTAGAAGAGATGTCGACGACTTTTTGTAAAAGAGGTCGTTTGGTCCCTGACTATGATCAACTCGCCGTGACTTTAAACTAACATCCACCTGAAGATACTTCCTTTACGCCTTTTACGATTACTTTGTATATCTTAATCATCACGTCGTTTCAAATACTAAAACCATTTCAACAATTTTGATATAGCGCGCAAAAGAGTTCAGTGTTGTCACAAAAATACGTAATCTTTTGGAATGACAAACATTACAGATATGGTGCGAAAAGTTTTCCCTTCGTATTTTTCCGAAAACGTTCGTATTAGTTATGCTGGTTCAGTGTCAGGACGTCTTGTACTGAGACTGACTGAAATAGTCAAAATAGTTTCCGTCAAACGAAGGAAACTCTTTTCGCGCTATCTCAAACGCCTTTGGTGCTAACTTAACTTTATAAGATTTAACATAGAAAAATAACTATGGCAGCACCAGTCGCGCACTTAGTGAATACATAGAAAATGATAATAACTTACCCACTGATGAAGAGCGCAGAGATGACAGGAGTCCAGCCAGTTGTGAGAACAGACTTCGTGTGTTTGTTACGGTACACGATGAACACCCAGACTGGTAGTAAGCTGCAGTATACGCAGATGATGACGATGGGTTGCCATAGAGAGGTTTCTGAAAGATAAAAGAAGGATTCTGTGAAAATATTGAAGCATTAGAAGAAAGTACCTAACATAAATGTAACTAAAACCACAATCGCCTCTGACAAAATTAAAAATATAAAACTACACCGTGTTTCACTTAACACTAAAAACCTGAAAACCGTTTGTTCAGAATCGAGAGTAGAATCGATTGAGCTATATCTTAATGGGGGTAATATTTTTTGTTTTAATTTGTATTATTAGTTATTTTTTACGTGCCCATTCTACTAATTCGTAATACAACATTGTGCATATCACATTGCTAGAGGTTGTATACCTTTTTCAGTATTTAGGGGTATTAATAATGGCTGGTTACGTGGACGATTATTTTTTCCGCTACGAATTTGACGTTGTGTGTCAGTTTACTTTTAATGTTTATCATAAGTCATAACAAATTGAACTCCAACCAAATTACAACGTCATTTTGAATGTTAGGTTTAAATTTGCTTACTGCGATTATCTGTCTAATTTGAAGTTTACTGTGACAAAGCTTAAGTGCTTTACAGTGACATAGCTGTCTATTGTTAAACCTTATGTCGTTGCAGTAACGTACACAAATAAATAGTTTGAAGGTTTATGATGGTAGCTAGCAATTATTTTATTGAGTGTAGAGTTAAAAGTCGAGTAAAGCTGTACAGAAAATGAAAAATTCAATTTAGCTGAGTTTTTGAAAAAATAATAATCATCAGATTAAAAGATGAACACTCTAGACACGTTTGAAAAAATAAAAATCAGTTGGGGTGTCTGAGGTTTTGAGTGATACCGGAAACACGGTGTATATCGGGATCAGAGATGCAAACGAAAAGTCACCTGATTCTGTCCATAGCATTGTCTATTCTATAAACAAAAAGCACAACTAAATTTATAAAAAAAACACTTACTAGCATCATGGTAAATATACGTATTTGAAGAGAACTACCAAACCATGCAACATTGAGCTACTACTAAAAGATAACAAAATAGAAAAAAAAATAACGACTGAGCTGCAGTGACCATGACTTCAACAAATTATAAATTGATTTGATGTTAAAAATATTGAAGTAGGTGTGATGTAGGCTAACGAATAGGCACTATAACTAGTTAACTAGCAGGCGTGCTACATCATTCAGTAAGTAATACCAATTTTAACTGGCTCCGTTGGGCCAACATCAGCCTGGACCTCTTGGCCTGTGGCCTCTTCCTTGGGAGGAAATATATCTACACAAACAATCAAAATGTCTCAGACATTATGTTCTATTCTTAGTTCATTTGTTTTCTGATACAAATCAAGTAAATGTGAAATTGTTGATTATTCGTACAGTTCATTGGGATAAACCAAAATTATTCAATACACGTTTTTATTCGGGTGAAATATTTCCTTCTTCATATTTTTACTTATAAGGTACAGCGGTGCAAATGTCGACTGGGGGACAAATCTAACTGGTTAGTGTAATAATGAAAAAATGGATTAGTTACAATGGACCAAAAGACCGCAGCCAAATAGCACTAGACCTTACTCATAGTGTTGTGTTCCTGCCGATGAGTAAGGCTGCCAGAGCTCAACGAGGGTGCAGTGTGCTGATGACGGGAGGACTTACGGAACTGACATATTCCGTCTATTGTCCTTTGAGTCGTCGGCAACCCGAACCCTCCTTGGAACTTGTACACTCCTTTTTATGTGTATTTAACGCAACAAAAGGGAATGTACAAGTTTCTAATGGGATGGCAACGCGCATGTGACACTCTTTGAGTTGCAGGCGTCCATAGGTTATGGTGACCGCTTTCCATTAGGCGGGCCGTACGCTTGTTTGCCACCGAAGTAGTATTAAAAAAAATAGTTACAATGGCCCCAAGATTTGCCTCGCTGTACCTACCTTACTTTTTTATTTTATTTGATTTGTGCAAAGTCATACTACCTAGTTTTGTTTTTATAATGCCTCTTTCTCAATTAGTTTATCATCAATTTTAGGAGATCAGTTAGAAAAGAGTACGAGGAGTCTTTTTCCAATGAGGAGGTTATGACAGATGGCGCCATTCTATTAGTCCATTGCACAGATAAAGAATTTCATACGTGAGAGCGAGAAGATGATATGTTTTTTTTTCTCTCACACATATGAATGACAGTGACATGCCTAGGCACTTGCACAGGCGCCGGCGCCGCCTAGCAGGATAAAATGTCAGTGTGCCTCCTCATTATGACAAACGGTAAATTATTTATCACAAGAAATATGCTACTGATTGGCTACAAAATATACTCACGTATCTGTTCATACATGTACTGCGCAGTGACAGCTAAGACAGAGTTGCTGACGATGTCGCCGATAGATGCCGCTAGCGGCGTGGCCACGTTGTCTGGGTTCACCTTAAAACGATGGGAGCCGATGATCACCATCACTAGCACGAAATCTGAAATCAAAAGATATGAGCTTTTAAGACGCTACAGGAGCGAAAATGCTAAAATGGAAAGGAGACCCCCTTTCAATTTGGGAATTTTAGTTAAATATACTTTATTAACTAGATTTATCGAAAATAAAAATGTCCATTCATAACAACTCAGTTAAAAGATATTTCGAAAAAATCTTTATAATCGAGGTTCCGCTCTCGACTGTTTCCTTCTTCAAAACTTAATCAATCGTAACGAAATTGAGAATCTGAATAACAATGAAATTATCTGTGTCAGACCGTTTAGTTTTTTTGGCTAAATGTTGCCAATTTTGAATACCACACCTTTTTTTGCGCCAAAATCAATAAGGCCGTTTTTGGAAAATTTTGATGGGCTCTAGAGCCTTTAAAAATAAGAATATCCAAAAAATCAAAACGGTCCGACACAGATAAAAATAATAATAATCTGTGTTGAAAAAAACAGTGCTCTATCGTCAAAAACCAGGGAGGAAATAGTCGAGAGCGTTTGTATGGAGAATTGACCCCTCCTGGAGTATTTTCCAAAGTAAGAGATGATACGTGGGTTGCGAATAATCATTGAGTGACTTCTAAAAATTATAACACTTGTGGTGTTGCAGATTTCCATGGGCGGCGGTGATTGATTTGAATCAGGCGATCAATTCGCTTGTTTGTTAAATAAAAAAAAAATGACATGTCACCCACTCTGACAGCTATTAGGGCTATTTACATTTAAGCGTTACCAATAATTTTGCCCCCTTTAAGACTACCAAAACGCGTTTTTAACAATTTTAGTTTCAGTAAACTTTGGAAACAATTAACATAGAGTTCTAATTTTTAACCCCCGACGCAAAAAAGACGTAGTGTTATAAGTTTCACATGTCTATTTGTGTGAGTGTCTGTCTGTGGCATCGTAGCTTTCGAACGGATGAACCGGTTCGTTTTTGGTTGAGCTGAATTAGTATGTATGTATGTATAAGCTTTATTGTACATAAAGGAAACAAAAGAGACACAGTTACAGAGTCAGTAATATACAATGTAGGCGGACTTATCCCTTAATGGGATCTCTTCCAGTCAACCTTTGAGGAAATGAGTAGAAGCGAATTAACGATGAGTGACGAATTCAAAAATGTACAACCACTAAAAGAATTAAATGCAAATTTTGTATACACATGGTAACAAATATATACATATACAATTACATTAATACACCAATATATACATATATAATAATATAATAATAAATAAACAAATACTCATCGTATAAAATATATATTTATATAGGTACTAGTCAGAGGTGTTCTTAGCCATGTTTGAAATGTTACATACCTAGGATGAAACATGTGGTGGTGGCTGTGAAGACTGCAGATGAGATCAGGAGAAGTACATAGTCTCCGTTGAAGGTCTTGTCAGTGATAATGTTGACAACGATGGCGAAGATGGCGACCACCGTCGCTGCTACTATTGCTTGGACCTACAAGAAATATGTTTTATAGTTTTGATTTAAAATTAATTGCATGTATAAATAAATAAAATACGCTAGTAACTGATTGACTAGAATGTTATCTATTTGCGGATTAGCAAAGGAATGTTCTAGATTAACATGGATTTCCGCAAAGTAACGCCTGATTCCATCGATTAATTTTACAGTGTTACAGCGAAATGTTTAGACAATATTTATAAAGACTTATAGGTAAGTATACTATGAATCTATGATATCTACATCTACAAAGTACAAAGAGGCAACTAAGACATTACTATAAAATGTTCCCATAATGCGAATCTGCTAATCGAAATTAAACAATTTGATCGGCACACCACGCGTCGCATCGTGTGGTGTCGCACCACATTTTAAAGTAATTCCGGCTTTAAACGATCGAAGCAGGACTACTGTGGTCTGTTTCTCAAAGATAAAAGTTTGTAACTTTGAAATTTGAATTAGACAGCGACTACTACTTGTGCCACAAATGGGCCACTGGGGGTTACACAATGAAGTACTAAATAAAGCCTTTCACTTTAGGTTGAGAGAGAGGGACGGAGCTATATAACTGGTATAGCTGTGTCCCTTTCTCTCGACCTAAACAGCTTTACTACCTCATGGTCTAAAAAGAAGTCTTAACTATACTCTGTGTACAAACAGACTAATTACCTGCACTAACGATACGTTTCCGACGACCATGGAAAGAATTTCCTTCGTTGACGTCATATTGCCGAGGTTCGCCTGCGTGGATAGACGGGACGCCAGACACATGTCCAGGTTGCCTGAAAAAAAAGTTGGGTTAGTTAATCCTTAAGATTATAAATATTTAAGAAATCAAGTAGGAATCAAATATTCTCATAGTTATGTCGGGCAAAGAGGATTGAGTATTATAGAGAGTTACTGTCAAAGTAAAATGTGTAATCACAGTCCGCAGACTGCCATCTCTCAATACAAGCTTAAAGCTGAGCCTCAGTTTTGACAATTTGGCAGGCAGCTTGATATGTCAAATATTAATTTAATATTAGCGCCATCTAGCCCAGCGTTCCCCAAATGTGTAACGCCATCTAGGCCACCGTACCTTTTTCTCTATGGCTTTGAGGTACTTTTTTCTTAGACTTTATCCGTCTATACGGAGTCTTTGATGTCGGGATACGATACGTCAGGCAAGCGACATCCGAGCATGGCCATGGGTTAATTTTGCCCAGTTTTATTACTTGAAAAAGATGTGTCCCTGTACCTAATAATCTTAGAATTGGGCGATAATTCGTTTTTAATTTTTTTTTAAATATGTTTTTGCTTATGAAACTGCAAATTTTAGCCAATTACCATACGATCATGTTATTCCAACTCTGTCTTAATTATGATTTTCTAACCCCCGACGCACAAACGACGGGGTGTTATAATTATAACTTATAAATTGACGTAAAATTTTGTTCAAATTCTTACTTCAACCGTTGTCTCAATTACTATAATACAAATATGTCTCATATTGATCTTTTTTCCAATAAAACATGTAATAAAACATCATCATGTAAACATGTAAAACATGTAAACATGTAATTTAATACGTGAGTAACCCGCTTAAAATATTTTTAAATATGTATGAGTCTCACGGGAGTTTTATAGTTAAAACATGTAATAGTTTTAAGAAAGAAATTATCACTATCTTAAAGTAAAATTAATAAACAATTAGAAACTGTTTGAAAAATAATAATTTTATAGTTAAAAATCAGGTTTCAGCATTGTATAAACTTATGTAAAATAAAAATAAACTTATGTAAATAATTTATTTAATTCTTATTTGCACGTACGAGAGGTATGTCTGAGTTTAATGCCTACAATACCTACAACCCACTAACTGCTCCTAAAATATCTTATATTTTAGATAAGAATATAATATGTTTAAGTTAGGGCACTCAAGGTCTATTAACACATCATGACATGTATTTTCACATTCATGTTTGTATGACTGTTTGTTGCCTAAAAAAAAAGTAGCGCAACCTGTAATTCTGTGACCATTTGTGACTAAGTTCTGAGCTTTATAATTTTCTCGATTTGCTTCTGACAATTGATTCTCACGGTTTTTGTAACAATTTAAACATTTATCCATACTTATGTCTAAATCATGGTAACACAGATCATTGTCCTTCTATGTAAATACATGTTCGCGTGACGAATATTAAAACTAACACGACAATAATGTAAAAAGTCATGTTTTTAGAAGATAATCAGCAAATCGTGTGAAAAATATTATAATTCGGGGCAGAACCGGTCAAACCATTGTGTTCAGATGTTTATGCCTAAAATGTTTTTATGCTCCATCTGCAATAAGGACAGATTTCTCATGGAATCACAGAGGAAAACCACCTTATTGCACTACAAGTATAAAATCTCTTTAGGAACGGAACGGTACAGATGGTCTTAGATTAGATGTATTTATTCAAAAAAAAAAACAGCTTATAGCAGAATGGATTTACCCAAGTTTGAAGTTAAGACGATACAGTAGGGGTCAATTCTCCAGTAATGATTTTTTCAACACAGATTGTTATTATTTTTATCTATGCCGGACCGTTTTGATTTTTTTGATATTCTGCTTTTTAAAGACTCTAGAGCCAATCAAAAAATTTCAAAAACGGCTTTTTTCATTGTGGAGCAAAAAAAAGGTGTAATACTCAAGATTGGTAACAATTAACCAAAAAAGCTAAACGGTCCGACATAGATTATTTTATTGTTATTCAGGTTCTCAAATTTCGTTCCGATTGATTAAGTTTTGAAGGAGGAAAGAGTCGAGAGCGGAACCTCGATTTTAAAGATTTTTTTTAAATATTTTTTGACTGAGTTGTTCTTAATGGACAATTTTTTTTCGATAAATCTAGTTAATAACTCTTGTATATTTAACTAAAATTCACAAGTTGAAAGGGGGGCTCCTTTCCATTTTAGCATTTTCGCTACCGTATCCTCTTCAGCGATACAAATAGCCCACATGCTGTCGAAATCGTTGTCGACTTATCTTTCTGACTCTAGATACGATATACGAGTAGATCGGATATTCTTCACATCAATTCTCTACATCCCTTTCTTCCCGTGGGTGTCGTAGAAGGCGACTATGGGATATGGGTTAAATTGTGGCGTAGGCGAGAGGCTGGCAACCTGTCACTGCAATGTCACAGTTTCGTTTTCTTTCAACCCCTTATTTGCCAAGAGTGGCACTGAAGCTTTAGTAGTTTCATGTGTTCTGCCTACCCCTTTATGGGATACAGGCGTGATTGTATGTATGTATGTATGTAATTCTCTACATTTCACTTCAATTGTAAGGAAATTATACGAAAATCTCCTTTTCAATTACTATTTTACGAGTATGCGAATGAAAAAAATATAGTTTTATACTAACTATAATCCAAGATGCTACACTGGATAGTTCTAGGCCAGCAGGCATCCCCTACATTTTATGTGGCTTCCTCTAAGGCTAAATCTACTTACCTACTCATAAATATGTATGAAGTTCCGTTGCGCAGTAAACATAATCATTGAAATGAGATTTTCAAGTAGGGAATAAATGAGATTATTAAATAAAATATGCTGATTTGTGTTAGATTTAGTCACCTTTTTCTTTAGGTGGGTAAATGACGGAAATATCAAATTGGAAAAATTCTTAGAATATTCTGCGTTGTAGCGAATATCCGAATAACGAAGCGCTTTGCTTCTTCTTTTCTTATGCGCACTGCCAAGGAGTGGAATTCCTTGCCGGCGGCTATATTTCCGAGCTCATATAACCCGGCAACCTTCAAATCAAGAGTAAACAGGCATCTTCTGGGCGAGCTCACTCCATCGTAGGCCACGTCTTTGCCTTTGGCTAGTCTGTGGCCAAGAGTAAGCCCATTTATAATTAAAAAAAAGTAGTATTATTTGATGCAAACAAAACTTGTAACTTTAAACAAACCCCCACTAATAATTAAAATTTACCAGAATCTACATAACTACAGTTATGTAATTACTAGCTTTGCCCGCGGCTTCGCTCGCGTAAAAATCGAAAATTGCGGAAAGCTCCATACAAACTTCCACCCCCCATTTTAGAGAAGTGGGGATTGGAAAAGGTACAAAAAGTAGCCTATGTCACTCTCCATACCATCAACTACCTGCACTTAAAAAATCACGTCAATTCGCCGCTCCGTTTTGCCGTAAAAGACGGACAAACAAACAGACACTCACACTTTCCCACTTATAATATTAGTAATTATAAGTATATGGATATCAATCGACCCTAGCAACACTCAATAGCCAGTATTTATTTATTTCTATTATCACTATTATTGTTTACTAAAAACTCAAATAGACATAACAATCATAAGTGCATAAACAGCATACGATGTGTACAGAACCCTCAAATTATTATCGGCAAGTGCAACTTATCAGTCGGATCATTAGGTGTCTGAAACTGGGAACCCTAGCCAATGTGACAATAGCTTACGCTTTGTAAGCGCAGCTAGGTCTCTTTCTAGGTCATGATTGTTGAAAGGTTGTCTGGTAGAGATCGCTCTTTACCGATAAGACCGCCCGTTGTAGGCGCGTAGACTCGCCTCGTTCGGTGACACGCCTAATTCGGTGAAACAACCAAAAATCGTCTTTCGGAATAGTGCTTCAAAGCTTGTATCACCGAATTAGGCGTGTCACCGAATGGGGCGAGTTTACCATATGCCTCTATTTATAATCTTTTTTTTTTAATAAATGGGCTTACTCTTGGCCACAGACTAGCCAAAGGCAAAGATGTGGCCTACGTTGGAGTGAGCTCGCCCAGAAGATGCCTGTTCCCTCTTGTTTTCATTTGTTTTGTATCCTCACTGTAGGTATCGTTTGCTGAGGTGTGTCAATAAAACCTGGTCCAATCAGAAAATCTGCTGTTTTAACACCAATCTACTAAACATACAATCATACATACATACAATCACGCCTGCATCCCATCAAGGGGTAGGCAGAACACATGAAACTACTAAAGCTTCAGTGCAAATAAGGGGTTGAAAGAAAACGAAACTGTGACATTGCAGTGACAGGTTGCCAGCCTCTCGCCTACGCCACAATTTAACCCATATCCCATAGTCGCCTTCTAATCTACTAAAATTATAACAAAACATGAATACCTAAAACGATAAACTTAAGAAGTGTAAAATGGTTTGTGTACCTAATACTTATGATATTAGCTATCTGAGGGTTATCACAATACATGTATTATCACTTATCAGACTAATTCAGGTTAACAGCGTACATCGGGGAATTACCAAAAAATCTACGTATTGCAAAAACTTAAAAAAAAATTAAAAACCGGCCAAGAGCGTGTCGGGCCACGCTCAGTGTAGGGTTCCGTAGTTTTCCGTATTTTTCTCAAAAACTACTGAACCTATCAAGTTCAAAACAATTTTCCTAGAAAGTCTTTATAAAGTTCTACTTTTGTGATTTTTTTCATATTTTTGAACATATGGTTCAAAAGTTAGAGGGGGGGGACGCACTTTTTTTCCTTTAGGAGCGATTATTTCCGAAAATATTAATATTATCAAAAAACGATCTTAGTAAACCCTTATTCATTTTCAAATACCTATCCAACAATATATCACACGTTGGGGTTCAAATGAAAAAAAAAATCAGCCCCCACTTTACATGTATGGGGGGTACCCTAATAAAACATTTTTTCCCATTTTTTATTTTTGCACTTTGTCGGCGTGATTGATATACATATTGGTACCAAATTTCAGCTTTCTAGTGCTAACGGTTACTGAGATTATCCGCGGACGGACGGACGGACGGACGGACGGACGGACGGACGGACAGACAGACATGGCGAAACTATAAGGGTTCCTAGTTGACTACGGAACCCTAACAAAGGAGAAAAGTTTCAACGTCGAGCAAAAAAATTACCCAGCTATGGGCGGGGATTTATATAGATATCACCATCCAATACAAATTCCAAGCTACGGGACATCACCTCAATCACTACCTATGCGGAGTCACAATATTCTAACAGATGGCGTTACTACGTTCTACATCGCGCTCACAGAGTTCCGTATGTCGGTTAGTAACTATTGTGTTTTTATCTGTTATTTTTGACTTATTTGTATGAAAAAGAAAAAATCTACCTAAAGTGATTGATATTTGTACCTACTGTTATACTAACAAAGAGAGTAGGTATGTATATCAGATTTCATAAAGAGGTAGTCCATTATCTGACTACTACAGAAGTACCTCTAGACATTCCAGTTTTACTGATGATTCAATTAATGTGTCACGAGATAGTTTCATTTGTCTTTATCAAAAGAATGACAAATACGGGAAATCCTTTGGCAATCGGATATTGACTATAACAATAAATATCGTGATTCATTATTGTGACAGACAGACACACCTAATTGTAAAATTTTCCTCGGAAAATGGCGATAAGTCAGTTGTAAACATAGTAGTTTATTTGTAATTGTGTCGAATTTTATCATTTTGTTTGTCTCGACTGTTTTGTTTTGGTAAAGGTACAGCGGGGCAAATCTCGACTGGTGGGCAATTGTAACTGATCCATTTTTTCCATTGTTACACTGTGATGTTGTGTTCTACATGTATCCACTGATCACGCCTACCATATATAACCGGTAGACACTCTATTTCATAATGCAGACATTGTAAAACATGGAAAAAGTTGGCCAGTTACATCTGCCCCCCCCAGTCGACATTTGTCCCGCTGTACATGTACCTTACTAACTTTAGGTTTAAGTTCCTTGTTATGGCATGTGCCGTTAGACGCTTGACAGTTGACACTAACTTTGATGTTATTATTAAGGTCCTCTCACACTAATTAATTTATTTAATCACATATGAATGAAATCGATTTTTTTTTCGAATTTGACAAAACGCAATATGGGTGGTTCCTGATTATGAACTTAACTGCGTGTCGAAATTATCGGAAAACAAAAAAAAACGGTTTATAAATACGCCGATCGTTCACAAAATCATGCAGAATGGAAGAAAAGGACGGGGAAGGTCAACCCCAAGTAACTAAACGGGACCAAAGCCTAGCAAGATGGTGATTCCTCAATAAATACTATTTATAGATGAAAACCGCAAGAAAATTCATTTAGTATAAAATTTCCATTTTGCGGTTAAAGTTATCATTGTTTACAGAAAAATCGATCAGAGAGATCAGTTACGTTTGATCATCTTCGATAGCCATCAGCAAAAACAAACCACTAATGTTTGGGTTAAGATCGTCACATCATCGCGAACAATGGAGCAATTAGACGTAATTACCTATCGTGCGATCTTGGGCAGGCAAATGACAGATTTTTATCGTAAGAGCACTTTTAAACACAGAGTAGAACGGCGAAGACACTGTAAAAGGATTATAAAAATGTAAGAAGCAGGATGTAGCTGGATATGGATATATCTTTAAAAAGTTGTTGTATAGCGTTTAGTACACATGGGGTTCATTTACAGGAAATTAAATAGGAATAGGTATGAACTGCAGTTGAAGGAACATTGCAAGAAAATATTAAACATTATTATTGGCCGTGTATTTTATTTAATACCACGTTGGTTGCAAACAGGCTATTTTTCTTGGGCAGTAAATTGCATACGCTAGTTTTTTCTTTAGTACAAAGACATACGAATTAACTAATTTCTTGTCTTACGAACCTCACGCAACTGGCTGATCAACGTCTCTTAGCTAAAACTATGAAATATTCAATGCAATACTAGCTGATAAATTTGTTTCTTCCGAAGATCAAAATGTTTTATATGGAACCAATTAAGTGTCTGAAAGACATTAAAGTAGGTAATACAATAGTCTACGCGCAAAACGAAACTTAAACTTATTTATTTGTGTGATGAGCTGATGAGCACAGATATTTTTGTTCCTGAGTCATGGATGTTTTCTATGTATATAAATATGTATTTATCTATTTAAGTATGTATATCGTCGCTTAACACCCATAGTGCAAGCTATGCTTAGTTTGGGGCTAAGTTGATCTGTGTAAGGTGTCCCCCAATATTTATTTTATTTATTTATAAAAACTTATAAAATATAGCTTTAATGTATGAACATGACATGTAAAAATTCGACAGGTTAATTTAACGGTTCGTAACAGGTCGATTTTACTTAACATTAATACTGGTAACAGACAGGAGATGCCGACATCGCCAACCCTAATCCGAACATAAGTGAAAATTCTTTGGCTAACAACGCTGTGTCATTGTTATCGAGGCAGCAATTATGAGGGCCTTGAACGTGTTGTCTTTGAAAATATTGAAATCGGACATCATTGTTGTCGCCGCACTGTTGTAAACAAAACTCTATCAACAACTCAGTAATTTATACCGAGTGTCTCCTGTCAGAGGAAGTTACAAGAAAAATTTTTTTTAGCGAATATGACAAAAAAATATATACCAGTTAGCTTCTGCTAATGAGCCTAACGTACTCTCGAATTTAACGGAAATAAAAAAACACTACTGTATATTTTTATTTTTTCATCTTTTACAGTTGTTTGTGTCGCAAAATAAAGCGTGAGAGGTACACATATAAGCAGTTAGGTACTACAATAATGGGGTACATTGAAGCTAATATTTAATTTGTTAGCAAAATATAAGGAAGATCATACGAAATATCGCTTGATCATTTAAAAAAATTGCTGAACAAAAATATTTTAGTTTGAGGAATACCCCCTTTGTTTTAATAGTTATTTTCTCATCATACAGGAAACACCCAGTATGACGAAACCATAATTTCTAATAATTATAATGACAAATAGTTGAAATACCTTTAAGTCCAGAGAGTGATGGCACCAAAACGAAAATGGCTGAGACGTTCAAAAACACTTCCCAATTCTGAAAAAAAAACAAACTTTAAATTAGTAATTGTTAATGTGTTTTTTTTTTAATTTAAGGTAAGTTAAAAAAATATAATATTTATTTAAGGTATGTAAGTTAAAACACGTGATTGACTTCTGTTGTGTGTATTAATTCTTGTGATCTTGTTCGCATTAGTTAACATAGCTAATTTAATGCCGTAGGCGTTCTGTAGTAACCGCGTTCAGTCTAAAATTAATTATCATAATTTGGTAGCAAAACCTATGTTTTCAGGTTTAATATTATAATTGTAATTTTTGTGTTAACGAATTATACATTTCTATTTTAATGTAATTTATCCTACAGGTCAATTCATGTAATTTAAGGACAACAGTAGTGGTCGCTTGCCGCGCCGCGCGTTGCTTGCATTTAGTATGTCTTACATCTTCGACCACAACCCATGCCTCTATGGTACCTAACGGCTCAGCCACGACATTGGTCTAAGCGCGACAGCGGTGAGCGGCGGCCATACATTGGAGCGAGACACAGCGATGGGACTTTTCATTCGCACGTATGGCTGCCGCTCACCGCTGTCGCGCTTAGACCAATGTCGTGGCTGGGCCGTGAGGCCTGTGTGCGCGCTCACATTGAGCGTGCAGCGGGGTGGGGCGTGCGGCGTGCACACAGACCAACCCCTATAGACATCCATTACAAGACGACTCGCGGTCGCCAGCCTTCCTAGTATTTGCACTGATATAAGCGCGAGCGCTCGCCGTGCCCGATCAGTATCGACCAAGTAACAGACCCGAAAGCAGCGCGTGTTTTTCGCACTAAAAAATTGGAAAAGGGTATTTTGATGCCTTAAAGATGTCCACCTGTAGTGTGAAATGGTGTGGAAAGGTAACAAGAAGCTCAAATTTAAAAACAGACGGCATTACATTCCACAAATAAGTCATATTTATAATTTATTCAGAGCCGGCATAGGTCAACTTACATTGGCCACTTACGCGTCAGTAGAGGGACAGTCATACTTCTGTCCCTTTTCATCTGGCGCGACTGCCCGCCGTCCTTGAAACGGCCAATCACAGCGCGCTTAACACATTCCCCGCCCGCTCCTCGCACCCCAAACACTGGTGACTCGTATCGCGAACAAAATATACAATATTGCTACTCTATAGGAGGTTCTCTGTGGGCGTGCATGTCAAACAATTGAAGCTCATACAAGTGTCCTGACTCGACGCTGCATAGGGGACGCACATAGGAGTATTTCACTAAAAAAGCTGGCCATTACTCGATACAAATAAGAAAAAATAAAAATAAATTAAAATAGCATATTTGGATTGACACAATGGAACTACTTATAAAAATGAACATAAATAATTTTGGCCAGATTTTTTAGTCAAATACCCCTATGTAGGACGCACGCTCGCCCGCGTCCACTCAGGCCATACACTAAGAAAGAAATTAGTCTATGACATACCCTGACATGTCCGAGCACGATGCCAGCTCCGATGGTGCCGCAGCCCGCGATGAAGAACGGCACTGCCACCTGCATCATTGTCGTCCACCATTTCTCCTCCTTTTTCTGTAAAACAAAAAAAAAAGGAGTAAGCATAGATAGAAGAAACCACCAAATGACGGGTGACGTTATCATGGCATCACGTTTCCATGACAACAATATAAATATGACTTACCCCTTATTCATAAAAAAAAGTTAGGTATTGATAAGTAGTTAAAAAGTGTTTTGTCTCTTTCAGTCATGTTGACTTAAGTTTTTGTGAGAATGGGACAAAAACACTTTATATTTTAACTAACATTTTTAAAAAGTTAAAAGTTAAAGTTTAGGTAAAAGTTATGACCTGTAATTTTCATTACCAATAAAGAATGTCTATGCCTATGTCTAAAAATAAGTGCGTTAGTTTCCGAAAGCCGAATACTTACACAAACGCTCAAGATAATATCTCTTTCGTAGCTATCTATCTCTATCGCTCTTGCGTATTGGCGCGACATTTCTGCGGCGTTTCGGTGGCGTTTCGCGTCGCATACATGCCAATGGCTACGGAGCCAGATCTTATACAACCCAGAGGGCAACTAGGGCCTATAATTAGGGGATTAGTCCAGAAAGTTCGGATTTCTCACAATATTTTCCTTTATCGGAAAGCGACTGGCAAATATCAAATGATATTTCATAGGTAACTCTCTAAAAACTCATTGGCATATGCCGGGGTTTGAACCCACGACCTACAGGTTGAAAGTTCAGCACATCAATTCCTTCTCCTCTTGCGTTATCCCGGCATTTGCCACGGCTCATGGGAGCCTGGGGTCCGCTTTGACAACTAATCCCAAGATTTGGCGTAGGCACTAGTTTTTACGAAAGCGACTGCCATCTGACCTTCCAACCCGAAGAGTAAACTAGACCTTATTGGAATTAGTACGGTTTCCTCACGATGTTTTCCTTCACCGAAAAGCGACTGGCAAATATCAAATGACATTTCTCACATAAATTCCGAAAAACTCATGGTGCGAGCCGGGGTTCGAATTCGAACCCGCGACCTCCGGAACGAAAGTCGCACGTACTTACCGCTAGGGGCGCTATAGGCTACCAGCGCTTCATCACATCAATTATGAAAGGTATAATCACAAATTCCCATTACATTTCACTGTTAAGTGCAACGCACTTCAACAATCGACCAAAACATCGACATTACTTCCGTCATCCGCCATTTTCACGAACACACAATGAAAATCGAATACGCGGCAAGGCGATTTAAAAACTGTCATTTCCTGCATTTATGTCATTTGCTCATTACATCGGCTGTCATTAGTGTTTACAGAGCGGCTGGACAGTTTATTTTTCTTGTCACTGTTTGCAAACGTTTTTGAGGAAGATTTAATACTATTTTCCCCTCACTAGCTCGGAAACACGTGTTTGTCCTATAATACCAGCGGGTAAAAACGCATTTTATCCACTAGTGGGTAAAGTAATTTGACCTTGAATAAAGTCAAATTAACTGCTTTAAAATTGATAAAAGTAGGTGAATTTAGTAATAAACATGATTTACACCTGTGAAACTACTGGAAGCAGTGATAAACGCATTTTTTGCGTTGTAGTTTCCTCGCTATAATGAGGGGAAAAGTTTTGTGTTACACTCGGGTGCAAATGTATTTTACTTCTCGTGTGTTAAAAAACTCGCAAGTTCAGGATTCTATTCTCGAACCACTCGCTTCGCTCGTGGTTTAACTATAGGATCCTGTCACATGCTCGTTTTTCAATTCCACACTCGGCGTTAAAATACAACTTTGACCCCTTGTATAACAAATAACTTAGGTATTAATATTATACCTAACACCGATTCTTTTTTTTTTTGGCTTTTTCTAGTGTGTAAGTGACAATATACCAAAATATCCCGAAAAATTGGGGGGTAAGAATGGGGGTGCATTTAGGGTTATCAGGATTAGTATTATTATGTCTATGCTATAAGTATGTCATTCATACACTTATAATACCTATAATGTCACGCAAAATTGTAGTTTTTAAATACAATTTTTAACATATTTTGAGATAAAGAAACAACTGAAGTACGGAAACACTTTAATTAAACATCAACAATTGTCAATACAACTGACAATTTGCGGAGTTTTTAACTTGTTTACAATGACCTTATGACACACACACACATGTACACACACTCGCGTACTTTTCAATCATTTCAGCAAAGCAACAAATAAGTTTTGGTTACCTTTAGAATTTTATTTAAATCTACAAGATCATCTATAAAGTTTAGGGACCTCCCCGATATCTTAATCAATATTGCCGTTCTATACCTAAGGCAGCGTTCCCACTTATGCGTCGCGTGTCTCGGGGCGCGCAAAGGGCGTCCGCGCCACGCCACCTGAGTGTAATTCAAAAAGCGTCTCCTCAGTACATTTTGTATAGGAAGGACGTAAGGCGCGCCGCCAAGCGGCGCGGCGCGCGCCCCGCCGCCGCCACGCCACCTGGGGCGCGTCTTACGTCTTTCCTATACAAAATGTACTGAGGAGGCGTTTTTTGAATTACACTGAAGCGGCGTGGCGCGGACGCCCGTTGCGCGCCCCGAGACACGCGACGCTCTTGTGTGGCCGGTCACTTAGTGCGTTTTCACATTATCCGATCCGATATCGGATGTCGGACCGATATCCCATACATTACGGGCGCCATCTTGGATTTTTTCTATTGAAATCCTTCCGACATCCGATATCGGATCGGATAATGTGAAAACGGCCTAAGTTCTTCTACATATCTATTTGATACGACTAATTAAAATATTTAGATTAGTCAGTGATTACATACATTTTGATAATTAATAATGTTTTGTTCAAAATACTTTATTTATTTATTTATTTATTTACTTACAGTATACAATTGTACCTTAACAGCTAAGGCCACAGCGGCACAAATTGTTATCGATAATACTTATACATCCAGTACACAAGTATATTTTACAAAATTATCTTAATTAATAGTGATACTACTTACAGGCATCTCTCTCTCAATCACCTTCTTACATTCAATCATCAATCGTCCAATTGCACTAGCGAACAAATCACACTCCGGGTATGCTTCTAGCGTTCTAGCACGGAGTTGAGCAGTGCGTGCGCGCGCGCGACCGGCGCCTGCGCGTGCGCCCGTGTGCGCGTGGCGCCCTCCGCCAGCAGCGGATGGCGTAGAGTTGTGCCATTCCCGAGAATGTTCTCCCGTTTGTATGGGAAATGTTCTCTCAAGAGAATATTCTCCATAGTAAAATGAGAACGTTCTCGAGAACGGCACAACTCTAGGATGGCGCCGCGCGCGAGTGTACTGGTTAGGCACAAATAAGCGCATGAAGGCTTCGACCAGATCCACGCTATCTATTGTGCTTCTAATAACCCCGATCGTAAATTTCGCCAGAGAGAGTAACCTCCGTAACTGAAGCGAGTCGTATCCCAGATGTCCCTGCAAAAACAACGTGGGGTACATATACGGATAGCACGTGTGTATTTTTTTGTATAATGCTCTGAGATACGCCTTTTGAACTTGTTCCAGCATGAGGATATATTTACTCTCATGCGGACTCCACACCACTGCGTTTGTTTCGAGTATACTACGCACGAGTGCCGCATATAACACGCGTGTGGCTTCCACTGTCAGAGGCGCGGAATTGCGCAGGACGAAGCCCAATCTTCTGTACGCAGTGTTGGTCACGGCCTGGACATGCTCACGAAACGTGATATTTGAGTCAAAAAGTACTTAAACTTACCCATTACATAATACACTAACTAGCGACTTTGCACGGCTTGGAAAGTATGCAAAAAGGGTAACTATGGTACCTAGAAGTTATCCTTAAGGTAGATATGTATATTATGTATTTATAGTTATCCTTAAAAGGTAGGCATATGTATATTATGTACTAGCTTTTGCCCGCGGCTTCGCTCGCGTTAAAAAGAGACAAAAAGTAGACTTTGTCACTCTCCATTCCTTTAACTATCTCCATTTAAAAACCACTTCAATTCGTTGCTCCGTTTTGCCATGGAAGACGGACAAACAAACAGACACACACACTTTCCCATTTATAATAATTATTAATTATTATCATCGCTTACTTTACGCAAGGGACACAATTTCACCACGCATTGTGCCACCCAATTTTAGTTTTTGAGTTCATCGTGAACAAACAGACATACAGACAGAATACACAGATGCGACGGGGGTTTTTTGTTACCAAGTTCTGAATTTCAGTCTCGTATCATCAATCCATTTTATTTATGTTTCACAAAGTGCATATCAGGATATTTTTTTTCATTAATCAATTGAATTCTTTGATTACTTACAACCTTACAACCCACTTTATTGTAGTACTCAGTGGCATGTTGTATAAATATAACTTATCTTATCTTATCGACTTCTTTTTGATATGTTTCTATAATTAGGAATGTAGGTTCCGTCCGAATGGTGTTTAGCCATTTTACAAATCCCTATTTATTGATGTAGATAATTTAATAAAAACTACGCAATTGATTTCATTCATGATAAATACTTAAACAGTAATGGTTATAAACTGATGTTTCTGTTCGCTACGTGCACGACTGGTGCTGCCGGCTTGTCGGCTTTTCCATATTAGATTGCATAGAGTAAATTTAGTTCCAACGGTCGCTGCGAGCATTAATGTTGGACATGCCCATAAGTTACATACATACAACATACATACAATCACGCCTGTATCCCATAAAGGGGTAGGCAGAGCACATGAAACTACTAAAGCTTCAGGGCCACTCTTGGCAAATAAGGGGTTAAAAGAAAACGAAACTGTGGCATTGCAGTGACAGGTTGCCAGCCTCTCGCCCACACCACAATTTAACCCATATCCCATAGTCGCCTTCTACGACACCCACGGGAAGAAAGGGGGTGGTGAAATTCTTAACCCGTCACAGGCAAACCCATAAGTTGACATGTATTTATAACAATTAGCACCACTCTTTCACGCACGGTGCCAATAAATAGTAAATGGAGAAATTAATTTAAAATTGAATTTTTTAAGCAACTAGCTTTTGCCCGCGGCTTCGCACGTAAATTGTGGAATGGTCCATACAAACTTCCACTCTCCATTTAAGGGAAGTCGAAGGTTAGAAAGAGACAAAAGTAGCCTATGTCACTCCATCCCGTCAACTATCTCCACTTAAAAAATTACGTCAATTCGTCGCTCCGTTTTGCCGTGAAAGACGGACAAACGGTGCCCGATTGATATTCCGAAATAAAATACGCCGATTTTCGTTACGCCGACAACGATTCGCCGACGTCTGTTTAGGCCGAATAACGATTAGAAAATTCTAATTTCGCATAATATCCGTTCGTAAACGGAGTCGGTAGGCAGAAATTTGATACGCCGATTTACTTTTAGACGAATAATCATTTAGTAATTGTAAAAATTGGCCGACACAAAATTGGTCGAAACACAATACGTCGAGTGATCAATGATCATTTGGTATTTTTTTTTTGGTGAGTTGGCTTGGAGCTTTGAACTTGCGTAAAAAGTTTTCTGCGGATTCAAAAATCTAGTTGTTAGATCGTTTGTAAGAGTAATTCACATTTATTTCATTTACTTATTTATATTAATCATCATGTTCTGATTCCAAGGATTAATTTTAGTAAATTATGTATTGTTGTTTTCAATTCACTAATTTTTTTCAAGAACATAATGTTGCCAGTATATGTACTAGTAAATTATTACCGCAACGAAAACAATTTCACATTATACATTGCAATACATTGTTTAAGAACCCCCCCCCCCCCCCCCTTCTTCCCGTGGGTGTCGTAGAGGTCGACTGTGGGGTATGGGTTAAATTGTGGCGCTGTCACTGCAATGTCACAATCCGGATTTCTTTCAACCCCTCTTTGCCAAGAGTGGCACTGAAACTTAGTAGTTCATGTGCTCTACCTACCCCTTTATGGGCTACAGGCGTGATTATATGTATGTATGAATGTAAGAAAAAAAAGTGTCTATTAAGTGCGCAATTTTTTTACAACAGCGATAATTCATTCTTTGGAAAATATTTTAACAATGTATAAAATGTGAAACGTTATTCGACTAAACATGGCCTAAACAAAAATATTACTTTGCTAAATGAAAAATGTCCAATAATAGTTCGGATAATTTGCACAGAAGCGAACTGAACTGTGTGCGAACCAAGATTCTACGTAACGTTATTCGACCAAAAGTGACAGCGATAGTTTGATTATTCGGCTAAACGGCATTCGGCGAATCGTTGTCGGCGAATCAATAATCGGCTAAAAAATTGTCGGAGAATCATTAGGTAGCCCGGACAAACAAACAGACACAGACACTTTCCCATTTATAATATTAGTATGGATAGGTTAGGTATCATAATATGGATTGGTTAAAGAGGAAGGAAATTAGAGAAATCATTACGGTCCATTTTTGTTGTATAAATGATATATAGTCGAATTTTGACGCTTAATCTGTCATTATTTTATCCTAGTACTCAATGATCGACGATAAAATTTACCGGAAGTAATAAGGTTGAAAATCACTTATTTGTTTGTGTTAATCAACTGTCAATAGATAGGATCTAAATAATATATTTACGCTTTTTGGCCACCAACGTGCACCTTCTACCAAAAAGACTACCTTGTTTCCCCAATCATGTAAATTTAAGTTTCATTCATGGGTCTCTCGGTATTCACTTAATTAAAATTCTACTTGGGCAAACTACAAAATGATAGTATGAAAAGTTACGGTTGTATTCGTTTATTTATGTTTTAAATATAAATATAAAATGACACAGAGGCAGTATCTTCGAACATCGTTGTCCCGCAGGCGACACAAGCCTCAGGCGTGATGATGTAGATCCGGGAACTAGACGAGGCGAATGGGCTGGTGCTCTTTGTCTCCGCATTTCTTGATCGACTTCTTGTAATCACGTGATAATAAATATAGATAGGTGTACACCTTTTGCCGGTGCCGGTGTGCAATTCATTCAACACAACACAAGTTGAGTTCACTGTTTCGCAAATTAGTCTTCATTATAACAAAAAAAGTATAAACAAATATTTTTAGCAAATATAATTTTACAGACACAATTCTGTCAATGTCAGCGAATTTTTTTTTTCTGAGTTATACGTGCATACGTAGTAGTAATTGTATTTTTCTATTCGACGCTAGATGGAGTTGTCATACTTATTGAAATAAGCGTTTAATTACGCCGGTGTAACTCTGTCAATGAGTATCATGACACATCTCACAATGGGTTGTCTATTGTTTGCCCGACAGTCATTTAACATAATATTCATTTGCCCGAATCGAACTTGCCTGAATTTCATTTGCCCGAATGATTTGTTTACCATAAAAATCATATGACATACTCGTTGTTTATCCGAATATTACCTTCCATAATCATACAATGCCATACTATTTGTTAGCCATATTATTAAGTGCAATAATATGGTTTCATAGAATATTCAAACGCCATAAGCAATTATTGCCATTTTAATTGTTGCCCATATTATTACCTAACCTAACCTACTTTCTGATAGCAGTTTCATTTTCCAGGGGTCACAGTTCTAACCTAACCTAACCTACTTTTCCAGCAGTTTCATTCTCCAGGGGGTCACAGTTCTAACCTAACCTAACCTAACCTACTTTCTGATAGCAGTTTCATTTTCCAGGGGGTCAACTTACTGTCTGATAGTATTTTCATTTTCCGGGGGGTCACAGTTCTAACCTAACCTAACCTACTTTTCAAGCAGTTTCCTTTTCCAGAGGTTCACAGTTCTAACCTAACCTAACCTACTTTCTGATAGCATTTTCATTTTCCGGGGGGTCACAGTTCTAACCTAACCTAACCTACTTTCTGATAGCAGTTTCATTCTCTAGTCTTTCTAGTACCTATTATAGTAGTTTTCGATTCTGCCAAAGCACATTATGGAAATTGACTTTTCTGGACGCTAATTTGTATGACAAATGATGGTATGGAATGTGGTAATTACGGATTTCGATGATTCTGACAAATGACATTATGGAAACTGACTTTATGGGAAACAAAGTTTCTGGCACTAGATTAATATAGTAAACAATGATTATGGCATAAGATGTTATGAGAAACAATATTATGATTGTTGAATAGGATGGCAAATAAAATTATGGCAAATGAAATTCTGGCAAATGGGGGTATCCCCTCACAATGTAATAGCTGCCAGCTGTCTATGGAAAATAAAAATAATGTTACATTGACATTTCACATTTCACATCATATGTATAATTTATCAAAACGGAAATTTATTTTGAAATATCTAATGCAATAATTATTAATCGTTACTAAAAATATATATTAAAGACGGTTGGACTAAAGCAAAGGGGGCGTATGAAAAAAGACAGAAAATATATGACTAAAAGTGAAAAATATATCGGATTAATAAGGTTGGTGCCGTTGGTGGCTATTACATATACATTGTTTGTGTTCGATTATTACAAAAATAATTCGGCTATTACAAAAATAATCATACACGTGCCTTCAAACATTCCATTAGGAATGTTTGAAGGCACGTGTATGATTATTTTTGTGTTTTTATGTGTTTTGTTAACATCACAAACATAAGTACCTACTTAGATCTGATGATGTGGATTATAGATAAAATGTAGACCATTATGACTTATGATTTTATGAATAGGTATGCAGTAGAAGCAGCTTCGCTAATAGATAAGAGAGGGATAGGTGTGTGTGCGAGTATTTTAGAAAATAATTTAATTTTTAAACACCATATATTCATCATATTTTCGTTCAGGTGTCACACTCACAAGATATTAATAGCATAAGCCATAATAAGTACCTACTTACTATCTTAGCTTACACTTAACCGACTTCTGAATCTTAAAGGGAGCGGAGAAGATTGTCAATTTGTCTGTTTTTAGGGTTCTTTACCAAAAAGGTACAATAAGAAGCATTATGACGTGACGTGACTCTGTCCGTCCGTCCGCTTGTCTGTCTGTCTGTCCGTCTCGTCTGTCTATCCGCCTCTCTGTCCATTTGTCTGTACGGTAGTCTGTCCGTCTATCTGTCCATCTGTCTATCCGTCTGTCTGTACGTCTGTCAGTCCGTCTGTCTGTCTGTCCGTCTGTCTGCCCGTCTGTCTGTCTGTCTGTCTGTTCGTTTAACTGTCCGTCTATCTGTCTGTCCGTCTGTTTGTCCATCTGTCTATCCGGTTGTCTTTAGATATATTATTTTTTGATAGAGTATAATTATAGTTATACAGATTGATCCAATTTTTATCAAATCCAAGTTCTGATAATGGGATCCTGAAGAAATTGAGGGAACTCATCAAATACAATACAATAATCTATATTGCACACCTCACATAGTTTACAAGTAATGCACAAGAAACAAAAATAAATCAAATAGAGGTAACAACAGGCGGTCTTATCGCTTAAGAGCGATCTCTTCCAGACAACCTTCGGGTGTTGGAGTTAATATAATCAGAATATATGGTAGATGGCTCGTACATGCATACATACAGTATCTTTTGTATTTGTAACCCCCGACGCAAAAACGATGGGGTGTTATAAGTTTGACGTTATCTGTGTGTGTGTCTGCCTGTCTGTCTGTTTGTCTGTATGTGTGGCATCGTAGCTTCCGAACGGATGAACTGATTTACAATTAGTTTTTTTTTTATTTGAAAGCTGAGTTACTCGGGAGTGTTCTTAGCCACGTTTCATGAAAATGTGACCACTATGTCGCGGTCGGGGTTTTTTCAAAATTTTAATTTTGTTGTCAGGTTAGTTAGTAAATAAATGAATATTATAGGACATTCTTACACAGATTGACTGAGTCCTACGGTAAGCTCAAGTGGGTACCCAGACAACGATTTATATGATAGATAGATAGATAAATGATTTATTGTCACAACATGGTCGTTAAAATCTGTACCTTATAATATATCTTAAAGTTCTATCTATGTAACCTAATTTACAATACATAGGAAATTTAACTTACAATCTAGGTATACGTGACAAGTGGACAGTCTCAGCTTTGTGCTAATAATATATAAATACATAGAAAACACCCATGACTCAGGAACAAATATCTGTGCTCATCACAAAAATAAATGCCCTTACGGGGATTCGAACCCGGGACCGCGACTTAACAGGCACAAGGTCACTACCGACTACGCCAAACCGGTCGTCAAACATTATGATGCATTCAAAAAACAGTGACATTTGGATGGTGTTATATGTTTTTATACCAAATAAATATATTTTTCTTTCATTCTGAGTGGAACTACGGATGATGGTCAGAAGGGAACTACATATTTTTCGATGCTCTTGTTATGAGATTTGATTTCTTCGTTATGGTTGTAAAGCATGTTCGGTTTTCAAGTCCCATTTTGGTTAAGCTCAAATTCTGGTGATGAGACCCATAAGGAAGCAAGGGAACTCCTCAAATATGAACGGCACACCTATAGTATATTTTTATGACAAAATCAAGGACACATTACCAATCGTGACATTTGGTGGAGTGGAATTGCTGATGATGCTCAGGAGTGAACCATTCAGTGAAACATATCGCTCATGTTTAAGTGTGCTGGCGTAGCGCTGGGACTCGCCTTTGTTTGCGCGGTGGGTCCGGCAGCTGCACGCGCCGCCAATCCCCACTCCACGTCGTTATTAAATTTATTTATATATAGTTGATAAGTATTAAGTTACTTTTAGTACTAACATAGTTCTAAGGATTTGTGATATATACTAATACTCTAAGGATTTTAAAAATTTAAAATATAATAAATATATTGAATTGAATTGAATAAGGGAATTTGTTCTCTTCGCCTGGTATGTTTGTATGTTAGTATATTAGGTTTTCAAGACATAATTTTGTCAAGCTCGAGTTCTAATAATGGGATTCATGAGGAATAAGGAATACAGAAAAATCCTCAAATATTAACGGTAGGTATACGGTACGTATATTGATTTGTATTTCCATCAAATAATCAATGATTTACCTACATTAAAAACAGTGGCATTTGATGAAGCGGAACTGATTATGATGATTGTCGCAAGATTAAGCTCCTTTAAACTTTTCCAGATGATTATTAAGCATGTTACCCGACTGACTTAGATACTGATGTGTCGAAGGAAAGTTTCCAATGTTCTGAAATTTTCACATAGGAAAACTTCGGAAACTTTCCATACTTTGTATGGACAATTGTATGGACCGAAACTTTCCATTTCATAAATTTATATTCCCATTATTTTTCGTGAAAGTTTCGTGATTTTTTCAAGAAATTTTAGATTTTTTGGTAAGTTTTCGCAACTTGCACATAACTAGACTTAGACCTTTCAGTGCTGGGTCCACATAACTTTAATTTTAAGTAATTATCTTTACAGCGCATTACCTCAAATGAATTGGCGTAAAATCATATTCTGTGCAATTAAATGTGGTACCATAAAGCCACCTGGATACCATCTTGGACCAGAGACACGCTGTACGAATTGTTGACGATACGAAACTCACAAGCGTTATTGATTGAATCCTTAAGTCTAAGGAGAGACTTTGCGTCTTTATGTGTGTTCTATCGCCTCTATACAAAGGGTTGTGTTCTGAGGAACTGGTTATTATGCCATCGTCTTCTCTTCATCATCGCACCGCTGCCGCAGCGATGATAAGCGCCCTGTCGATTGTGAGCGGCGCTCATCCATACACTTTGCTTTGTGCGGTTCAGAGGAATTTCCTCCCGCGGATTCTCCGACTGTGGAATGAGCTCCCTGCCGAGGTATTCCCGATGACTACAGTATGGGGCTCTTCAAAAAAGGAGTACTAGTTTCTACACCCTTTGAGTTGCAAGCGTCCATAGGTTTTCCACCGACGTCCAACATTCGAATCTTTTGAAACCAGAACCCAAAATAAATGAACGCTGGGAAAAATCAACAAAATGGCATTTTTTACACAAATTTAATGATTGCTCTTGTTTCAGGAAGCCGTGTGTGAAAAGTGCCAAAAATACTAATAATAATACATAAAGATTCAAAGTCACAAATAATCTACCTACTTAATAGCAGCAAATTTTAGTGCTCCTTGGTAAGTTGGTAACCTGAATAAGAAAAATTTACAGGTAACGGTAAGGTAGGTAAGGTAGAAGGTATGGTACGGAGTGCAGAAGGCACGAAACTTGACATGAATAATAGTTTTGTAATTAGGTAAACGCAGCTAATAACGCCCCCCTAAAGGCAATTTTTTAATCAACCCTTATTTTTAAGTATTCAGATTGCCCTAAAATATTGTTTTTTAATTTTTTATGCTAATTGAATGTTTATGAAAGATAAATATTAAGTGACCTGTGCTTAAATCGTAGATTTAGATGTAAAAAACATACTTTAAAGTTAAAGAGTCGATTGTTAATATTACCGTCCCATAATAATGGACGTGAGGCTATTAACGATTTTTAAGCAGATATTTCCGACCGTACGTGAGAAAAGGTATTTGTGTTCAGTGTCCTCAGTGTAAGTCGTATATACGTACCTGTGTAGCTGTAGGTGGCATAGTAACCCAATTATACACCACCTACCTATGGATAAATAGCTTATTTTTCACGTTTAAAAATACTGTATGGGTGGGTAGGTGAAACAGCAACTAAAACACTTTCAATATATCTCCCATGTAATAGATAGATAGATAGATAGATAGATCCATATTTTCAGAAAAAAGTGATTGGTCGTATATTTTTAATGGTATGAATGAATATAAATGATCCGCAATACATTCATGTGGCTGTTGTTAGCGATTCCTATGAGTCGGTAATAAAATGTATAAGTGCGGATGGAAAATCTATTACCGACTTATAAAAAACTATGTTTTATTTATTTTATTGGCCTTCCATTTATAAAACCGTTTGTTATTTTCTTACATTTTAAATAGGAAGCACATATACGTGGTTTTAAATAGTAAAAACTTATCATAAACTTTGGTGTTTTCAACATAGTTGCTTCGAAAATATTAGAATTTTCGTCAACTTAAGACATTACAAAATAAAAATTGGATAACAAAGTGTAGGTCGTTAATCATTTTTTCATAAGATTAGCCGGTTTGGATATGTATGTACATTTCCATAAAAATACTTCTCTTGATATGATATAATAACATAAAAGAAAGAGAAACTAAACATAACGTTGATGTTATTGCCGACTCACGGGTCGTTGATAGCTGCTACAACTAGAAACGGTGAAGCTATCACCGTCTTGTTTTAATTTCATGATTTACGGTAGTAAATAACTTTTTTCTTATACATTCTCATATAAAATTAAAAGTTTATAAATAGGTGAACACATTTTGCATTAAAAAGTAAATCACAGTACTAAATTTTTTCTAACTTTTGAACCATATGTTTAAATAATATGAAAAAATCACAAAAGTAGAACTTTATAAAGACTTTCTAGGAAATAATTGTTTTGAACTTGATAGGTTTAGTAGTTTTTGAGAAAAATACGGAAAACTACGGAAACCTTCACTAAGCGTGGCCCGACACGCTCTTGGCCGGTTTTTTTTTAATGTTTGTGCCACGATATCTCCGACCGTCGTTACTGGACCGATTTTGTTTTTTTTTTATTGAATGTATACGCATATATATTGGTCCTATTTTCTCAGAACCCAGATCTGATGATGGGATCCTGGAGAAATCGAGGGAACTCCTCCAATCTGAAAGGCATACATATGGTGATTTTTGTGTTTTTAAAGAATCATCAAGCATTTACGTACGGAACAGTGACATTTGGTGCAGTGGAACTGCTGATGATGGTCAGAACCAAACTCCTCAAATCTAAACGGCATGCTTATAGTAACTTTGGTATTTTTATAAGAACAGCATGTACTTACGTCCAGAATAGTGACATTAGGTGCAGTGGAACTGCTGATGATGGTCAGAACCGAACTCCTCAAATCTGAATGGCACACTCATAGTGACTTTGGTATTTTTATAAGAACAGCATGCACTTAAGTCCTGAACAGTGATATTTGGTGCAGTGGAACTGCTGATGATGGTCAGAACCGAACTCCTCAAATCTGAATGGCACACTCATAGTGACTTTGGTATTTTTATAAGAACAGCATGCATTTATGTTCAGAACAGAGACATTTATTTAGTTATGTCTGCTAAGCATATTGAGTTTTCAAGTAAAATTTTGAAAAAGCTTCGATTTCTTTATAATCAGATTCATGAGGAATTGAGGAAACTCCTCAAACCTTAACGTAATTAATTTGTGTTGCCATCAAATAACTAAAGCATTAAAAGTAGTTTTAATAAATACCTACACATTTCTACAGAATAAATACTGTAATAACTTAATGTACCTATGAAGTTGCAATAAATTACTGATTACTGATTACCTACATAATCCAACATTCGCAAGTAGCTTTCACCAGAACTCCAAAAGCGGCGATTTTTTTAAATATTCAACCTTAAGGCAGAATGCGTTTACCGAAGTTTGAAGTTAAGCGACACAATTGTAACGTTATGAAGGCTAAAAGTCTCGTACCTTACTTAGTCCACTCGGCAGGCCTCGTGGCCTAAACACTGTACTCAATTCTTTTACAGTCTTCATTAAGTTACCATTCTATAATATACTATTTCACGACACCAACCTGGTACCTAACAGCTTTCTTTTCTATTCGAAGACACATAGCAAAATTGTATTTTATCCATAAGAGTCAAAGTAATTTGATACCTACAAATTTTAAGTTGATGTCTTAAGTTGGCTAGTAGATTTTATACCTATAAATGATGATTTTGAATGATAAATATTGAATGAATTGATAGAACACTTTATAACACTTTAAATATGAATTGATAGATTTGATTTAGTTTGATGTTTTGTTCGTGTTGGTGTGGTAAAAAATGTTGTGCTTCACTTGGTGGCAAAAGTTTGTTTATCCTTAGAGCCTTATTGAAACCCTCGCAACACTCAAGATTCTAGTTTTGAAACCGCTCCTTACGCTTGCGGTTCAATATTTGGAATCTTTTGCTTGCTCGGGTATCAATGGAACGTGTGGTTAAACAACTTTGCCCCTTTGTAAAACAAATACTTAACTATTTCCACACAAAATGTTTTACAGCCTATTTTAAAATGGTACTTTTACGAAAGGGAAC
The DNA here is from genome assembly GCF_023078275.1 of Leguminivora glycinivorella. Lineage (NCBI taxonomy): Eukaryota > Metazoa > Arthropoda > Insecta > Lepidoptera > Tortricidae > Leguminivora > Leguminivora glycinivorella. The sequence continues at coordinate 5,542,346 of NC_062991.1, read as the reverse complement.
TAAAGAGGATACAGTCATAAGTACACAGTCCAATATCACATTAATTGCAAATTAATACACTGGGATAAAGTATTGTCAAAAATGGTCCGCTCAATTGATGTTGCCGATTGTTGACAAAGTACCTAATCAAAAACATGCTTATAATACTGTATATTACCTACAGTTTTAGTTTTAAATTTGATTAATTTACTAATGTAATAATTACATTCAGATTCAATAATATTTTTTTTTTAATCTGAATCTGAATCTAATATTTACATAAATAATCATCATCATCATTTCAGCCGTTAATCGCCCACTACTGAGCATCATAGGGAGGCCCCCTTCGTGTACGCCACTTATCCCGGTCCTGAGCTAGTCTCATCTAGAGGTGCCCCGCAGTTTTTCGAATGTCGTCTACCCAACGAGCCAACGGATGCCAAGCAGTTTTTTTACATCGGAAGGCGACCACCATTCTGTCAACACTTTGTTCCACTCTGCCTGACAACATTTCCCGCCATTTCAATTTCGAAATGACGTCACCCACGTCTCGCACCTTGGTGCGGCGTCGGATCTCGACATTCTTCACTGGATCTTAAAGCTTAATGCCGAGCATGGTGCAATTTGTGGCTCTCTGTACTACATATTTACATAATTATATAGACGGTCAGCTAAATCTTTTCACTAAAAAAGGCGAAAAATTTGAAAAATGTAAGGTTCAGTGGCTAAGTTTTCGTAGGAGCGGAAAATCATTTGCTATGCCCTAAGCAAATGATTTTCCGCTTTGTGTTTTAGGGCACAGCACAGCGGATATCATCTCGCTTGAATCTAGAGCAAATCCCAAACTGGGGAAATACCTCCGCCTTACAGAAGACCGCAGCCAAATAGCACTAGACCATACTCACGGTGTTGTGTTCCTGCCGGTGAGTAAGGCTGCCAGAGCTCAACGAGGGTGCGGTGTGTTGGTGACGGAAGGACCTAACTACGGAACTAATTGTCCTTCGTCGTCAGCAAGCCGAACCCTCTTTGGAAGTTGTACACTCCTTTTTGCTGTGTACTAAACATAGCAAAAGGGAGTGTACAAGTTCCTAATGGGTTGGCAACGCACGAGACACTCCTTGAGTTGCAGGCGTCCATATTAGGTTACGGTGACCGTTTTCCATCAGGCGGACCGTATGCTTGTTTGCCACTCACGTAAATGCAAGCATGCCTTCCAAAACCTTGACGTTGGCGGAATCATCGACGAACCATCACTTAAAAAATGATTGAAAATGTAAAGAAAATTTTAAATTCGTGCCTTTTTTAGGGCCAAGATTTGGTTGACCAGAAATAAAGATTTCTAAATTGTTTAAAATATTTTATTTCATTTAACCGTTTAACCACTATGAATTTTTCATAGAGCGTGCTTTGCGTTCTCATTTAAGTGCGTTCCCATTGAGGGTCCACGTTAGAATTTCGAGCTTTTGAGCGTTTCAGTACTTTAGTAGAAGTTCTCAAACGATTTTAAATTCAACCAATAATTTGTAAAAGTAGGCACTCAAATGTTACACTCGGTTAAAGGTGGATCCTCAGTCGTGCATATCAGACAAATGTAGAACGCATTGTATGCCTGTGTCTACCGATCGCACAGCGGAAACAAGGAAAGTGACCTTCTGTTTACGACCGACCCAAACAGGAACTCTGTTTCCAGCTCCACTGGGCCACTATTACGAGGGTTCAGGCTTGTATTTAAGTTTTTATAAAACGATATTTATTACACACACTTTACTAAATGAATTAAAATGATACAAAATGTAGTTTGCAAGATAGACTCCGGCAGAGATATGATGATCTAAGATTACACCTTCAGTGAGATGTTTTGTTTTGGTAGGGAGATTTGAAACTACGCATTCAATCACGGCTTCTGACCGTGGAGGAATAGTGTAGGTAGGTTCGTCAAAGTAGAAAGGTAGCGAGTGACCTTGAACTGAAAGGTGACTGAAGGTGGTCGAATACAGGACATCAGCGTTATTATTTTTCAGGAAATCATTACCTAAACACTGTCCACTGTCTGGTGAAATCTATATCGATCTACTCTCCACGCTCTACAAAGCTCAAGTCCGATCATGTATTAGGGCTTCCAAATACCGGATCTTATCCAATACCGGTATTCATTCCGGTATTGGCGATTTCAATACCTGGATCCCGGGATCCCGGTATTGAAATCGAGAACATAAAAACCAAGTAATTTGCTTAAAATAACAAATTTCATTCAAAATCTCGTTTGTTACTTTTCATGCGTGTTATACTACAGCGAAATACATTTCAAACTTCATAAGTTTCGATTTCAACCCAAAACGGTTCACAAACTTATGTTGCCAAGTCGGTTCAACTTCTATTGTTTTTAAGTATACATAGTTCAAAGGGCTACGCCCATGTTTTTTATTTTTGTTATGAGAGGGACTGCATGAGGACGCAGCATAAAAGCAAGCGGGAAAGAGCGCCAGATTTCTACTCAGGTGATTCTGTAAGTTACATATCGCCGCCAGACCGGACATTTCGCGGTCATAGCAAACCATGTTTTCTGCCACATCGATCTCTTTAGGCTCGTGCGGAATAGAACCTTGTAGTTCAGCAATCTTTTACATTGTATAGTCAGTGTTATTTAATGGTGTCATTGTACTGTAGATTTAACTAAATAACAAGCATTAAGAGCTTTTCTCGATTATACACACTCTACAGTTTCATCATTGACTTTTGAAACTAGAACATGAGATGATTTTTCTGGAAACACATTGTAATCAATATCTGTGGTATAATTTAGTGGTATTTTTGTTTTTCGTAGCGCTAGAGGCGCTAAAGCACTAATAAAATAAATCTGTCAAATCATTGAACAATTAGCCAAAAAATCTTAACTGTCCGACACAGATTATTTTATTATAAATCACATTAAGAAATAATCTATGGAATCACACATTACTTTGCGAAAATCCATGATAATCAAAACCAAGGAGATTACTTCGCGGAATAGGAACACTTAATTTACGGATTAGAAAAGTAATTTTCTTGATTTTAATAATTCAGATTTCCCAATTTCGTTACTATAGGGAATGTTACGGCAAAGTTTTGCACTAGAGTTCAAAACATTAACGCACACGCACAATAAACCATTGAGTAGCTACGTTATACGTACCGTTAGTTCGTATGCATTAACCAATTTTTTTGAAAAGTTATATCTATGATATAGATGCATCAAGGCGATTTGTTTACGGAGGGTCTGTGGCCTGTTGCAACTACGTTTGACGTGTTGCTTCTCTGTCACACTTACGTGCGAATTCAGAAGTGCGACAAATGTGTCAAATAAGGTTCGCGGCAGGCCCTCCTCAATGAATGCTTTTGATACGTAGGTATCTTTAATTCTTTATAAATCTAAGTAATCATCGAAAAAACCATCATTTTCATACAAATATTGTAAAAACACCAAACAGAAAATGTGTCAAATCGAGAAACGAGAGCAAGAAGCAAGATTTACTCGTGTAGCGACCAACATGATGCGGAAATTTAACGTTTTTGATGAGTAATTTACGTTCATTTGCCATTATTTGTTAGTTACTAAAAATACCGGGATCTCGGTATTACTAAATTAAATACCGGTATTGAAATGTGCCCAGTTCGCAACTATGGACTCCATGGAGGAAATGAAATTAATGTTAAAGTCGATACAGGCTCAGCAGTTTAAACAAAGTGAAGAATTTAAATCACTGGGGGACTGTATTGCGAAACAAGTTTTGGACAAATTAGACGAAAGACTAGTGCTAATTGAACAGAAACAATCGAACCTGGAAAACAAATTGGAACTTCAGGAGAACCAAATCGAACAAATAGAACGCCGACTAAGGCAGCGAAATATAGTTTTGTTCGGCCTGGAAGAGAAAGAAAGAAGCTATTTTGACTTAGAAACTACTGTATTACGTACTATAAACAACACTATGCAAGTACAATGCCACGAAACTGACATAGAATCCTTAAGAAGACTTGGCAAGAAAAGAAGCAACGTCAGGCCTGTTGTCATCACATTCACTACACTCGGCAAGAAAATACAAGTCCTCCGTAAGAAGAAAAACCTAGAAGGTACGAATTACTACATTAAAGAAGACTTTACCGGAAAAGTACTGGAAAAAAGAAGAGAACTCCAAGATCAGGCAAAGAAGGAGCGAGACATGGGCAACAAGGTGATAATTAGGCAGGACAAGCTTATAATATTAAAAAATAAAAATAAAGACACATCAAGCCAGAACAGCGAACATCATAACTATAGCCACAAGAAAAGAACCATCAACTCGGTATACTCGCCCCCCCGGCAGACTTCAAACAAGGAAAATATTCCAGCAACACAAGTTAACCCCCAAGCTACAAAGAGAAACAAACACACAATTACAGACTATATGACGGCACCTAGGGCAACTCCGATTAGCATGCAGGACTATACAACAGTGCAAAACCCCCCGACACCAGTGAATCCAGCGAACCCAAATCATAATGACAGTGAACCAAAAAACGCGTAACAAGAACCCCTCTCTGCCCCCGCCTCCCACCACGGCTGGTCCCCGAGGGAGAGCTAGACCACCACCCTCCAAGGACACCCACGCATACACAAAAAATGAGAACAAGATCATCCCTTACTCAAGGTAATAATTTTGAACAATCTTCTAAACAGGCATTCAGAAATAAAGAACAAAATATACTACATATTGGAACATATAATGTTAGGACACTTAGATCTTACGAAAGACTACTAGAACTCTCAGAAAGTCTAAAATTAATAAAATATGACATTATTGGTCTCTCGGAAGTCAGACGACTAGGAACAGCAATCGAAGAACATAATGATTTTATTCTATGCTATTATGGCCAGACCCAAGGACTGTATGGAGTAGGATTCATAATAAAGAAATACTTGAAAAATAATATATTAAAATTTCAAGGATTATCAGAGAGAGTTGCCTTATTAAATATAGAAATTAACAATTTCCACCTTTCCATCATACAGGTATATGCTCCAACTGAAAAAGCCAAGGATGACCAAGTGAAGATTTTTTATGAAACCGTTGAAAAAGCATACCAGCTTGCGGGAAAAAATGTCATAATAATGGGCGACTTCAACGCCAAGATTGGACATCCACAACCAGAAGAGCATATGGTCACAGGCAAATATGGCTATGGTTCCCGTAACCGGCGAGGTGAACTTTTGATAGATTATTGCCTCGAAAAAAACCTGGCCATCATGAACACATATTTCAAGAAAAAACCAAATCGAAGATGGACATGGATCGCGCCAAATGAAAAAACAAAAAACGAAGTGGATTTTATCCTTACAAACCAGAAACATAGTATAACCAACATTGAAATTATTAACAAAATTGATTTCTCATCAGACCATAGACTAGTGCGAGCTACATGGTCACTCAAACATCCGAAAAAAAGCAGATACAACTATAGAAATAGTACTCTGAAAACTCTACAGACAGATATTGAGAAAAAATGTTTCTTGGACAGTCTTGAAGTAGAAAGACAACCACTTATGACTCTGTCACCAGATGAAATAGCACAACTGTATCATGATAAACTCATAAAATGCATTCAGACAAGTTTAAAACATTCGCAAAAGGCTAGCCATAACATACATAAAAGCATATTATCTGACAGCACAAAGCAACTAATAGCAAAGCGAACTGAGCTGCAAAATACCAAACCCAAAACAAAAGAGATTAAATCAAAGTTGAGCGACATCTACAAAACTGTGAGTAAGAGTATAAAAGAAGACTATAAAAAACATAGAGAGTCAAACATTGAAAAACACCTTTATACTGACGGAAGTGTAAAAAAAGCCTACAAAGAACTCAGAACACATAAAAACTGGATCACAGAGCTGCTAACTTCAGACAATAATACTGCACTATCTAGAAATCAGATAATTGAAACTGCTACAACCTTTTACAGGAAGCTGTACAGTAGTCAAGAGCAAGAACCATCAACATTAAGCCTACCAGAAATAAGTGAAGTCCCAGTCATAGATGAAATTGTTATAATGAGACATATAAAAAATCTGAAAACTGGAAAAAGTCCTGGGCCAGATCACATTTCTAATGAAATACTAAAGACTGCTGCTCCTTTATTAGTGACACCCTTGGCACATTTGTTTAATCTTATCCTTAAAACAGGGACAGCACCCGTAGAATGGACGCAGTCAAACATAATACTTTTGTATAAGAAAGGAAACCCCATGGACATAGGAAACTACAGGCCCATCAGTCTGATGTCTTGCACATACAAATTATTTTCCTCAATCATACTATCACAAATAAGTGAAACGATAGATAGCCACCAACCATGCGAACAAGCTGGGTTTAGGAGCGGGTACTCAACCATGGACCACATACACACCTTGGAACAGGTCATAGAAAAGTATCAGGAGTACCGAAGACCCTTATATACAGCATTTATTGATTATGCTAAAGCGTTCGATACAATATCACATTCCTCTATATGGAACGCTCTGACCCAGTGCAACGTGGACCCTGCATATATAAGAATAATAAGACACATTTATGAAAATTGCACCAGCAGAGTTCAATTAGACAAACTAGGACCAGATATATCTATTGACAGAGGTGTCAGACAGGGCGATCCTTTATCCCCAAAGTTATTCTTGGCAGTACTTGAATCTATCATCAAAAACCTTGACTGGAGAAATAAAGGAATATACATCAACGGTAAATACCTTAACCATCTGCGGTTCGCTGATGATATCGTAGTAATAGCAGAACACTATACTCAGCTAGAGTACATGGTACAATCTCTTCACGAAGCTAGTGCAAAAGTGGGTCTAAAAATGAACTTTCAAAAAACAAAACTTATGACTAACAGCACTCGAAGAGATATAACCGTTGATGGGACTCTACTGGAGTATGTAGACAGCTATATCTACTTAGGTAAGCAAATATCGTTTAACAGCCAGCGTAACGAAGAAGAAGTAAACCGAAGAGTAAAAATAAGCTGGAATAAATTCTGGAGCCTGAAAGAAATCCTGAAAAGCAATATGAATATGAAAATTAAGAAAAAAGTCATGGATATGTGTATCCTGCCTTCGCTGACCTATGCAAGCCAAACCTGGTTGTTTACTGCAAAAGTAAAGTCAAAAATAACCACATGCCAGAGAGCCATGGAGAGAAGCTTGCTAAATATTAAAAAAGTGCAGAGAATACCTCACATAAACATAAGAGCTGTAACAAAATTAATAGATGCACTCAAGCACGCCCAAACACAAAAATGGAGATGGGCAGGGCTGTAGCTACAGACAGGGATCGATGGAAGTCCTTGGAGGAGGCCTTCACCCGATGAGGGGTTCTTGTCCGCCATAAATAAATACCACAATTTTATTAAATATTAAACTATGATTAAATTATAAATTAAATTAAATTAACATTGACATAACTAGGTAATTAGAATATAACTATAAATTGTGACGACATTCGATGATATGTAATAGCTTAACTTGGACTTGAAATAAAAGGCTTTTTTATTTATTTTTATTTATTGAAATGTGCCCAAAAACAGGCGGGATCCCGGGATCCCGGTATTGGAAGCCCTATCGTGTATGTAGTATTGCAGCCACCTGCGTGACGGCTCTAAATACCAACTCGCCGCTTTGGATACATTTCAGAACCAGGAGGATGATTATTGAGCTTTTCGGTTTCAAGATGGTGGAGAACCGGATCGACATAGTGCACGTTGGTGAGGTCCACTGTCAATGAAGAAGTGCCGGTGGTGTTTACACTTACTCGTATTCTTTTTCGTTTCATGTACTCGTATGGGTATGGGTAACCCAGTGGTTCAACTGGTAAAACTACGCAGTAAGACTAGAGGGAATATAGCCTGCCGAAGGGTGCCATTTAATGAGCATTAGCGTGTCGGGACTAGGGTTTCTGATTTATCGACCTATAAGAAGTCTCGAGTTTCGAGAAATCTCGAGCCCAAAGTCTCGAGTCTTCTCGAGTCTCGAGTCTTTTTTTATAAATGGTAAAATTTTGATCAAAAAATAAACAACAATATGATTAGTAGTTTTTATTGCACCACACTATCATAAAAAATGCTTAAGAGCAATAAAAATCTTATTTTAAATAAACATAAATCAAATTTTTACAAGAAAACTACAATTATAGTCTTGAAAATAATACCTAATCCTTTAACTTCCCCGCCTGTGCACGGGTTAAGTAAATTAAAATGTCATGTATTAAATCATAAAGTCATTGAAATTAAACGTTTAAAATAACTTCTTCTTCTTCCTCGTTTCCTCATTGCCGAGGTTCGCGACCACAAGTAGCGTGTCTCCATTGAACGCGGTCATAAGCCATGTGGACTGCACAGTATACGCTGTCGCCACACGATTTCTTCACACAGTCAGACCATCTCTTACGAGCCCCACCCCAAGAATGTTTACCATTAATTCGCCATATTATGCATTGGTGCTCTCATATTTCTAATGCGCATAGTTTCTATACGTATATTTTGCCTATAGAATAAGTTCTCAATTTTATTTTTTCACATGCTGCCACCATGCCATCTTCATAATCTCACCGTCACAACCGTCAAAACCACCATATATCGTTACCAGATACTAGGATAAAATCAATTCAAGTATAACTTTTATTAGTAGGGTAAATGTACCAGTGCCCATCCATGCAGCAGTGGTCAGCCATTTTTGCATATTTCAGGCTGTAATTATTAATTCTTTGGTTGATTCAAGTCAAAATTAGATAAAATCATAGATTGATTAAATGGTAATTGTAAAATATCTCAATATTTAAAAGTGTTCAAACATTAAGCACAAACGAAATTCAAAGAGGTACTGTCTTCTGACATTCTGAAACATTATGTGAACGCCATTTTTATTACAATGTCAGGGTAGTTGCACTATTATGACCGACACCCAGAAGATGACCGATGAGTCTAAAAATATAAATAATTAATTCACGAATCATTTTACGCATCCGTGAGTATTTTTCTTAAACGCAGCAACTGATCGCCGAAGCTAAAATTTAAACTCCCAGACAAATGAGCCATGCACACGTCTGTGAGCGGTCGTCGAGTTTGTTCTTCACGCTAAAATCGCATTTCGTATGGATTTCTTATTAAGGAAAGGCCTTCAAAATTTAAGCTTTTTAATTCGTAAAAAATCGAATATTACATTTATTGACGCAGTTTACTTCCGTATATATTCTTGACTAATGTCTCTATTGTTAACATTATTAATAATAAGGTTTTTTTTACTTATTTTATGAGATATTTGCTGGTCAAGTTATGGTTCAGTGGTGGTCAAGTCAAGGTATGGTGATGAAAAGATGAACGACGGTCAACTTTTGGACAAAGGCTCGTTTTTTTAAATGGTATTATAAAATTGAATAAAATAGGTAGATGTACTATTTTTACATCAAATTGATTGTTTGTTAGTCGTTGATTTTTTAACCATAAGATGAACGGAACTTTTTTATATGGTAAGGATTTATTTAAATTTTAATTTGTATGAAAACGAGATTGTTCAACTAAACAATCTGTTTTTTATCATGCAGAAACGTCTGCGAGCGATATTACATATTTTTAAATTAAAGGAACTGCGCCACGGAGTCCTGCTGGATGTGTGCGAATTTATCCATGCCTTCCATCAATTCTCAACCGCAGTTGGTAAGCGCGATGGCCCCGGCAAGGCCAAAGGTCGCAGGTTCGAGTCCTGCCGGAGGTGTGAATTTTTCCATTTTTCCTTTAATTTAAAAATATGTAATATCGCTCGCAGACGTTTCTGCATGATAAAAAACAAATTTAGTATGGGTAAGCACATTGTTACTGGCGAATTCTCAATGTAAATTGAGACTCCAGTGCCTGTTAAGATCTATTCTTACGGGTAGATGTTTGCTATAACGCCACCCTAAGGCGGTTGAGAATTGATGGAAGGCATGGATAAATTAGCACACATCCAGCAGGCCTCCGTGGCGCAGTTGGTAAGCGCGATGGCCCCGGCAAGGCCAAAGGTAGCAGGTTCGACTCCTGCCGGAGGTGTGAATTTTTCCATTTTTCCTTTAATTTATATAAACAATCTGTACCCAAAATGTGAACTAGGAAAATTTTCTGGTTCATCTTTTAGGATTCCAGTAAATGAATTTTGCGTCAAATTAGTTCGTTCAATTCATTAGTGTTGTGTCCAGAACATGAACCAACTAAATTAATTCGTTCAAGTTCTAGGTAGAGGCTGCAAAAATGAACGCTTTAATTTTTAGAATATTTGTATATTTTTTTAATTAACGCGTGCTGTTTTTAAATAATGTAAGACAATTTTATATTAATACCAATGCATTTACAATAGGCGCAAAGTTAAACTGTTTCCCACAAATGCTACTTTTGTCCCCGTCTGTTCATCTATTGGATTTACATCGTTCATGTATTGGGCACATTATTCTGACTTTATCCTGGTTTATCTATCGGGGTCAAACCGTTCAGAGATAGGGCACGTTGTTCAACTACTGGGAATTTTGACCCCTTTTTAGATATAATCATTTTTATAAAATTACTGAATCATAACACGAGACCCGAAAGTAGCTTATTCTAAATTCAATTCAATGCGGTATCACACAAAAAAATTAAAATTGTTAAGAAAAATTAGGAAATTCGCTTAACTGTTCATCTTTTGGTGATTTCACCCCCCAAGATTTTTGCTTAAATGTTATCAGCCAAATTATGATTTCTTGGTTCAGGCACTGGTCCCACCACGAGCTAGTAAGCTATGAGCTATCGGGCTATAAAAACAAACAAAAGATAATCACTCCCGTGTAAATAAAAGAGACAAGGCGATGTTCATAGTTACTCGCCCAGCGGTGAGCTATCAAAATAGCCGTGTTTCTTTTATTTGCACGGGAGTGGAGACTCCAACCTTATTATTAATAATGTTAACAATAGAGACATTAGTCAAGAATATATACGGAAGTAAACTGCGTCAATAAATGTAATATTCTATTTTTTACGAATTAAAAAGCTTAAATTTTGAAGGCCTTTCATTAATAAGAAATGCATACAAAATGCGATTTTAGCGTGAAGAACAAACTCGACGACCGCTCACAGACGTGTGCATGGCTCATTTGTCTGGGAATTTAAATTTTAGTTTCGACGATCAGTTGCTGCGTTTAAGAAAAATACTCCCGGGTGCGTAAAATTATTCGTGAATTAATTATTTATATTTTTAGACCCATCGGCAGGGCCCGTAACTTTCATGCCGATGACATCAATTTGACGTCACGCTACATATGGGATGATTCAAATAGTTCTATTGTAATAATTAATCATTATTCATTAATCAATTGAATCGTTTACAAATGACTTCAAAAGTAAGCTATTCATACGTGGAATAATTAATACCTACTCGATACGTGAAACGAAAAGAAAACAATTTGTTTTGTTTTTATAATTGATTGAAATATGGTACAAAACTATTTAATAAAATGTATGTATAAAAAATAAACAAATAATTTAATTTACTTTTCCAAGTATCAAGCAGGTATTAATTATTTCACGTATGAATAGATTAGTTTCGAAGTTATGATTAAAATGATTAATTAATGAATAATGATTAATTTTTAAATAAAACTCTGAATCATCCTATATTCAGTGTGACGTCAAATTTATGTCATCGGCATGAAAGTTACGGGCCCTGCCCATCGGTCATCTTCTGGGTGTCGGTCATCTAATGGTGCAACTACCCTGACATTGTAATAAAAATGGCGTTCACATAATGTTTCATGTCAAAAGACAGTACCTCTTTGAATTTCGTTTGTGCTTAATGTTTGAACACTTTTAAATATTGAGATATTTTACAATTACCATTTAATCAATCTATGATTTTATCTAATTTTGACTTGAATCAACCAAAAAAAATTATAATTACAGCCTGAAATATGCAAAAATGGCTGACCACTGCTGCATGGATGGGCACTGGTGCATTTACCCTACTAATAAAAGTTATACTTGAATTGATTTTATCCTAGTATCTGGTAACGATATATGGTGGTTTTGACGGTTGTGACGGTGAGATTATGAAGATGGCATGGTGGCAGCATGTGAAAAAATAAAATTGAGAACTTATTCTATAGGCAAAATATACGTATAGAAACTATGCGCATTAGAAAATAAAACGCACGGATAAAAATACGACAAGCCAAAAAAAGGATTAGAAATTAATGCGTTGAAGATATATACGAATAGTGGCACCTGCGCATAGAAGAATAAAAAAATGGGGAAAAATGCGAATGCAAATTTTGCTACGCGGAATTAACGATTTCGGGGAAAAAGCCTATACACTCCTCTCATAATGTGTCCGAAAAATCTGAGGGTCGCTCTTGGCATATTTTGGAGAGCCGTGTGGTGATATTCAGTTCTTGCAAAATAGAGATGTTTGTTAGTTCTTCTAGCTTTTCAAGTTATACTCGTAGCAGTCTTCGCCAGCACCACATCTCAATAGCGTCAATCTTAGCCACATCAAAACTTTTCAGGGTCCAAGTTTCGACACCATACATAAATATCGAGATTATTGAAATAATCGCACTTTATTTTGACGTCGGATTCCTCTGTTCTTCCAAATCTTGTCGAAGTTAGCCATAGCACTCTTCGCAGTTTATCAATGACCCAAGATACATAAACGCGCTGACTTTTTTGTAATGACGAATTGCTTTTAAATAACATGAGGCTGTCAAAACTAGCCAAAGTCGCTGCCAGCTTACGTTGGAATGAGAGGTTAGATCGCTTTATCTCGTTATGATTTATGACCGCCGTTCGACACCGTCCCCACCGCCACGCGATGAGACCGGGCAGAAGGTAAAAAGTTGCATTTCACTTCAGGTCGTACTTTACATTCGGGCCTCGAGACGTCTCGAGTTACCTGTCATTTTTTTCTCGTCTCGAATGAAGCCGAAAGTCTCGAGAAGTCTCGAGTTCGAGACTCTCGAGCAGAAACCCTAGTCGAGACTAGTACTTTTACGAACACGATCGGATCATTTTTATTTTCGTTATTAATAAAGTGTCCCTAAACCTATTGGTTTTTTAATTATTTATTCACTGCCTCCGCAAGACATTTGTTTTGTCTTTGTAAGGCAAAGTAAAGGTAGATCCTGTGGCGTTACTCGTTATTCTAACATTCGGTGAAGCAGCGTCATTAAAGTAAGTATAAAGTTATAATAAATAAGCAAGTGAACCCTGTAGGTTTTGATTGTAGGTGTATACCTAGTCATGGAAAGTAACAAAGGGAAATGTGTGCAGTGCAAGTGCAGTGTAACTAAGCATCTAGTATGAGGAGGCACACTGACATTTTATCCCGCCAGGCGGCGCTTCTGCAAGTGCCTAGCTAGTCATGTCACTGTCATTCATAAAGCTAGGAACATACTACGCGGACGTCCGTCGTAAATCGACCGCGGACGGGAATCTGGATAATGGAAATACACATAACCGTGCAAACTATCGGTCGACGGACGCGGACGTGGCCTTGAGCGCATGGACGTCCGATCGAAATCTGGCTCGCTGGATGTTTTGTTCCGTGCACACTGATGGGTCGCGGTCGCGGTCGATTTACGACGGACGTCCGCGTAGTATGTTCCTAGCTTAAATTATTATATGAGAATGAAAAAAAAAATGTATATATTGAATATAGTATAGACTTGATCTCACGTATGAAATTTTTATCTGTGCAATGGACTAATACGGACGTGCTGTTGAAATAAGGGCGCGAGTACACGGTGCCACCTTCGCGCGGGTTTTACACCTCTCGTGTGTACAACTGCACATAGTGCAGAGGTGCGACGGCGGCGGAAGTGCGGGCTTTACGCGTCTAGTGTATTAAGGGCCCATTTAGATGATACGAGAACTCGCATATGAATTTTATTACATTGCGGTATTTGATGGCTGTGAAAAATTGTATGTATCCTCAATGCCCGCAATGTAACTAAAATCGCATACGAGTTCGCATGCCGTCTAAATCAGGCCTTAAATAACGCGGAGACGCAGCGGCGGTGCGGCACCGTGTACCTACTCGCGCCCTAATGATTGAGCTATGTCACAATAGTTTTTTTATTTCATTTACTCAGTTTCGAGCGTTAAAAAACGTCTATATAGAGCTAGCATTATCTTCTACGTACTATTCACTGTTAAATCCGTTTTTCTATCCGACACAAGATGTCATTACTGACGAAAATCTTGATTCATTTTATTAAAAAACGTCTTATTCTAGCGCAATAGACTTTATTTTTCAACAACTTAAAATCTTAAATAGTTTTTATTAACTGTCAATACAACATGTGGATAAGATGCTGATAGGCTGTCATCTAGGTTCTTCTATTCGACACGAGGTGTCATTACTGACGAAAATGTTTATTTGTTACACTAAATAACGTCTTATTTCAGCTTCCTTGGAGTTTATTTTACCAATTACTTAAAAATCTTTAATACTTTTTAGTAACTATCAAAGTCACACGTGGATAAAGTGGTGATAAGTGATAATTTGTCATTAGTAAAGTATTTGTTAAAATATGCTTTAATGAAACGGTTTTAGGATTTCTTTTTCAAACATTCTAACAATGGATAATTTTTGACTTTGAGTGTCAATTGAAGATAAGTGATAAAATGTGATTAATCATTTATTTTTCAAAATACACCTTATTTGGTTATGATTAAAACGTATTTTTAAAAAACTTTAAATATGTCGTTTTATCATTAGTCATTTATACGTTATCCTCATGACTTTTATATCGAATTTTATCAGTTATCGTTTTGTCAGATGTCAAGTGGATAACTGATAAACGATAAGTGACAAAACCATAATACGCCGGCAGAAAATATATTTTCCGGGGAATCATGAACTTTCAAGAAAAAAGCGTACACCCATCGTAAAGGCCGACAACGCACCTCCAACCCTTCTGGTGTTTCAGGTGTCCACGGGATAGAGTGACCGTTTACCATCACTACCATCAGGCGACCTGTTTGCTAGTTTGCCTGTATCGCATAAATAAGTTTTTTGCAAAAATTTCATTTTTGGCACAAGCTTTTACCGCCGACTGTACCTTTCTTTCAACAGTCATCTACTGCTCTCCGAGACGTTTCTAAAAACCCCTTACTCGATGGGGATACGACGTTTCATGACAGAGTTCCTGATGACCACCTTTCTGCTCCATCATCAGATCAGCTCCATGATACCATAATATTGCATTGTCACGTAATTTACATATGTGTGAAAAATTTCAGCTCAATCGGAAACCGGGAAGTGGGTCAAATTTAGCTTCTACGTTTTGACGCACACTTACATACTAACAAGGCAAGTTGAATAAAAGCTTGTAAAAATGTGAAGCAATGACGCGTCAGACGCGTGCAACAATTAATATCTGCCAAGATTAGAGCGATTCCGAGATAAGTGATAACATTGTGACATATCGATAGGGATAGTGGAAAGTGTTTGCTAACCCTTGGTGTCCACTACTGTTGAGCAATCAATGGAGAATGTGTGTTAAGTGCGATTATAATGTACTGTTTTATTGATAGAGAGATACTTGAGTAGTGAAAACATTGCGTTGAAATGTTATTTATATTTCTGAGTAAATACTGGAGATCTTTGAGGAAAGAACTGTATATTAAATATAAGTATAAATTGGTTTGTAACCCTCAAAGTGTATTGAAGAGCGGAGGCTTCTAGCGCAAGTAAATATCTTACTTAATAGAAGTCTTCTGTTTGTTTCTAGTTAATTATATTTATTTCATTTATAATAATTGTTGTGTTAAAGTGTAACCAATAAATCATTTTTCATTTCATTTTCATTCATTTTTATAAAATGTCTTTGACCCGTATATACTATATTTAAGGGAAGCAATAACTTCGTTTAGCGCAGCGGCCCAGCCGGAGGACAGAAAAACATAATTTACATAATTACAGAATATAACGAAAATCGATTTGTCGCAACAAAACCAAGACAAATCGGAAATGCGTACGAGGAAAATAGGAAATAATGCAAATGTAAGGGGAAAAGTCCTCAGAAAACATGTTGATAACCCATCATGTATCTATCACTAAGTTAAAGGTCAAAATATACTTCCATCTATTCTAGCCTAGTATACATAAAAGGAATAAAATAGTAGGTAGGTAACAGATTCATGCCTGGCATCCGTTGTCTCGTTGGGTCGACGACATCCGAAAAATTGCGGGTCACAACTGGATGAGACTACTTAGCTCAGGACCGGGAGAAGTGGCGTACTAGAAGAGAGGCCTATGCTCAGCAGTGGGCGATAAAGGGCTGATACGATGATGATGGATTCATTAGACCGTACCAAAAAAGTATCAAAATGTTCACTAGCAATTTTCACCGAAATCAAAAGAAAGCTATATTTAACTAGCAAAAAGGTGTTTTCTGGGAAAACGGTTATATTCGAAGCAATTCGAAGACAAATATAATTTATAAAATACACATATTTGCCATTTTCCTTAGAAACAAGCTTCTATAAAATCACAAAACAATTGAAACGTGATAAATACAAATAAAAAGGAGTGTACAAGTTTCTAATGGGTCGGCAACGCGCATGTGACAACCCTTGAGTTGCAGGCGTCCATAGCTTACGGTGACCGCTTTCCATCAGGCGGGCCGTGTACCTGTTTGCCACCGACGTGGTATAAAAAAAGTCTTGGCACGCAATACCTTTTTGTACCTTTTCGCGTGGAAACTCTAGGTCCATGGGGTCCCAGCACAAGTTTTTTTCCGAAATCGCAATGCGTCTGGTTGAGATAACTTGTGACCGAAGAGCTGGCGCCTTCCTCGCTCAACGTATCAGCATTGCGATACAGCGAGGTAATGTCGCCAGTATCTTTGGTACAATGCCTCAAGGGCGTATTTTAGATATAAGCTAGATTAAGTTCAGTCTTAGTTTTTTATATAACTATATAAATATATGTTTAGTGTAAATAAAGATTTTATCATTGATAAGATCATAAGAAACATAAAATAATGCAATTTTTATTACTTAATCAGTCACCCTGATTACCATATCAATTACTTTAATGAAGTTAAGATATTCTCACGAAATCCGTGCATAAAACTAAACTTTAAACATTAGCTACGGTACTTCACGATAAGACAATAATGTATAATTATTACGACCGCTTTAACTATGTGCTTATGGTTTTTAAAATGCTGTGCAGAGTTAATTTGCATTGATAAGATTAATAGGACCTTTTGTGTCATAAGGTAAAATAAACTTATGAATATTAAAGTTTTATACATCGTGATTTTTATGATTTGGTTAAATTCGACACGTCGTCGAAGTGTCTACGTCACTCGCTCGCGGTCGCGCGTTACGGCTCAGCCACGACATTAGTCTAAGCGCGGCAGCGGTGAGCGGCGGCCATACATTAGAGCGAGACACAGCGATGGGACTTTTCATTCGTACGTATGGCTGCCGCTCACCGCTGTCGCGCTTAGACCAATGTCGTGGCTGGGCCGTTAAGTACCTACACGCTAGCCGTTCATTCGAATGAACAAGTGGCCGAGGGGTGTCACGCGCCTGCCTGTGTAGTCGCGTGGCATGTACCTACTATTCTTCTGAGTTTCGCGTAGGAACTTATTAGTATTAGTTAAATAAAGCATAGTTAACATAGTAAATATTGGCACGCGTTTAGCGACGAATAAAAATAATATATTTAAAAATTAAAAAAAACTGATAATCACATCTTAATTTTAATACGTTGATAACTCTATATTAGAAATTTGGTTGATCTAACTTTTTGCGTTTATAAGTTATTGATGATGGACGTTGACCGGCGAAAATGCACTGTGAACAAATACGTGAAAAATCCCCTTGGTCTGGGTCGATGATGAATACTATTTTCAGAAAAGTCCGTAATTTTGTGCATAAACATACTGAATGATTGAAATATATGTGACACGCTATAAATTAATAAACGATCTTTTATATTCTGCAATAAAAAATATTGTTTACTTTTTTCTTTTCATTTAAAAATTAAATTCCTCCCATCGCGTACCAATTCTAAATTAACTATGCTTTAAAGCGTAGGTATTTGTCGTTTTGCGGGCAAGTGAAGAATCTGTTACGTTAGTAACTTATTAATAATCTGTGGTTGAGGGTTATTAACAGAAGCTACCCGGGCGAAGAACACTAAGTAGTTGGATAAACTTTATCGCATCGGCGCGTCTCTATCGCACTTACAAATAGTGCGATAGGGACGGCCTGATGTTTTATCATTTAACGCGCGACCATGCTAGTCAATTAAGGCGTGTATCGCTTTCTGTTTAATTCGATATTTTTTGCTTCATAGGTAATATACATAATAATTTTAATTAATAACTGCGGAACCTTAAGAATAACAGTCATAAAGGCGTAGAATAGTTATCTGACAGGACATGACAAATTAAATATCTAGTTAAGATTAGAAAGTAATAAGGGTAATAGACTTGTTCAGTACGCACAATTTCGCCTCGTCTGTTATGACCTAGCACACTACTTTGTATGATAATGTACTATTAAAACTATAATGTGGATTAATCCTGATCCAAAGATGAAATATCTATGATCATACCTACGCTTATTATACCTAATTGTACGGAAATACATAGATACGCCAATTAAGGTGTACCTGTGCCAAGCAACGCCTGTTTTCAATCTGTCTACTTCAAAATAGTTAATTATCTACAAATCTGCATACAAAGTTAGGTTATCGTGATTATTCTTCACTAACCTCAAATAGAACGAGATGATCATAATCTTACCACGACACGGATCACACGGTCAAATAAAGTCAGGTCATTACCTCATTATCATTATCGATCTAAGCCTCCGCCACACATAAAGCGTTTTAATAGCGTAGCGTTAGCGGTGCGGAATGCGCGCGCATTCTGCTCGCAATCCGCGCTTAGTTCCCGCCGGCGTCCGTTGGGCGCAACGGCAGACCCCATCGTCCGGCGCACCGCTATCATTGCGCTCCGCTAACACTACGCTCACAAAGCGCGCATGTATGGCCGAGCTTTAAGTGTGAGGCCTTAGTGGACGCTCGGTGTGGACCGGTCAGCGGGGCGGGCAAGCGTGCATACAATCTATTTAAAAGTGTTCTCAAAAAGTGGCTTATTGGTAGAGTATTCTACAGCATGAAAGAGTTTGATGCTTACGACAATAGTGAATTCATGTATTAATTAGTTATAGTTTTTTTTTTTTTTTTTTTTTACTTTTAATGTAGATAATATTTAGTTATTGTTGAGGGGCTATCCGGGTTGTGGATGCTTGAATATGAACTCCAAAGAATTGTTACTATGATTTTAATTATAAAAAAAATATATACAAAAATGTAAAGAGCCGAGTCATGGCCGCGGTGGCTAGTAAGTAAGTCAATCCCGAAGATGGCTGCTCCCCGCTGTCACCTCACCCCGCGGTCGCCCTGTTGGAGTGGTACGCGACAGTTATAGAAATATAGATAGTTTAGTTATTAGTTATAGTTTAGTGTAAGGAAATTATATTGTACGTCCGTGATGGATAAACTGTAGGTTCTCAAATTGTAGTATTGTAAATATCTTTGTACACAGTTATACAATGAATCATATCTTATCTTATCTTATCTTATCTTATCTTATCTTATGCAGCGTCGACTCAGGACACTTGTATCAGCTTCAATTGTTTGACAATGCACGCTGCACGCCCGCCCCGCTGCACGCCTAACATGAGCGTGCAATCAGGCATCCGGGGGGGGTCATGGGGGTCATGACCCCCCCCTGCAGCCTAAGTTGGCCATACAAATAGACCACGTGACCCCCCCTGGGGCCCCGGGCCTTTACCACGTGACCCCCCCCCCTGGGCACGAAGCTGGATCCGCGCTTGCACTCAGGCCTCACACTAAGAATCTAATCGTCCTCTAGTCAGGTCATCATAATGATCTAATCACCAGATTATTTGAACAGTCACGCGGTTACGTGATTCAGGGCTTTGTAATCTTATGAGGTAAGAAAATGGGTCATATCATATGTTATTATTTATTCAGGTCTCCCGCGATACGCGATACAGGCCTGGCCAAGGGACCTCTGCAGGCCTAGCACATGATGGCCGCGAGAGTATGTCGCCGCGAGATAGACTACCTGTCCTTATGCCATTAATACAATTAGACAAAGACGTGTCATCTATCTCGCGGCGACATACTCCCGCGGCCATCATGTGCTAGGCCTACTGCTGCTTCTGTATACGCAACGCTTTGCGCATTACTATATAATAACTCTGTACCATTTTTGTAACCTTTCTTTTATATGTGCAATAAAAAATTATCTTATCTTATCTTAAAATTTAGCTTGTAAATATATCGATGGCCGATCGTAACATCTGGCAGATCGGAGAAATTCCGGGAAATTTTCTTGGTTTTCGAAACAACAGGGTGTATTTTCTCTAATTTGCCATCTAAAGATTTTGCATCTGAAGTAACCCAACTAATAGATATTCTGTGTTATGTGTTTGTGCATGCGTGTGTGTCTGTATGTCTGATAGCAGGTGTATACGGCTTATACTTGTCAGTCAGCGATGTCAGTCAGTCAGTCTTGTTATTATATGAGTTCGTTGTTGTCAGTAGTTTAGGCATTTTTTTGCCCGACAGATTGCCCGCACAAGTCCTCAGAACTCTCGCCAGAAAGTGCATGGTTTGTCGGCATCCGCCTCTCGAACAGAAGTCTACATTTACGCGTATTTCTTAGGCCTCATGGACCTATGATAAGTAGATAATGATAGTACTGGTATAATATACTCACGCCAGAAAGTGGTTGTTTTTCGGCGTCCGCCTCTGTAATCTTCTTGTCCGGCGGATCGCCCGGACAGAAGTCCCCGTTGCTGTTTATTGACCCCATGGTGACCTCTGTTTCTCCGAGTTTCTCATCTGTGTACAAAAAAAGAGGTAAAATTAATATTTTTTTTTCTTAGAGATCTCATTTCCAGGAGGAGGATTTATTTTACTCCCATGAGAAACTTGCAATGTTAGTTGCACTTTTAACATGTGTAGCTTCACTTGATGTAAGGACTAAACTGAAATAGATACCACCCGGCCACCGGTGGTTAAGTGGTTAAAACGTTAGCCGCGTAAGCTAAAGACCTTGGTTCGATCCCCGGCTCGACCACCTGTAGACACGGTCGCTTTTTCTTTTGGGTTTTCTATTCTATTTCAGTTTACAATTTTATTTGTATCTAGTTGCAATTGAAAAGTGCAGCTACCAAATATTAGCATACTGACATAATATGTATTACGTAGTAAATAGTCACTTCTATAGTCTAACCACCTAATATTATTTGCAGAAGTAGTGAATAATTGACCTATTCCCTGTAGTTTTAGCAGTTGAACCATTGGGAATTTTCTTCCCAATAGCCTTACTGATTGTAAGACTTTGCTTTCTTTGTACGAAACCAGACGCGACAACTGTTTCGACGGGGTTCCTATTTCTAGATTGTTTGCCCTTTGGCCTTCGCTCTAGCCCTTACTATCAGTAAGTCTATTGGGAAGAAAATTCCCAGTTGTTCAACTGGTAAAACTACGCGGTAAGACTAGAGGGAATAGCCTGAATAATGACTTGACTTGAAGTATGTATCAATCAAGTCAAGTAGACAGTGGCTCCGTGATTTACGTGCGTCATAAAAGGAATAAACACTTGAGATATCATCTTCTCATCTCATGATGAGAAGATGCAATACGAAGAAAGATGACAGAAGCTGAAAACAGATTGATCTTAATATTTAGATTTGTGACGTTATCTGGGTAAAGGGACCTTAATGTCGATGGCGCTTACGGCGTTATGAGCGGTGTTCGTATACAAATATAACACCGCGGGACGTAAGCGCCACTGACGATCCGATGACAGCACATTTGTCACTTTTAGGGTTCCACACTGAGAGAAAATACAACCAGTTTTCATGTTCGTTCAACAAGTTTTTTGGTTATAATAGCGCCTACGTGCTCTTTGGTTCAAACAACAAGCTACTTGTCATTTGAATCGGCAATATATTTGAATCAACAAGTCGATTTTATAAAAACAACCTGACACAACAATATTGTTTTAAACATACATTTAGCTGATTCAAACGGATAAACCGCAACAAGTCGAACTTGTTAAATTCACAATGCAAATTTCTCTCAGTGCAGGACTTCCAGATCCAAAATAGGAAAAGCTATAGGTAATGGGCTACAGATGTACTGCGAAAAGGGTTTCCTTCGTATTTTTCCAGAAAACCTGTGTGGTTAAGAATTTCACCACCCCTTTCTTCCCGTGGGTGCCGTAGAAGGCGACTATGGGATATGGGTTAAATTGTGGCGTAGGCGAGAGGCTGGCAACCTGTCACTGCAATGTCACAGTTTCGTTTCTTTCAACCCCTTATTTGCCAAGAGTGGCACTGAAGCTTTAGTAGTTTCATGTGTTCTGCCTACCCCTTTATGGGATACAGGCGTGATTGTATGTATGTATGTATGTATGTTTTCCAGAAAAGTTCGTATTTGTCATGCTAGTTCAGTCAATTGCAGTACATCTTGTACTGAGACTGACTGAAATAGCATGACACGTTCGTACATTTTCGTAACAATACGAAGGCAAATCTTTTCGCAGTACATCTGTAATTAAGTTTTATTTAATCTGAAAATGTTTAGTCTCTAGTTTGGTTTGGGCTAAAAAAACTCCAGTGTCAGTTTATAAGTTTTACTTTTTTTTGTCTTTGCTCAGTGTTGTGACAACAAACGATTTTTCTTTTTTTCGAAAAGGAACCCTTATTGTGTCGTTGTATCCGTCTGCCCTATCTGTTCGTCCCTATGTCACAACCATTTCACTTAATAACTATAAAAAAGGTACTTATATTTTGATATGATTTGTAACTTAAGTATTGAGATTGAGCTAGTTATGCGGATCTACAGCTGGGCGTTTTTCAAAATAAATCTCGAATATCGAATTTCTCTCATTCTTCTCAAAATCGCGAGCTGATTCGATCCTGACGATAAAAAAATGTGTAGCAACAGGGACTACGAGTGTGACGTATTAGAAACTCGAATTTTGTATGAAAAATTTGGGCCACATTCTTTTATCGTCGGGATCGAATCAGCTAGTGATCCTGAGAAGAATAACCCTAAACACGTCCAGATCTGGTGAAATTCGATTTTTCGAGATCATCATCATCCTCCTTGCGTTATCCCGGCATTTGCCACGGCTCATGGGAGCCTGGGGTCCGCTTTGACAACTAATCCCGTGGACACTAGTTTTTACGAAAGCGACTGCCGTCTGACCTTCCAGCCCGAAGGGTAACTAGGCCTCATTTGAATTAGTCCGGTTTCCTCGCGATGTTTTCCTTCACCGAAAAGCGACTGGTAAATAGTTATCAAAATATCATATGACATTTCGCACATAAGTTCCGAAAAACTTTATTCCGCCGGGGTTCGAACCCGCAACCTCCTAAGCTACCAGCGCTTTTTTTTTTCGAGATTTATTTGTCGAGATTTATTTTGAAAAACAACCAGCTACGGAACCCGCATGATTCAATACATACTTTATCCGATTTTATCTTTAGATAACGGCTGCACGTGCAGTGCACGCTAAGATAAATATTCGTAAGTAAGAAGTAGGTATTAAAAAATACCTTTTCTCAAACATGCAATGAAATATTGTCTTTACGTTCCTGAAAATGGGCTGGGAAGTATCGCTTTTTGGGCGCAACAACTCGAGAGGACTGTAAAGGGATTTCATATTATTTTTTAGGCCTAGGCCTGAAAGTAACTTTTTTTATAAAATATTGTCCTTTAGAGCATTTTTTTTATTTCATTGTATGTTTGAGAAAAGCACTATACATGCCTCGGCGTGAAAACGGATTCCCGGCCTCGTATCCCTATCCGGTATATACCCACTTGGCCCGAAATCTTCATTTTCCCGGCCTCTGATGTAATGTACTATATCATTATCAGTATTATCCATGCGCGGATCCAGGGGGGGGGGTCATGGGGGTCATGTCCCCCCCCCTGGAGCTTAAGTTGGCCATACAAATAGACCACGTGACCCCTCCCCCTGGGGCCCCGGGCCTTTACCACGTGACCCCCCCCTGGGCACGAAGCTGGATCCGCGCTTGGTATTAAATAAATAAATAAATAAATATTATAGGACATCCTTACACAGATTGAATGAGCCCCACGGTAAGCTCAAGAAGGCTTGTGTTGCAGGTACTCAGACAACGATATATATAATATACAAATACTTATATACATAGAAGACATCCATGACTCAGGAACAAATATCTGTGCTCATCACACAAATAAATGCCCTTACCGGGATTCGAACCCGGGACCGCGGCGTGGCGTATTATACTACATTATTGACTTTATTGACGACCGGTCTGGCCTAGCGCGTAGTGACCCTGCCTGCTAAGCCGCGGTCCCGGGTTCGAATCCCGGTAAGGGCATTTATTTGTGTGATGAGCACAAAATATTTGTTCCTGAGTTATGGATGTTTTCTATTTATATAAATATGTATTTATCTATATAAGTAAGTATACCTAGCACCCATAGTACAAGATTTGCTTAGTTTGGTGTTAGCTAAGTTGATCTTGAGGTCCCCCACTATTTATTTATTTGTGCAATATGTTTGGCCTAGGGTCCATTAATAGTTATTTGTTATACAAGGGGGCAAAGTTGTATTTTAACGCCGAGCGTGGAATTGAAAAACGAGCAAGTGAAAGGATTCTATAGTTGAACCACGAGCGAAGCGAGTGGTTCGAGAATAGAATCCTGAACTTAGCGAATTTTTCAATACACGAGAAGTAAAATACATTTGCATGTGTAACACAAAACTTTTCCCCTCACTATAGCGAGGAAACTACAACGCAAAAAATGCGTTTATCACTGCTTCCAGTAGTTCCACAGGTGATAAATCATCTTCAATCTAGATTTACCTATTTTTATCAATTGTAAAGCAGTTAATTTGACTATATTCAAGGTCAAATTACTTTACCCACTAGTGGATAAAATGTGTTTTTACCCGCTGGTATTAAAGGATAAAACACGTGTTTCCGAGCTAGTGAGGGGAAAAGTATTTTATATCACTACATAGTATAAAACAAAGTCACTTTTTCTGTCCCTATGTCCCTATGTCCCTTTGTATGCTTAAATCTTTGAAACAACGCAACGGATTTTGATGCGGTTTTTTTTAATAGATAGAGTGATTCAAGAGGAAGGTTTATATGTATAATAACATCCATTAAATAGTGGAGAAGTACTGTTATTTTTGAGGTTTCTAATGTGATGTCGTAAATAATTACATGCGGGTAAATTATATTTATTTGTCTACCCCGAACATTTATATAAATTAATATCGGGTAGTTTTGTGTTGTTTACATCTCCGGTGACATTTTGCTGGGACGTCAGTCTTCCGCGACCACGGCCAGTGCAACCTGGCCGAAACGTTGGGAAAAAAGGTAAAAATAATGTTAATTAATCGCTTTCGACCTGTATGTGACTTTAAATATGTGTACAAAGCGCGAGAACTTAGTGTTATCTTGATAAGGGATAGGGATAGCGATAGGAATAGCGATAGGGATAGCGATAGCCATAGCGTTAGCGATAGCGATAGCGATAGCGATAGCGATAGGGATAGAGATAGGGATACGGATAGGGATACGGATACGGATACGGAAACGGATACGGATACGGATAATATGGGTATCGTTAGAGGGATACGGATAATCGGTCGGCGGTCTCTTACAATCAAAGTGCTCTAAGACGATCGTTGTTTGCTTGCTTGAAGATTACGTTTGCGATAAGTATAAGCAAAATGTAAAAAATTGTAAGGGATAATAGAAAAAAGTACTTTTTACCCACCGATCATATAGTGTCGAAATACGGGCTATGTGGGATGTTTATAAAGGTTTCCCCAGCGTATATAGAATTACCTACGCTGTGGTCGATGTGTGATATTTCTACAATCATTGCAAGCAAAAGTATTATGTGCAATCGAAATAATCGCAGATAAATATACCAGAGAAACCTAAGGATCCAAATGAAAATCTTAATGAATACTTTTATTACGCGGGCGAAGCCGCGGGTAAAAGCTAGTTAATAATAAACCAGAAGTACGTGTGAGACGAATGATGTATTGTCCAAAAAGAAGCATTATATATGTAACCATGGAAACTATGAATAAATTAATGTTGCTAGTCTTATACATGAGTATACAAACTACATTCTGCAACAGTTATGTTTTTATGATTCATACTCGTACTTATGTAATCTTACGCATTGACTGTTTACCATTGAAATTTTTCAATTAATAATTCGGACAGAACTAATAAACATGTTGCAACTTTACCGCAGTAAAAACCGCATGCTCCTTCAAATCGGTGTGATAGCGTTGCATTCAGCTTTTTACAACGACAAGGTTCTAAGTGCACTGGGGAAAGTTAACCAGGTCAGAAGCATCAAGGTTCCGAGTCGATTTTGTTTTGTTGTTATACGTAACAGTGTTATTCGGAAAGCTGACCAACTGTTGTGCCTCAAACCAGTGTTACGTGCAAAGTATGTGTGCGAAATGTCATTTGATATTTGCCAAATCGGCGAAGGAAAACATCGTGAGGAAACCGGACTAATTCCAATATTTAAGGTCTAGTTTACCCTTCAGGTTGGAAGGTCAGATAGCAGTCGCTTTCGTAAAAACGCCTACGCCAAATCTTGGGATTAGTTATCAAAGCGGACCCCAGGCTCCCATGAGCCGTGGCAAATGCGAGGATAACGCAAGGAGGATGACGGTGATGATTCAAATATATAAGGTCCTAATTTATTAGATGCAGATATTTTTACAGCTGATAGTACTCGGTCTCTGGAATATATTAAACCGTGAAACATTATAGCTTTTACGATGATTTTTTGGAGAAAACGGAAAAACAAATTTGCTACGTAAGAACACCCTGTTTATGTGATTATTAAATGAAAACTCATTGAACAGATTCTAGTACCTCTTTTACGTACCACTTAACTGTAACTGGCCACTTCAATGACATGTGCAGTTTTCCCGCCGAACCTTTACGACATTTACAACAAACAATTGTTGACATGACAGACAGTGTTATTGTGACATGTGATAATGCACATGATGATTTTTTTTAGACGAAATTATAATTAATGTTTTTGTTAGGAAAATGAAATCAAAAAAGTTACATGAAAAGATTTCTTAATTTATATTTAAAGTTAATTATTTTAATGTAAAGTATCATGTGTTAAAATATCTGCAACTAATAAATTAGGACCTTATATACAGTTTTGCCTAACTAACTGACTTCAAAGCGCAGTAACAAAGCAAATAGAATGTTATTATGAATGATTATACATGGATGTTATTAGTGTTATTACGCACCTTAAGGTCAGGTTATACTAGCCACGAACTTAAAATTGATTGTAATATTTGTGAATAAATGTAACAGTAGTAATGGTATGTAGGCCAATAGGTTTTCGGCCTAAACTTATTTGTGTACAAAGACACAATTAAGTTTCCTACGATATGCAGGTCTTATCGATTTACACTACAAATTACGCTTGATATGACATAGGAATAGTACTTTATTTTAGTAGTGGTTGTACCTAATGATAATGAAATAGTACTGTAAGGGTCCCTGTAGCGTTTTTCCATACAGTTGACCCGACGCTACGCTCGCGAGACGTTGGAGGGGGGGGGGCTAAGAAGGGATGGCCTATTCGTGAAGGGGATTAGGGATATTGATACTGCACTCTATCTACATATCCATTGTATAAGATAAGTTTTCTACAATAATTATGTACTTACAAAAATATGTCGGAAATTGCGGAAACTTCCACCGCCCATTTTGAGGAGGTTAGAAAGAGACAACAAGTAGCCTATGTCATTCTCCATCCTTTCAGCTATCTTCACTCAAAAAGTCACGTCAATACGTTGCTCCGTTTTGCCGTGAACAACGGACAAACAAACCGACACAAACAAACAGACCATTTATAATATTAGTATGGATTTAAACGATTGATTACTTTAAATAAGTGACTGAATTGAGAATGAGATGAGATGACAAACAGATTTTGGTATGAAATAATAATACAAAATGTATAAATTAAAATAAAAAAATTGTAAGGCAGTTTTGTAGCACCCAAGGAGTATTTATTCTGCGTTTAGTATTTTTTGTGTTTATTGCCATCAAATTATTTACATTTATCAAGGGATTAATATTGACTCAGTTGTGCTCCTAACTGTATGGCACGCGTGTTCAGTGGACACATATGGCACTAGTTACATGCGCGGATCCAGGGGGGGGCGTCATGGGGGTCATGACCCCCCCTGGAGCCTAAGTTGGCCATACAAATAGACCACGTGACCCCCCCCTGGGACCCCGGGTCTTTACCACGTGACCCCCCCCTGGGCAAGAAGCTGGATCCGCGCTTGACTAGTTAAGTGTTAAACATGGAAAATATTCCGATTAGTTGAAATTGCCCCCGTCTAAATTGTCCGGTGAACATCCTATGACTATGACTGTTTCTGAATGCCTGATCAAGTGATCAACTACTCGTTCTGTTTGACATTCTAAAAGATTCGAATTTCAAATCGGGGACTACGAGCCCCAATGCAAATGATATCGTCTAGTCACACTTCAACGTGCGATATTTATTTCCGAAACTGGTATTTAAACCCAGATTGACTTTGATGATAAATGGAATACACGACACACTAAGCTATTAAAACTAGTTTAATCTTGCGCCGTACAAAATGCCCTAATGTTATATGTTTTAATATAATCATATCATAAAAATAACATATCTAAAGCAAAAAAATACGCCTAGTTCATATTTGAGGCATAATAGGTCGTCTATTTTAAATAAAAATAGTTTAGTAAGATTAATATTATACAATAATATTTTAAATTGAATTAATAATATTATAAGTCGTTTGATATGATATACGGCTACATAAAAAGGTAAATTCTGTAAAAAATATAATTATTCTACAACATTTTTATACCAAAATAGCAAGAGGTAAGTCGGTGCCTGAATCAGTGAGGAAAATTATAATTTCCAGTAACAATAGCGGCAAATCTACGTTCCAAAATATCCAAAGACCTTTTTTTGCCAAGATCTACGGCGCATACAATCATCCAGCATCAACTGAGACGGTTCCGTGTTTTAGTTGATGCTGGATGATGACAAAGACTGTCTTGAACGCAAGGTGTAGTTTCCAGCATCTTTAAATGATTTGGGGCTGTATGTCGGCACAGGGTGTGGGATGTCTGCAATTTATAGATGGAACCGTCAATGCAGAGAAATACAAAAGCATCTTGGAATAGAGTTCACTACCGTCTATAAGAAAGTTCAAGTATATAAATGGATTTACTTTTCAACGAGATGGTGCCTTATGTCATACTGGCAAGACAACGATGGAGTGGCTGAAACAAAAACAAATTCCTACCATATCATGGCCATCCAGCAGTCCAGACTTGTCTCCCATAAAAACTTTGTAGTGGTAAATGAAGAAAAAGTTGCGAAAAGATCCTTCTAAATCCAAAGCTGATTTTAAGGAGAAACTTGTGGGTGTCTGGAATGGAATAACCCCTGAGGAGTATAGACAGTTGGTAGATACAATGCCGCTCAGAATTAAGGCCGTTTTAGATGCAAAAGGTGACGCCACCAAGTGGTAGTTGTTCTTTTCTGCATCGGCTACGCTGAAGACGAACTTTTTTGCGAGTGTTACATTTGGTGAAATTATGTTTTTTTGTTTACTAGTGAGGAAAATTGTTAATTTATGTTTTGAATAAATAAAATATGCATTATAAGCTCTCTTGTTTTTATGTTACATGTTCTACTAATCATCTAATTCATCCTGAATTTTGAGGTCGAAGTTAGGACATAATATTTTTTTCATACTAGACGATATCATTTGCATTGGGGCTCGTACCATGTACTGTCAGGCAAGAAAGTGGTTTACCACTTTACGATATTATTTTTAAACACATAAGGTCGAACAGTGGTAAACCACTTTTTTGGCTGACTGTACCATAATATTGTAAACGAAATTAATTTTTTTTATTAAGCAGAAACGTCTGCACACGATTCTAAACATTTTTATATTAAAGGAAACTCCAAGACGTGTGTACAAAAGGAAAGGCATGGAAAGATTTGCGAAGTCCGGCGTGGCTTCCGTAACTCAATTGGTAAGAGCATTGCACGGATTGCAAAAATGGTGCGGGTTCAAGTCCCGCCGGAAGCGTAAATTTTTCCATTTTTTCCTTTAATATAAAAATATTGTAAACGGTTGTGTACCCCTAATGAAACTTCTTAGATTATATTTGTAAGCGAACAGATGGCTTCGATGCCCTGCCGTGTGGTGTGGGGCTCTTGCCCACTGCCTGCTGTTTCAAAAGCATTCTTACACATTTTCACATTATTTTATCATATTATATCGGATGTGGGATTATATCCTATGTATTAAAGGCGACATCTTTGACATCCTACATCCGATATCGGATCGGAGAATATGAAAACGCTCTAAACATGATAGCAAATAAGCTAAATCTCTTTTATGGGTAATGAAATGCTTAAAATCTATTAAATGGTGAATTAGTGAGTTAGTTTTCTACTAACGTAGATAGAAATGGAATTTTCTAACACATATTTGGTCCATTTGATGTCTCAAATAAACACATAATTAAATTTTTAATTAAGATTTCAATGTGGAAAAGTGGAAATTTGAAACGTGTGACGATAAATTATAACACGAGCGTTAGAAATAATTTAATTCGACACGAGTGTTTTTAGAGTACACTACAGTATATAAGTAAGTACTTTTTCTACTCCAGCACTTAAATCTGTCAATTAGATTATTGTCAGCGGTATCCAAATTAAGTTCATTTGAGTAACGATGAGAAAGTCTATTTGTCTATAGGTTCATAGGATTACTGCTAGCAGTAATCATATGAATATAGGAGTTCTGTTAATTTTTTTTTTAAAGCACAACTTCCATTTATCAGGTATGTTTTCATTTACAGTAATAAGTAACTTTTAATAAATAATATAATATTTAGGTTCATAATTTAAATCAAGATGAAAAAATAAACTTAAATGCGTTTTACATATTAGATATTGCAAAACAAAGGTAAAAATCATAAGTTTATCCAATAATTTTACATTCGACATTTAAATATTCTTGAACGCAACCACATTTTTCGTAATTGAAAACCGGCTTATTTTCTATTTCTCTTGTCTATGGTATGTTTGACATTTGTAAACTTATCACGAAACTATTTGAACTATTTCGGTGGTGTGTAGTTTGTTTTAATTCGACGTTATTGTGCAAAAACATAAGTAATTATGAGTGATTCTGGTGAAAAATTCGCTTCCGAAGAAATCAAGGCTATGGGCGCTCAAAGTGACTGACAATTTGTTACATGAAAAGTCAGATAAAGCGTACCAAAAATGTTATGATTGTTTTGACATGGAAATTGCAAAAAAATGTTTCAACTTTCTCTGAAACGGCGTTGTTGGCATATTTTGAAGAATTGTGCAACAAGTTCTCGCCATCAACATTGTGGACAGAATACTCAATGCTACGACGATCCACACAAATATTCCCATTCATTACATGAAGTAAGTAACTAACCCATTTTATTATTCTCGAATAGGTATGTATGTGGCTGTCGTAGAAAAAGTATAGTATACAATCGTAACATTATGAAGGCTATAAAAGTCTCGTACCTTACTTAGGCCACTCGGCAAGCCTTCGTGGCCTAACCGCGGTACTCAACTTTTATAGCCTTCATAACGTTACCGTTATATAATATACTATAGTCGTACATCGTTATGATGATACGGTGCTTTAAATTTTCGACAGGCAAATAAGTATAGACCTGAATAAATAATTAAATATAGTGTAGAAATAAAAGGAGGAAGTTGCATAAATGACTTTTCGATATTTGAAATGAAACAAAAGCGATGAACTAAAATAGCAAACATGCTATTTTAGTTCATCGCTTTTGTTTCATTCTTCCTTCTGAACAGTAAACGTTCTAAATTTGAATGTAAAAACTGTAAAAAGGGTTGGTTGTCGATATGGTAGGTAAAGTAAAAATTGAGATGCAGTAGAAGAAGACTTAACGGGTTAGCAAATGCTAAAATAGAAAGGAGCCCCCCCCCTTCTAATTTGGGATTTCTAGTTTAATATTGCTAGTATTATTAACTAGATTTATCGAAAAAAATTGCCCATTAAGAACAACTCAGTGAAAAGATATTGCGAAGAAATCTTTAAAGTCGAGGTTCCGCTCTCGACTATTTCCTCCTTCAAAACGTAATCAATCGTAACGAACTTTGAGAATCTGAATAACATTATTTTTATGGGATAGGAGGTAAACGAGCAGACAGGTCGCCTGATGATAAGCGATCACTGCTGCCCAATGAACAATGAAATACCGTGAAAAGTAAACGGTCATACTTTTTTTTGCCAATTGTTACCAATTTTGAATACCACACCTTTTTTTGCGCCATAATCAATAAGGCCGTTTTTAGAAATTTTTGATGGGCTCTAGTGTTTAAAAAAAAATCAAAAAAATCAAAACGGTCCGACACAGATAAAAATAATAGTAATCTTCAAAAACCAGGGAGGAAATATTCGAGAGCGTTTGTATGGAGAATTGACCCCTCCTGAAGCGTGTTATTGCTTATCGCTCCTAAACATATTATAGAAAACTTATGATATGGAAGTTGATAAACAACAACGTAGAATAGAATAGATAGACACTATCTGTTGACCGTCGAACATTATAATTACCACCACGTTTATGTTAAACACATGTCCTATGACAATATAACAATAGGACAATCATGTCAATAAAGTTAATAATGTACCATAAGTTAATTATGTACTAAATATACAGCGTGTGTATTTCATACGGGCGAATATTTGAATAACGATTAGTATTGGACCTAAGGAGCCCAACTACATGTTTTTTTATTGAATAGATGAGATTTTTTTTTCATACATAATAATTCAGCACGCAATGTATTACGTCCACATCAATTAGCGTACCTACCTATGTCATGTCAAGTTAATATGGACGGCGTACATTGCTGCTTGGTCAGATTTAAAAAAATAATTACTCTTAATTAATAACACTTTTTAATAAAATGATTATACTATATGATTTGTATAGTTAGATACTATAACTGGATACATTATTCACCCGTATGGAATCCACACGCTGTATATACGGACAACGTGCCATAAACATGTATTCACGACTTTATTGCTTACCTGTTAAGGTTGTTGATAAGTACATACTTTTGACACTTAGTCTGTGTCTATAGTTAATGCTTTGTCTGTACCATATCTTTTGTTAAATGGCAATTTGAACCTTAATGACTAGATATTAAGGTACACCGTTGGTTAAGTAAGTATAATATATAACGATTTATTTGTGTTTTTTCTGTATACTATTATGTACGATTGCGTTTTAACTACTGAGCTATTGAGCCAATAATTTATGTAAGAAAATAATGTAATTTTAAATACCCTTTGGATAGTGTATTAGAATATTAATAATTTATTTATAATTGAGACAGAGCTACAATTTCATTACTCACTGTGACTTTCACACTAGGCAAAGCCTGTATCGCGGAAGTCCGGTTACACACGACAGTTTAACATAAACGATTCGGCTATTATTGTCAAACATAAAAAGGAAAAAAAAAATACTAAATGCACCTTGCATTAGGGTATTTCCGAATGACAAAAATGATCTGCTAATTCCGAAAGGGGAATCTTGATATGATAGACATAATGGTCGGAATTACCCTAGTGCACTGAAATAAATGTCATATACAAAGAAAAAATGACCAAGGCCTCCAAATGTCCAAAGCTGGATTGGAACCAGCGTCCTCCGTTATCGCGACGGATGCCTCAAACCACTCGGCCATTCGGATTTTTTCTTTGTATATGACATTTATTTCAGTTTATAATTAAAATAGTAGTAATCAAATTATGTTCTATGGGGATAATTTAATTTGTTCTAAGAATTACCCTAGTGCACTTATACAAAATGTAACAATTTGGAAATATACAATTCTATTAATGCTAATTTATAACTCTCTTAACTGATATTATTTATACTCTTCCAGTGTTCGGATATCTCGTAGCATGGTAAGACAGTAGAGAACCGTGGAATCGATATTAACATTAAATTAAATTTATACTCATATATCCTCATGTTTGAAAATCGAACGAATCAAAACAAAAGCAACTCAATTCTATTTAACGTAGGTTCAAATTTCATCGTAGGTATTTTGTCCTATTATTAGGAATTGAACCCCAGGAGGATACTGATGAATACTCAATATTCTATTTAAAATTGCAAACGGGACTTAATCGCGTATTACTATGTTTTAATTTAAACACTAACCTCCGACGTTTCAAGGACGGCATTGTCCCCGTGGTTTCGGAGCAGACACGATCAGAGATTAAGTCCCGTTTGCAATTTTAAATATGTGTAAAAATCGTGAAAGTTTAAATCAGTGATTCAATATTCTAGTTGTCAAAGCGGACCCCAGGCTCCCATGAGCCGTGGCAGATGCGCAAGAGGCTGATGATTCAATATTCTAAAAATCGCTCCCATGAGAAGGACATCCATATCATAATAATATCATTTGATATTTGCCAGTCGCTTTTCGGTGAAGGAAAACATCGTAAGGAAACCGAACTAATTCCAATAAGGTCTAGTTTACCCTTCGGGT
This sequence comes from Leguminivora glycinivorella, assembly GCF_023078275.1. NCBI lineage: Eukaryota > Metazoa > Arthropoda > Insecta > Lepidoptera > Tortricidae > Leguminivora > Leguminivora glycinivorella. The sequence goes on along the minus strand of NC_062991.1, from coordinate 5,507,536 downwards.
TGGAAGGTCAGATGGCAGTCGCTTTGGGATTAGTTGTCAAAGCGGACCTCAGGCTCCCATGAGCCGTGGCAAATGCCGGGATAACGCAAGGAGGATGACCCCCCCCCCCCTGGGGCCCGGGCCTTTACCACGTGACCCCCCCCCTGGGGACGAAGCTGGATCCGCGCTTTATGAAAGGAATCGGTAAAATAAACAAAATATCACTAGTGTCACTACATGTCTGTTACGTCACAAAGCTATGTTTTTCTGACGCATTATACGGAACGGCTATGTAATTACGAAATTCTTCGGAGCGTGAAAGTCATCTTGTCTACGCGCCCTGTTGGCCTAACCAAAGTTACAATTATTATTCCTCCACAGCGCATTGTAGCGGTGCAACTAATAACGAAAGAGCGGTAATTGGAATGACCACTACGTAGAGTGACCGATTGGCATCTCCACGATAAGATCAAGAAGGCTTGTCAAATAAATGCCCTTACTGGGATTTGAACCCAGGACCGCGGCTTATGGTTACTTTATCACAACACACTAGGCCATATCGCGATCGTCTAAAGTACCTATATTTAAATTCGACAATTTTTTAAACAATCTCTTTGCAATAACATAAAATACGGGGTTAAATGTCAGAAGTAAGGTAAATATTTACTTATAATACAAAGTTCGAAGAAGTAAATATAGGAATTATCTTTCCACAAATGTAAGTAGGTACCTTAAGTCAAGTACCGACAACAATACAGCTCTGAATACGATATGAATCGGATTGTCCTTATCAAAAATGACTCGACCTGTCATATCTCATTCATACAACTAGGAACGCGCCTCGTTCATATATTTGATGACCAGTGTCCGAGATGTGACAATAGAGCTGAATACGATATGAATCGGATTATCCTTATCAAAAATGACTAGGGTACATATTTCGAAAGTCACATAAAAATCACCATTATTTCCATCATATCATGATTCCCCTTTCGAAATTACCCGAGCATTTCTGTAATTTGAAATTACTCCAATGCACCCTATGTATATCTTCAAACAAAAAAGTCATTTGACGACCGCTCTAGCTTAGTGGATAGTGACCCTGCCTGCTGAGCTGTTGGTCTGGGTTTAACTCCCATTTTATTTGTGTGATGAGCACAGATATATTTGTTCCTGAGTCATGAATGTTTTCTATGTATTAAGTACAAGTAAAACCTGTTTTTATTGAATTCCGTTAACTATAAATGCGATAAAGTTTGAAAAAAACATTATCCGATCCGATATCGGATGTACACCTTTAGGGTACGCTCACTAGATATCCTAATATACATTACAGGCGCCATCTTGGATTTTTCTAGGTTGAAATCCTTCCGACATCCGATATCGGATCGGATAATGTGAAAACTGTCTAAGGGAAGGTTCTTTAGATCAAATACAATTAATTTCTCTAAGAAACTAGCGTCTTAACTCTTACGGTTATCGAGTTATTTAAAAAATAAAGATAATTACTGAACACGTGTGTGACAACCTTTACCAATTCCTAATGTTATTTGTTTTGACATGTGCCGTCAATCACTTGACACTAACTTGAATGTTATTCTTAAGGGTCTCTCACACTAATAAATTCATTTATTATGTATGAAAATTTTTTTTTTACGAATTTAACTAAAAGTGATATACAGGGTGGTTCCTGATAATGAACCTAGCTACGTGTCGAATTTAACGGAAAACAAAAACAACACGGTGTATACCTAAGTATTATATGTACCGATGTCTGAGTACCCACAACACGAGCCTCTTGGGTTTACCGCGGGGCTCGGTCAATCTGTATGAGAATGTTCTATTTTTTTTGGACACTAACGACATATCATCCCATCCATATCGCATCAAGACCTAATTTTTGTAATGTTCCAAGCGGGCTCATTATCTGATCATTTTGTTTACATTATTTGCAAAGTCTATTAAATTCCACTCCACCATTAATTATTGTTACCATTTGCAAGTAATGCATACTTTACTATGTTTACAATGTACATGCATTTGATACCAGAGGAAATAATATTGTTTGTTTTGAACACCGAGCCGGGGTGTTTCCATACTGATAAATATAGTATATATATATATATATAGATCGGCGGTTAACGACCTGATAATTATTATTAAGGTTTAGTATGGAAAAGTAACTGCGGTTTTTAATTGATTTGTTAAATTCCAGTCACAGTTTTTTACCGATATATACCTAATCAATTTACAACCTGAAAACAAGTAAAAAAATAACCTTTGCAATTTTTTTTAAGAATAAAAGATGATTTCAACGTTGAGTTATATAATGTTATATGTATCACATGTGATATAGGTATATATAAAAATATAAATCTATCAATTTCTCAATTTGTTTTTATCATGCAGAAACGTCTGCGAGCGATATTACATATTACTAAATTAAAGGAAAAATGGAAAAATTCACACCTCCGGCAGGACTCAAACCTACGACCTCTGGCCTTTCCAGGGCCCCGGGGGCCAGAGGTCGCAGGTTCGAGTCCTAACCGGAGGTGTGAATTTTTCCTTTAATTTAAAAATATGTACTAAGTATCAATTTCTCATTTTTATTTGGAAGAAAATAATATTTGTATGAGATTGCTTAATGAAAATCATATGATACGTACAGCGTATATACTCGTAAAGCCTGTTAGCAAATATTGTGCAATTTTAACAATCTATAATGCGTTGATAATCGAAATCATTATTAGCACATTTATTAAGAGATGACAATAGGCTAGTTTCCTATACTTAAAATAAAATATTTTACGCAGTGCACGAAATAAAGCACCTCATAATTAGAAGAAAAATATGAACAGTAGTTATGTTTAAACATAATTTCTATTTAATAAGTCAAAGAAAAGATATAAAGTGAATGAATTGACCGTGACGTCACTCCTCAGTATTTTATAGTAATTCCATATTAGCGAATCGTTTTGTGATTTGTCAGTTCTTAAAAATAAGCTGATTTGACTATTAGGAAACTAGCCTAAACGTGATTATAGACTGTTCCATGTGCGAAATGCGAGATACAGCACAAGGTTGAATATTAGGAAATATTTACATACTAGCTGCAGGTTGTAATTTTAAAAATGAATGAACCATTGATGATTGATGATTGATGAATGGACCATTTGTAAAAAATATATCTTTATCAAAATCCCTCAAATCGGTAAGCTACCAAACAGACCGAAAATTATAGTTGCTCGTACTTTCTGTCTAATAATAATAAGCGCTAAAGGATTAGCAATCAAATACTAATAAATAATATAAATGTAGCTGTAAGATTAATTGCGGTAAATATTTTGGGAAAAATATTTTGTCCATATAAAATTAGATACTTTAAAAGAAATTTGTGATAGGTACAAAAATCTACAGTAAAATATTGGAAAAAAGTAAACCACAGTAAATACATCGTACACGAAGTCTATCTACTGTGTGTCTATTATAGACTAAAATAATGACATAGACAAAATCTTAGTTAAGATAATAACGATAAGAATCTATATAAACAAAATAAATACATTACCTATAGTAGTGTATCCATTCATCCTATTAAAATATCCATCTATAAAAATCTCCAATTTTGCCCCCATGTTTATCAACGACATTTTGACACTTCACTTTTATTTATCAACAATTCACTTTGGCTTTTATCTATGGTACGTATTGCTTTTATAACACCAAGGTCTTAAACTATCTCTTTAAACCTTGTATTTTAGATTTTATTTACAGAAAACACTCAAAAGTAACATATAATCACATTTTTAGATTTTTAAAACGTGGTTTTTGGCAATTATTTCACTTTTTATTCACTAAGAACACTCAGCTACTGGCATTGTCTTATCATTGATAACATATCACGTTCTCTTGATTCTACTATTAGCAACCATTCCATCTACTTCTACCGTCTGGCGAAGAATGGCGCGCGCTCAAGCGGGTAGGTATACTAGGTACTTCCTCAATTCGCAAAAAAGCATTTCCTGCGTCATTTAATTAACTTTTTAATTTGTAAATACGTGTATAACAATTGTATTTGTAAAGACGTGTGATCCGTAGACAGTGTTCCGATTACTGAGTGTTGCTTAAGGCGCGTCCACTCACATTTTAAGTCACGGTTACGTACAGGGCCACACTTTGTTGTCTGTTATGCCACTTATGACCGATTCGGTAGATCTAGTTTTTGAGGACGTAGTGTTTATTTTGATTGTAATAGCAGTTATGAAGTTGATTTATTTTCTACTGGCTTCTATTATTCTCCCAGGCTAAATTAAGAAGGCGAATTCAGTGAATCTGCTTTTAATTTTCTAAATAACAATTATGATTTTATGGGGATCTGGCAGACCATCAAAAAGCGATATTTCTACAAACAGAAAAGTAAATGGATAAATTTTATATAACCTGTCATTGCAATCAGAATATACCTCAAGGATCTGTTGAGTCAGACTGTATTGAGTGGGATAGAAGAATGTATATGTTATTTCCTTATTTCCCTAAAGAACAAAGAAAGCGTACGCAGGCCAGAGTTTTTCTGTTACTATAAAAAAGCCTGTCTACTATCGTGATATATCTCTCTTTTAGCAGCATATACATACATCTTTTTCCAGCACTCAAAAAAAATATGTTATCTTTTTAGAAAATAAATCAATACCTATTTTTTCATGTACTCAATGTAAAAGCACCAGTGCTCGTACGAGCGGAGGCTAAGGAGTTTGTGTGGGAATTGGGTCGACGGCTTAGAGATCCTCCTTCAGTGAGGTAACGCGGCCAGTGTTATGGGAACATTTTGGCTAGGTACGGTCTGGGGTGGCATGACACCATAGCGTAGTTTATAGTGTTTAAGTTTGACAAAGCCTGTTGCGGATTACTTTATTTGTTTTATGTCCACTTGACGAAGCCTGCGCTGCTGATCACGAACTATTTTTGTTTACAAGCAATTTCAAATATGATCATGATTTCAAAAAAAATTACATTTCAAATACACAGTAGGTATTTCGTGTAGATAAATACGTACACCTACGTATAATAACCGGTTGAAATAAACCTGCCTAATTTTTTTGTTCATAACTTAGCCTCAGAGTATGTCTTGGCCGCTCATCCATCAATTGTGTAATTATTGCTTATTGCGAATATTAAAGTAAATGTTTGTCTGTCTGTTATCTTGTTTCCATTATTTTACCCTATTTGATAAAAGTCCCCATCATTAGAGAAGGGCTGGAGCTTTTAGAGCCGGTCATAAGTGGACGACAGACCTCATAAACTGGTACCCACGGGGCCACACAAGGAAGAGAGGAAGGCCCAACCTCCGATGGTCTCATGACTTTAAAAAGATAGGCGGAGTGAACTAGCTCAGGAAAGAGAGATACTGATACCTGTAGGCCTAGCACATGATGGCCGCGGGAGTATGTCGCCGCGAGATAGATGACACGTCTTTGTCTAATTGTATTAATGATATGTCAGGACAGGTAGTCTATCTCGCGGCGACATACTCCCGCGGCCATCATGTGCTAGGCCTACTGGAAGGCTTTGGAAGAGGCCTATGTCCTCAAAAGACAAGACTGAAGTTGAAGTTGTCAATGGGAAAAAAATAGTAATATATTACAGTTATAAATAAAAACAAATAGATAATAAGCAGAAATAGTATACGTGTAGATGAAAGCTTTAGTAAATAAAGGCTATTTTTATTTTTTATTCTATTTATTTGATAAATAAAAGATTATGATTTTTGACGTCTGCCCGGGGAAGAATATAGGGCAGTTGTAGGGTAAGGTATTCAATCATCATCATGTAGATGTAAGATTGACAGATGTATACGTTTTGCGAATGGAAAACTAGTTAAAAGTGATACAAAATTACAAAGCCCCGCTATAAAAAAAACAATAATTGGACACAATTTAGAGGATTAACTGAAATATCTACTATAAATAATTATAGCGATGGTCATCTCATAAAAATAAATAAATAAAAATCCTTTTTGTTCATCGTATTTTAATTTTCTAATAAGATGGGCTTTTAATTATATAAAGGTTGACAAACGCATAGTTCACAAATCTCACAAAACATCTGATTTTTCATTATGATTGCACCCTATCCTCGTATCATAGTAATATGTTATTTTTGGGGCTCGAACTCATTAAGATAAAAGTTATTTATGTTTCCGATAAACAAGAAATGCATAATTAACGTCTAAGATATATTATATAAAATGTAAACATCTCCATCAATCAGGTGGAGAGCAAAGTATATATATATACACATTATAACCATTTTTTTTTAAATAATAAACTGGCCAGTGATTGACAGTGCGTTTTCACATTATCCGATCCGGTATCGGATGTAGGACCGATATCCCATACATTGAAGCCGCCATCTTTGATTTTTGCCTTTGAAATCCTTCCGACATCCGATATCGGATAATGTGAAAACGCACTTAGTCGCACCTGATGGAAAGTGATGACAACGCCGAAGTGTAGCCCACTGGTTCTGTAATACTATAGAATGATGTAGTTCAATGGTTTATTTATCAAACACAGAAAAAATCCGATTTACTTATAATTAATAAACCTTTACATGTAAAATCAAAGTGTAAAATGTACACTATGTAAAAGTACCGGTGCTTGACACGCAAATTCCCATTAGATGACACCCTTCAGTCACATTTATTAATAATGACTTAAGATTGAAACACTGTCGATCACTGGTACTTCGATCACATTCCATCGACCACCGCTAACATTAGACCTGATTTAGGCGGCGTGCGAACTCGCATGCGATTTTAGTTACAATGCGGGCTGTTGAGGTTACATACAATTTTGCACAGCCATCAAATACCGCAATGTAATAAAACTCGTATGCGAGTTCTCGTACCGTCTAAATGGGCCCTTAATTTCCGATTATTCCAGATTACCGTGTATTTCACAATAATGATCGGCAATCCTTTACGCAGATTGCAAATAAAATAGTAATCTAGTGGTATTGATATTGACCACTTGTTCAAAGCTATTAATAGAATTTCAATAGTCATTTAATAAAGATAATTAGTAAAATAAATCGCGCGGTCAAAGTTCAAAGATAAGGGTAATTAGCCAACGTCACTATCGCTAACGCTCATACCGTTACCTTTGTTAGCTCTGTCTACCGCTCTTCCGTATTGGCACAAACAATAAGTAACAAAAAGGGACAGTATATATGTTAATAAGTTGAAATCGCTCCTCGCAGAAAAAGCATATTATTCACATTCAGTCACAGATTTTCTGAATGATAGTTTTATTCAATAACACAGTGCCTATCTCATGTCCAAAAACTATTGTTAAGTGTATTTTATACTAACATAATTTAATAATTGATTAAACTTAGCTTAAGGAAATGTTTGCTATACCCTAGGGTCCGAGAGACTGCATGTAGTACACCTAATTGTAACATCTTTTGTATATTTACCATGGTGCAATAAAGATTGATTGATTGATTTATTGATTAATTGATACCTATTAACAATATTTACCTATGACGTTTACACAGCAATCGAAATAGCTTGGGACTGGCCTATCAGAATCACTGCCAACTTAGCTTGGTTTGACTATCAAATAACCAATAAGTCCCGTACCCGCTAGGGCGGCGCCACAAGCGCGGAGCAAATATTAATTAAGTTTTTTGTCCGAATCTAATGAGACTACTCATTATTGATACGCCTCAACGAAAACTTAGTAGTACCAACTATTATCGCTGGATGGCGTTAGTAGTAGTGCGCATGATCTTTTAGCACGTTCACTACGAAACTTGGTACGTAACAAACTCTTATGGTTATATCCAGGGAGCGTACTTTTCGTGCCGATGACATCAATTTAACGTCACGCTCCATATAAGGTGATCACAAATTGTTTTATTGTTAATTTCTTTGCATGGTAATGAATGCAAGAAGGATGGTGTGCTTTACGTTAGAGCGAAATTCTCTTTTCTACGTCTTTATTGTAATGTGTTGTTATCAATACTATTTAATTAAATTTATTTATAAAAACAAATCAAATCATTTTATTCACGTTTCACATTTCAAGTAGGTATTATTTATGCCACATGTAAATGGACTACTGTATTTGAAGAATTTGTACACGATTAAAATGATTGACGACTAATGATTAATAATTTACAATAAAACTATTTGGGATCACGGCATGAAAAGTACGCTCCCTGGTTATATCGTAACTAGCTATCTCTCTCGCTGTTCCGTATTGGCGGGACAGAGACTGTGTTTCGATTTCGTTTAGATCAAGCAAACGTATCTACTTAGCGTGTCAAATGAACTCAGTAAATCCACTGAGTTGTCCGTCTTTAATCGCAGCTTGCAGCTTTCGGGTGTCAATTTTTGTAAGTTGAAGTCAACGAAAACATTAAAAATGCCTCGTTACGTGATATTTCATTGCAACAACATAAAAATTACGAACACTCAAGGGCCTGAGACATAAATTATTTAAAATCACAGGCAAGTAACAACTTCAGTACAAAATCTGACACGCTCGGCCCCTATACAAATAGATGAACTTGTTTCTTCTATCTAAGGGCCAGTTGCATCAACCACATTTGACAGACACATCATCGTCACGCAGCAAACGTCTATGGAACTTCCCATATTATAAAATTTAACGAACGCTTTAACGGTGACAGATGGTTTGATGCAACCGGCCCTAAATCTAGTTCTGTGATCGGCGTCTAGCATCAATGTCAACGACTGTCATCTCGGCTAGGCCAGCAGGACTTGTAGCAAAGAGTACCATCGTTGACGCACCGTATCGTGTCATTGTTATCTCTCTCTATCGCTCTTCAGTATTGGAGCGACTCTTGGCTACGGACCCTTAGGGCCTAAGCGTTAGCGCACAAAAAAAACAGTAGCTTATCGCGTTGGTCCCTTTCACACCTACTAAACGTGCAAAAGGAAGCACAAGTCTATATACAGTATGTAAACTAACGAAAACCATTTACTGTAACCCGTAAATGTCCAGGTGATACTGAGAAACTTTTACTATGGGATCAACCCCGAAATCACGAAAATATCTTCTGACAGTTTCATAGGTAGTTTTATTTTATAGTAAGTATTTCCTATGGGAGAGTAAATTTTTATTTCGCGTTTTGGGTGTTGGTCCCATAGTAAAAGTTGCTCTGTGTAACTTAAATATTAACAGGCTTCAGTAAATGGTTTTCGTTGGTTTACATACTGTATTATCACGGGATATGTTTCGCCCACTGGTCATTTTGACTTTCGTCTGATGCGATGGCAATTGATATTATTGTGATAGGTATATGTAAAACGCGAAATGACACTAATCGTTTCAAATTACAGTTTTTTTATCAATTTTACTAAATTCCACGTATTCTATCATCTAATACATATCTAATCTGTCTATCTATATGGATTAATACATTTCTAGTGGACTAACGAAATTATCATAACGAGATAATAAGATAGTACGGATTATAAGGGGCCCATATAGATAGCAAGCGAATTCTTTATGCGATGTTACTTACATTGCGAACTGTTTATTAATTTAATCATTTTCATCTACATACATAAGTATCATAAGTTCTCTATAATATGCTTAGAAGTGATAAGCAAATGACCTGTATTAAAATCTAAATCTGCTAGTGCATCTTAATTTTTACTTTACGATATCGGCAACCGATACTTAAATTACATTCAAATTTAGAACGTTCTGTTCAGAAGAAAGAATCATATTATTTGCGATCGGAGTTCATCGATCTGTCATTTGTTTTATTTTTTAAACGTTCGATATTTGAAATGAAACAAATGACAATCTGACAACTGACAGTTAAAGTTAATCTCGAGTATCCAGGCTTATCTAAGTCAACAAATGTAGACTATAACATAGAAATAAGAAAAAACCTAGGTAATACATTTTTATTATCTTACTTTTATTTAACGTAACTTTTATTTTATCTCTATGAGTTTTCTTGTATTCTATAAACAACGTATTAATTTTGAACGGATAAATATGTAGGCAATATCACGCCATAGATAACAGTATAGATTATCCCAGTAGGCACAAACAAAATACAAAGTACAATGTATTTCATGAAAGTCATATAGGGTAAACGTCCTAGTAAGGTGCATTAGGTAATTCCGAAAGTCGCATAAAAATCACCATTATTTACATCATATCAAGATTCCCCTTTCGGAATTACCAGAGCATTTCTGTCATTTAGGGAATTACCCTAATGCACCTTACTCGACACTGTACCCTGTACCAGGAGTGTCCAGGACTCGTTACCCATCCATAGCTTGAATGAGATTAAAAAGCAAAAAGGGGTTGAAAGAAATCCAATTTTACATAACATATTTTTTCACCTATATCAACTTATACACCGTGTTTCACTTAACACTAAAAACCTGAAAACCGTTTGTTCAGAATCGAGAGTAGAATCGATTGAGCTATATCTTAATGGGGGTAATATTTTTTGTTTTAATTTGTATTATTAGTTATTTTTTACGTGCCCATTCTACTAATTCGTAATACAACATTGTGCATATCACATTGCTAGAGGTTGTATACCTTTTTCAGTATTTAGGGGTATTAATAATGGCTGGTTACGTGGACGATTATTTTTTCCGCTACGAATTTGACGTTGTGTGTCAGTTTACTTTTAATGTTTATCATAAGTCATAACAAATTGAACTCCAACCAAATTACAACGTCATTTTGAATGATAGGTTTAAATTTGCTTACTGCGATTACCTGTCTAATTTGAAGTTTACTGTGACAAAGCTTAAGTGCTTTACAGTGACATAGCTGTCTATTGTTAAACCTTATGTCGTTGCAGTAACGTACACAAATAAATAGTTTGAAGGTTTATGATGGTAGCTAGCAATTATTTTATTGAGTGTAGAGTTAAAAGTCGAGTAAAGCTGTACAGAAAATGAAAAATTCAATTTAAAAAAATAATAATCATCAGATTAAAAGATGAACACTCTAGACACGTTTGAAAAAATAAAAATCAGTTGGGGTGTCTGAGGTTTTGAGTGATACCGGAAACACGGTGTATATAGGTATAGGTAATAGAAGTAGATCACCTAGGCCAGTAACGCAAGAAATGTCTCTGATCACACGTTCCAAAGAATATTATTAAATAATCTTTGCACGTACTGATGTGCCGACGGAAAGTTCCAAAATTCTAAAATTTTCACATAGGAAAACTTCGGAAACTTTCCATACTTAGGTAACCTTTGTTTAACCTTCGTGCCTTGAACACTCGCTACGCTCGCGGTTTATATTGGAATCTTTCGCTTGCTCGGGTATCAATATTGGCACGTGCGGTTAAACAACTACTTTGCCCCCTTGTGAAACAAATAACTATTAACGCAGCGGCCTGAAATATGCGGCTTTCCGGCCGGAAGACCGAAATAAGTATATTCTGTTAACGGGTCGAGCACACGAACGTCTACCTTATTACGAGCACTTTTTCTAGTAAAGTCAGATAAAGATTGTTGCAACGCCAAATTATCAACAAAATGAATAAACGAATTAATCATAGCGATAATATTTTACTTAAATAGTGATTTTATCAAGTTTTTTGCAATCGCTAATCGGATGTAAGTACGTAACTCTGCTGATTATTTCATTGATTGTACGATTTGTACGTTAATTTCTAATTCGGTTGCGATTTTTATATAAGACTAGCTTTTTCCCGCGGCTTCGCTCGCGTTAGAAAGAGACAAAAAGTAGCCTATGTCACTTTTCATCTCTTCAACTATCTCCACTTAAAAAATCACGTCATTTCGTCGCTCCGTTTTGCCGTGAAAGACGGACAAACAAACAGACACACACACTTTCCCATTTATAATATTAGTATTGATAAGCAAATATTTAATTAAATTTAATATTTAATTCATTCATCATCCTCCTTGCGTTATCCCGGCATATTGCCACGGCTCATGGGAGCCTGGGGTCCGCTTTGAATGCTAATCCCAAGATTTGGCCTACGCCAAATCTACGCAGTAGGCACTAGTTTTACGAAAGCGACTGCCATCTGACCTTCCAACCCGAAGGGTAATTAGGCCTTATTGGGATTAGCCCGGTTTCCTCACGATGTTTTCCTTCACCGAAAAGCGACTGGCAAATATCAAATAACATTTCGTACATGAGTTGCGCGAAAAACTCATTGGTATGAGCCGGGATTGGAACCCGCGATTGAAAGTCGCACGCTCTTACCGTTAGGCCACCAGCGATTTTAATTAAACACCAAAAAACGTAAGATTCAATAAACGTCATAATTTCATCGAAGCTGTCAATATCGTTGCAAACTTGTTTTGGCCTGACTATCGATTATTGTTTGTCATCTCGACTAGGAATTTTTCCACATTTCCTTGTACCTCTAATTTAACTATAGCGAAATTATACGTTATGTTCACATTACTAATACCACTAATTTATAGTTTAATCCAGTGTCTGTCAATATGTGTACACAGTTTGAGACAGTTGTGCAAACTTTTATCATTCATCGTTGAACGTACGGTCAGCCAATACCGGTATGGTCTAGTAGGTATTGTCACAGAACATATAATATATGTATCGTTGTCTGGTTACTCACAAAACAAGCCTCCTTAAGCTTATCTTATCTTATTTTGTATCTGAGGGGGCAATTAGAGATACACTTCGACCCATTGGGATTTTTAGGGTTCCGTACCTCAAAGAGGAAAAACGGAACCCTTATAGGATCACTCGTGTGTCTGTCTGTCCCTCTGTTACAGCCGATTTCTCCGAAACTACTGGACCGATTTACTTGAAATTTGGTACACATATGTAAACCTGTGGCCCAAAGACGGACATGTAATTTAATTAAATGAAATTTAATTATAGGGGTCACTTTTGGGGGGTAAACTTGAAAATTAAAAATCAAAGTTATTAAAACTATATTGTGTTATATATCAAATGAAAGAGCATTTTATGAGCATTTGAAATATATTTTTTTTAAGTTTTTAATTTTGGTACTTTAGAAGTAATTTAAGAAAATAGACAAAAAATGACCATTCCCCCCCTTATCTCCGAAACTACTTAGCGTAAAATTTTCAAAAAAATACCCGAAATAGCCCTCTACCTCTAGATTACAGGAAAACCTATTAGAAATCTACAGTCAAGCGTAAGTCGGACTTACGAGAAAAAAACTCAAATTAAGATTTTCACTCACTGACGCTGCAAGCAGTTACTAAACGTCTTAAAATTTCGTAAGCGTGATGGACAGGTGGAAAGAAATTCATTTCTGTCTTTTTCTTTTTAGAAATTGTTCAATTTTTTTTTTCATTTGCCAAAATGACTTAAGTTCGTACTAAAAAGGAGGCGCTTAAGACCGTTTGTAAGTGGACTGAGCAAAATTTTGTTCAAATCGGTCCAAAAAAAGGTCTCTGTTGACGAAAACATAGAATTTGTGCCACCGACAGCCCAAATCTGAAGTCCATTTTGCTTATTCTCTTATCGTTTCCGAGATATATACGTAAAGTCTTGAAAGTGCGAAAAGTTAACTTTGCCATCACAGTCGTTCAGGCGCTCATGAGTTCTTTGTATGGAAAAGTCGAAAACCGACTCGCACTTGACCAATGTTCATAGAACGTTGTGGTTTTTTACGCGGGTCCGCGACTGACGACGTTCGAATGTTTTGTTCGGAAATGTTTGAGGGTGGTTTCTCTGAAACGTCGCCGGCGGCGGGTGGTTCGACGGGCGAAGGTCACACGCCGCACGCGACGGTCTGTATTCGTTTTTCGCAACGGACGGCGGGTGGCGTCTTGATATGGAAAATGACTGACTTCACTAAAGATAAACATTAAATAAATGTCATATACAAAGAAAAAGTGACCAAAGCCTCCAGTGCTCCGAGCTGGAATTGAACCAGCGTACTCCGCTTACCGCACTAAAGATAATGATGAACTCATTGAGGTAATACTAGAGAGGACACTGCGAGCAAAAAGTTTGCGCTACAAACATAAGTCCACAGCCTCAGTCAGTCTCTGCTCTCTGCGCGTAGCGTGAGGAGGTTGTTTCTGCCTGCTGTACAAATAAAATGTAAAATGCCTTCCTGCGCAACAAGATGCTGTTTAAGCCATACGAGAAAATCGAATAAAACTGACGTGTCACATTTCATCGGTTAGTATACATACACGCTATGTTAATCGATCTTTATTTAAGTAATTATTTCAATGAACGGGACGCTTTCCTCAAACGCGAAGCTATCGCTGCCATTTTGTTGAACGAAATCATAGATTAATCGCATCATAATCGCACAGACTTGACATGTAGGTAATGAAGTATAGTAATTGTGATTATATTCTGTTTGTAATATATAAAAGAGAAATGTTAAATTTATTTCACGTTATACTTATGAATACTACATAGTTCTAACACGAGTCACGATATTTTCATACAATAATAACCTATAATTTTCTTCAAGGGCAATTAAAGTATGTGAAAAAAATCAATAATGTATTTTTGTGTCACTTAGTAGAACTTAAACATAGAACAATGTATGATAGTGCTAAAATTAAACTACTTAGTATTTTACAAAAAGTATAAAAAAACCGGCCAAGAGCGTGTCGGGCCACGCTCAGTGTAGGGTTCCGTAGTTTTCCGTATTTTTCTCAAAAACTACTGAACCTATCAAGTTCAAAACAATTTTCCTAGAAAGTCTTTATAAAGTTCTACTTTTGTGATTTTTTTCATATTTTTTAAACATATGGTTCAAAAGTTAGAGGGGGGGGGACGCACTTTTTTTTCCTTTAGGAGCGATTATTTCCGAAAATATAAATATTATCAAAAAATAATCTTAGTAAACCCATATTCATTTTTAAATACCTATCCAACAATATATCACACGTTGGGGTTGGAATGAAAACTTGTACTATTATATATTCTGTGGCGCCGCGCCGGTGTCCGCGTGCGCTCTCTGCAGTGTGCGCTGCCGCTGCCACGAAACGTTTACCTACTCCGTGTAATACTGATAAAAGAAAGTATTGACATGAATTCACACGTTTCGGAAATGACTGTAGGTATTTTAAATATTTTAGCACAGTATGTTTTTTGCCTCTTATTGCTTATTATACAATATATACATACCTACTATAGCAATTCTATCACAGCGCAGATTATGCAGAAGCCGTGCAGAAGCCACATGGTGGTCTGTGGCAGAAACTCAATAGACATTTTTAGAGTTTTTAAAATAAGTACCTAAGTAGGTACGTGAAGTAACATGGTAAATTAAAAAAAATATCATTAGATACTTATTGCGAAGGTGTAAACAATTTCCTTCGTATTGCCACATATCAATAATTACCTATCTATATTAAATTCATTAATCCATATACATTACATTTTTACAGTTACGGTAATACTTACTCCGTTATTCATAAACGTACACTAAAGTTATCAAGCCGATAAAGTTCGTTTGTCCCTTTCCGACGTATTGGTGTTATAGAAAGGGACAAACGAACTTTATCGGCTGGATAACTTTAGTGTACGTTTATGAATAAAGGTGTTAAAATTTATAGCTACGAAATTTTACATAAAATACCTATTTTATTATTAACTAGACTAGCCAAAGACAAAGACGTGGCCTACGATGGGGTGAGCTCGCCCAGAAGATGCATGTTCACTCTTGATTTGAAGGTTGCCGGGTTATATGAGCTCGGAAATATAGCCGCCGGCAAGGAATTCCACTCCTTGGCATCTTATTGTACAATTACCCCTTACGATCCTAAGATCCTTCAGCTATTCAGGAGCTTCTCAAGTTTCTCAACGATCTCCAGGCTAGCCAGAGGCTCATGGGTAGCTCGGTAGCTATCTTAAGTCCTTTGGTACCAGCTAGGTAACCTGCTCCAAAGTTCTTTATTCTTTGTCTGGCGAGGGCGTGACATTCACACACTAAATGTCTGACGGACTCTTCTTCTTCGCCACACATTCCTCAGAGTATCCCATCTTTGACAACATATCGTTGACCCAAACAAGCCTTCTTAAGCTAACCGTGGCTAAGGGCCAGTTGCATCAACCACATTTGACAGACACATCATCGTCACGCAGCAGACGTCTATGGAACTTCCCATACAATAAAATTTAACGACCGCTTTAACGGTGACAGACGGTTTGATGCTACCGGCCCTTGGTCAACCTGTGTAAGAAATGCCCTAAGTATAACACAGAGTGTTACAATGAACGTAATACAAAACATGTTTTCAAACTCGTCTTCCTATTACTAAAACACTATGTTAGGTCGCGTGTTGTTAAACTAGTTAATAATCATTAATATCATTGTTTTCCTAAATCCTTTTATTTTGGTCACAACATGGTTACCCTACCTAGGTTCTAGGTTGTTAAAAGAAAATAGTTCGAACCTAATTTTGTAGTATAAACTCACCTTGTTGTTTATCTAGACTGACATTTTTATGAATAAAATACATTCTGACATGTTACCTGTCACAATAATCAACACTTTGATTATGGAGATTAGAAATATAAGGAGCGAAAGCTTTAAGTATCAGATGTGCATATATAAAATAATAGATAGGTGGCGCTGCAATCGCTGCTGCATAAGGGTTTGACAATCTCTTAGCCTTCTCGGTTGTGACCCCGCCTACGGAGCAAGAGGTCCCGGGTTCAAATCCTGATGAGACCTTTTTTATTTTTTTCTACTAATATTTTTCTTGAATTATTTAATATTTTTCTTGTCCAAAAATATTTTGTTTCGTTCCAACTTTTCGAAATTTCATTCGCAAGACTTACAACATTACCTAAGAATCCTAAGATGGGGCAAACAATGTAAAAGGGCTTAAGTTAACATTTGTATGAATAAAACAATAAATAAACACAAATAAAATTAAATAAAATACACAAAAAAAAAGCAAAAGGTCGCTGTCAGAATCGAACCCGAGAACATCTGCGTACGAAGCCAGCGCACTACCACGGGACTACGTCTTGACTTTGACGAAATCAGCCTAGAGAAAAGAACGTCTAATGTCATCTCACATCGCTGATCATTGAGCGAGACATGCGCTCCAAGCGGAGAGATTTGTAACTGCAATTACAAGGCCTCAGCCGGTCATTTTTGCGACTGTTCTACTTCGACAGACTTTTCTCCTTATCTCTAGTCTCCCTGGCTTTGATAACTTGTTGATAACTGATAAGACACCTACAACTGACGTATAGCAAGACATGCCATGACGACACAATGAGTGACCACACTAGGAGAATTGGATTAATTTATTTTGTTAGAAAATTAGCAAAATTTAATTACGTAGAATTTTAAGACCTGCGGGCCGATTTTTGAGTCTCACGCGTTCGAATTCAGAAAATTGTCACTGAAAATAATAAGCAAGTCACCGTTTTCAACCGGTATTTTAGTGACAAAATCCCGTATGCGAGATTCAAAAATCGCCCTCCATGATACGTGCATATATTCTTCGTCGTTAATAGAGCTGGAATCACTTATTTTGTATTACGTTCATTGAATCACAAACGTTCACTTATGGAGGACAAGCACCCGTACACGAAGAAATCCAGACGCGGAAATGGCATTGGATTGGACACATCCACATAAAACCTGATACCCACCTATCCAAAATGGCCCTCACCTAGAATATACCCGGAAAGCGCAAACCATGCCGCCCTAAATCGACCTGGCGTCGCTCGGTTCAGCAGGAGCTCAGGGTGCTAGGCATGGGGTGGGAGGAGGTTACCCAAACTGCCCAAGATCGGAGTAAATGGAGAAATATGATTCGAGCCCTACACCCCAGCAGAGGGTAGCAGGATGCAAAGAAGAAGGAGAAGAAGACGTTCATTGAAACAACCTGTATCATACATTAATTTATAAGTTTACGTGTATATGTTTAGTCAGCGCCACTCCGCCTACAATACAAAGTCGTGAAAACCTTTGTGTTATCAGACAGTGGATTAACGGATTATGGTTTATATTATTTGTCTGAGGCTTATAAATGAACTAGTAAAGGTTGTCGGATTTTTTTAATAGTGTTTGTAAACAATGTTGCAATATCTTGAGATTAACATACGATGCACATTCTTTTGTATGACGTTTTTGTTTTGTCTTGTCGCAACGTATTTAAAATTGAGTATACTCCATCAGATGGGCCGTGGGCTTGTTTACCACCTTCGTAATATGAAAAAACGATTAATTATTATAAATTTCCTACTGTTATGAAGTTAATTGTACGGACACTAAATAAAAAAATACAGTTTTTCACCTTATTACAAAGACTCTCGACTTTGACGTCGATTATATTGTAATTATTACATATTTATCTTAAGATTAATATTTAATATTACCCAGGTTTTGGCTGTTGTCTCAATAAACGGTGATATGTATATTTTCGTGTCACTTTAGATATTGTATTGACTTGTACAGTAAATTATCGCCATTTAATGAATATCGAAAACAATGAACATCGGTTTTTCGTCTCCGTAGAGTATTGTCTCTTCCTTGCTTATGTGACGTTAATTGTCTCTTTCCAAAGACCGATGTGTGACTGTACAAAAAAGCACTTGAATTATTCTAACAGAATAATTTTGGCTAACGTAACAACCGAAGAGCTGGCAACTTCCACGCACATCGTACAGTCACGGACTTTAATTGTTGATCCACTTCTAGCTCATTTTATACTGGAACGTCATAGCGTAACTATGCTTAACTATGAGATATCCAGATATATAGACATTACGATACAGTGAGGAAATGCTAAGAGCATCCTTGGTCATGCCTGAAGGGTCTACATATTTTAGATTATCGATGGTTATGATGGCTGTTAGTGTAAGTTGGTTCATAATAAATGAAATGAAAAATGAAATGAAATGGGACACTTAAACGGGCTATGGCTGATTCTAGTGTCACGCGGACTGACCGCGCGGAGCGATCCGTACCGGACTAATACTCGTATGTATTATTTTATGTATTAACATCAGGGAGCGTTTTAGAGTAAAGCTAAAGCGGACGGGTCCGACAACATCAACTTCATACAAATTGGTCGAGCGGATCGCTCCGCCGAAACTAAAACCAGCCTTAAATATATTACATCCACACGGTTTGACGCCATTTGAGTCATTATGATAACCATTGTCAAAACCACTTTGTAAGTCTACTTACCGCTAATAGTAAAGATGGGGTTGCCGTGAAGCTGGGGCGAGTAATCGTCGATCTTATCAACAGGTTTGATGGCATCTGGAGCTCCGACCATGCCTGTAAATAAAGAAAGTGTGTTTAAAAGAAGGGCTTTATATTTTTGATGAACGGTCAGTCCCTCAAGTGATTAGGATTTTCATGAAAGGCGATCTAAGTTGCTTCGACATAAAATTAATCAAATATTTCCATACTCCGCTATGTAGCCACCATAGATCAAGCAAACGTATCTACTTAGCGTGTCAAATGAACTCAGTGAAATCCACTGAGTTGTCCGTCTTTACTAGTAATGTAGGAATTGCAGAACATTCCCAAAAAGCGGAAACATTCTTGAGAATGTTCGCAGAACATTCCCGCAACATGCAATTTATTATTTAAACAAGAGAATATACTTGAAATAATGTTTAAATGGGCATAATATAAAACTATATGTTATTATAGGTATAATATTGTCTATTACAGTTAGCTATTTTGTTGATAAGTAATAAGTTACCTAAATTCTCACTATACTTCAGGGAACATTTCGACTTTCAGACTTCACAGTTTTAGTCCTGACTTTTTAAAATTAGGTACCGAACTATTATTTCTTGATGCCTGTTTTTGGTCATGACAATATATGTATATACAAAAAAAAAACCAAAAAGATCGCTGTCAGGATCGAACCTGAGAACACCGGCATAAGAAGCCAGCGCACTACCACGGGACTACGTCTTGACTTGCTGAGTTCGACGAAATTATGGTACAAACTACGAAGCTACTAAGTATTCTGATAAATTCTCGTTCTCGAGAACATTCTCAGAAGTTACCGAAAATTCTCATGAGGAATGTTCTGCAACTTTGGAAACTTCTCGACCGTGCATTGCTAGTCTTTACTCGCAGCTTGCAGCTTTCGGGCGTTAATTTTTGTAAGTTGAAGTCAACCAAAACATAAAAAATGCCTCGTTACGTGATATTCAATTGCAACAACACAAAAATTATGAACAGTCAAGAGCCTGAGACATATTTAAAATTACAGGCAAGAATCAACTTCAGTACAAAATTTGACACGCTCGGCCCCTATACAAGTATATGAATTTGTTTCTTCTATCTAAATTAAGTTCTGTGGTAGCCACAGCTACTGCAAGCAATTCAGGCCCCGTAGCCGAATGGCATTTCTCCGACGCCAAACGAAAACGAAACGCCGCGCCAGTTTGTCGGGCTCTGTCGCGCCAATATGCAAGAGCGATAGAGATAGATATCTACTAGCGTTTCGTTTCGTGAGCGTTTGTGCCATTCGGCTACGCACCAGGTGTGTAAGCTCGTAGCTTTAGCTATGGAGTAGCATTATTAAGAAACTTTGACTAGTTATAACTCTTAAGCTACTGGATCAAATTGAATACAAATTGAAATATAAAGTGTTTACACAATGCCTGATTGGTTACTGAAAATTTAGATGTCTACTTTTATTCACTACGAAGTTATAGTAATTATAGTCATAATATCATTTTTCGTGACGTAGACTATCTAACGCCAGAGACTCTGTTTTCCAATAAAATGTTGTCCACATTTCATTTCAAGCAAGTCAATGATGATTGCCGATATAGCTGTGTGGAAGAGGAAGACATGCTAGTTCGACCCCAAATTTACTGGGATACGGGCAAGCTAATGATGATGATTAAAAGTTTATGGCACATAAAAACAGAACAACAGGCGGACTTTTTTATTTATTTAGTACTAGCTTTTGCCCGCGGCTTCGCACGTGTCACGCTCCATCCCTTCAACTATCTCCACTTAAAAAATCACGTCAATTCATCACTCCGTTTTGCCGTGAAAGACGGACAAACAGACACACACACACACACACTCCCATTTATAATATTAGTATGGATTGACATTAAGGAAAATATTTAATAGCAATAAATTATTGTTGTTATTAAAGAAATAACCACATAAGTCTTTTGTTCAATAACTAGAAGGCTATTTAGGTACTTGTAATTATCTATTGTTGGTTTTCAAATACGATTTTCACTGTTTTGTATATTATAATTTAAGATACTATTGACTAGAAAACTTGAAGATACTACTTATCTTGAAACAATGATTCCGTTAGTAGATAATAATCAATTTAAAACTTAATAAAATTATTGTATATTGTGAACTTAACACATGTCAATCATATTAATTTATAGATTTTAGAATAATTTGTATTTATTAGTTTGTTTATAATAAAACGTGACGCATTTAGGGAAAATACGCTGAATGGATAATTAATTTAATTATTGCCTTAGTTTCTTTTATTATAGCTTAGTTTAATTGTTATTTATGACTTGAGAAAGGATAGTAATTAACCTCGCTTAATCAACGTTTCGAGGACGGCTCTGTCCACGGGGACGGCGCAACATCATAATAAGTAATTATTTGTTTCAAAAGGGCAGAGTTATTGCTATGTTTGTAGTAAAATGTGGAATCTTGAGTGTTGCGAGGGCTTCTAGGCCCGAAGGTTGATTTTTTTTCTCCCGAGGTAATCACGAAAACCATGTCAAAATAAAAAAAATATTTATGCAAATTAATCCGAATCATTTTGCTGATTAAATTCATAGTATTCATACATACTTAATACTTTATATTATAAAGTCACTCTACATTCCCAACCGGAGTACGCAGAGCACATGACACTTCTCAAAGCTTTAGTGCCACTGTTGGCAATTAGGGATTGAAAATAAAACGAAATTGTGATTTTGCAGTGACAGGTTGCCTTCCCATCGCCCACACCACAATGAAACCCATATCCCACAGTCGAATTCTACGACACCCACGGGAGGAAAACGGGGCGGTGAAAATCTTATTCATAAAAAAAATTGTGTAATCAAAAATCACAGGTAGGAAAATCGACAATAATTTTTGATATTTTCTTCAATGTTTATAATATTGAAATGACTAATTCTTCTGTATTGTGTGGTATTGTTGTTGAGTAGGTAGGTATTTGTTTTAGCTTGTGCAATTGTTTTAAGATTCTAAATTACAATGACATTGAATGAACTCTGTTTACTTATGTTTTGATTTCAGAATGTACATTTGGTACATTACACAAAAACTGACAAAATAATATAAACACCTAACCTAACCTAGGGTGCCGCTGTGTGGTTAGGGCTGCAGAGAGAGGAACCGCCGGAATATCCGCGCCGTGTCCAAGATCTCCAAGATCACCGCCTTCTGCATCTGGCCCTTGATCCAGCCACCTAGCGAGTCTCGCGAGATCATACATTTATTATTACAATCATAGATCAATTACCTACAATAGATAGAGATTATGCCACCACTGCCAATAGTCAGTGTAACCTCACACACAGAGAGATATTTTATATACGACATGATACGACTAAAGTATACGATTGTACTCTTTATTATACTGTGACTAAAGGTAACATTCGGATCTAGGCAGTCGCGACCTAGCTCTGGCAGCCGCGGCCCAGCAGCCGCGACCGTGGTCGCGCCTAGCAATGCACGGTCGAGAAGTTTCCAAAGTTGCAGAACATTCCTCATGAGAATTTTCGGTAACTTCTGAGAATGTTCTCGAGAACGAGAATTTATCAGAATACTTAGTAACTTCGTAGTTTATACCATAATTTCGTCGAACTCAGCAAGTCAAGACGTAGTCCCTTGGTAGTGCGCTGGCTTCGTATGCCGATGTTCTCAGGTTCGATCCTGACAGCGATCTTTTTGTTTTTATTTTGTTTGTTTTTTTGTATATACATATATTGGCATGACCAAAAACAGGCATCAAGAAATAATAGTTCGGTACCTAATTTAAAAAAGTCAGAACTAAAACTGTGAAGTCTGAAAGTCGAAATGTTCCCTGAAGTATAGTGAGAATTTAAGCAACTTATAGTGAGAATTTAGGTAACTTATCACTTATCAAATAAATAGCTAACTGTAATAGACAATATTATACCTATAATAACATATAGTTTTATATTATGCCCATTTAAACATTATTCCAAGTATATTCTCTTGTTTAAATAATAAATTGCATGTTGCGGGAATGTTCTGAGAACATTCTCAAGAATGTTTCCGCTTTTTGGGAATGTTCTGCAATTTCTACATTACTAGTCGCGCCGCATCACTTTGTAGGGTTTTATATGCGATAGTTTCCGACGCAAGCGACCGAGCAGCGCTGCCGGGGGTGTGGCCTACAGAAAAAGATGTGACGAAGAATATCACCACCCCCTTTACTCCCGTGGGTGTCGTAGATGTTGACTGTGGGACTTGGATTCAATTGTGGTGTGGACGATGGACAACTTGTCACTGCAATATCACGATTTCGATTTCTTTCAATCCTTGAGTAGTTCCATGTGATTTGCCTACCCCCTTCGGGAATTTAGGCGTGACGTTTATACATATTAAAGACTAGCTTTAGCCCGCGGCTTCGCTCGCGTTAGAAAGAGACAAAAAATAGCCTATGTCACTTTCCATCCCTTCAACTATATCTACTTAAAAAATCACGACAATTCGTCACTCCGTTTTGCCGTGAAAGACGGACAAACAAACAGACACACACACTTTCCCATTTATAATATTAGTATGGATGTAGTCTTGAATGTTCCTCATTATTTTTTCTTCTGGTGTGAATAAAGTTATGTATGCATATTCAACTGTACATAATTAGTCCTTTTAATAAGAAACTAGACTTTCGGCTCGTTTTATAAAACAACATTCGTATAATACCTCTCACTATGCACCAGTCACATACATAACTATTAAGGTGCATTAGGTCCAGCTACCGCCTAACAACAACTACTTATAAACAAGGGATACCAGTTTCCGCGACTGCAGAATGCTTCCCAACGAGATAATTGAATTTTCCTGTACTGAAATAGCCGTAAGACGATACATCGGGCGGGCATTCATCGACTCACGTGCTAAACGTGATGACGAATGAATGACTTTAAGCAATTCTTTTTTTCTAAATATGTAACTCCTGAATTCAGTCCCCGAGAATGGTACGGCCGGCTAAATTTTTAGTGACATTTACGTCCGTGTTTGCGTCCGTGGCACACAAATGGTCTCGCCGGAAGATCAGTGCTAACCCTATGGTTGGCTGTATTATTACGCTGAGGCGGGACCATTTCGTGGTAAACTATTTTGTCGATATATATTGTGTTTTTTCTTTGTTTTATTTTTTTTCGTTAACTTTTGAATGTGCTTGTATTGTTTTAAATATGTGTTGTATCTTGATGTTTATCACGAATAGATTTGTATTGTATTGTTATTGTACATTTAATACGTAGCTGTCAAAGACTGGAGATGTTTCACACGTGAGTGACCCGATTAAAAAATCACATTAAATTCATTGTAGTGAGTGACCCAAAATAACGCAGCTCGGCAAAATGTTGTAATGTATAAGACAGAAATAGGAAATTCGAAACGAGTAGCGGCTAGCGATTTAGACGCCTGAAGGGAGTTTTTTAAATCGACACGAGTACGATTTTTTCGCACGTGTATCGTACAACGTTTTTCAGTACCTACAGAAGGCCCTCCGAAATTTTGACCGACAAGAAATTAACCACTTTGCGCACTACTTAGTGTTGTTATACAAGGGTGCAAAGTTAAACACATTTGCACCCGAGTGTAACACAAAACTTTTCCCCTCACTATAGCGAGGAAAGTACAACGCAAAAAACGCGTTTATCACTGCTTCCAGTAGTTCCACAGGTGTTAAATCATCTTCATCACCCACTTTTATCTATTTTCAAGCAGAAAATTTGACTATATTCAAGGTCAAATTAATTTATCCAATAGTGCATAAAATGCGTTTTTACCCGCTTGTATTGAAGGATAAAACACGTGCTTCCGAGCTAAGGAGGGAAAAATTAATTGAAATTTGTATGTACATATTGCAAAAATCCTGAGCTAGAGAATAGATGAAGAATGAGAAATAAATAAAAGAATGTGTAAAAATAAAATGGTTAAAACAAAACCTGCGTTTGTATACGTTATTACGCTCGTATCGCATTATCTGGCGTAGGTATTACGTACCGAGACAAATCATTTACCAATGCCTATAATTGATTAAGTAAGGTGTTATAGAAACGCAAGGAAAGTCACGTATTGATTAAATTTGGGGTAAAAGAAATATACAACTGTTTTGCCAGGTAGTGTGATGGCAGGTAGACCAAAATGTTGACCGAATGGTGGCCGCTATCGGATTTAAGAAGCGCCTGGCATCCGTTGGCTCGTTGGGTGGACGACATTCGAAAAACTGCGGGGCACATCTGGATGAGATTAGCCCAGGACCGGGACAAGTGGCGTACACGAAGGGAGGTCTATGCTCAGCAGTGGGCGATTAATGGCTGAAATAATGATGATGATGATGATAACAGTTTTGTGAACAGGCAACGAGTTTTTGCAGTAGTAGCTTGTACATACACCGTGTTTCACTTAACACTAAAAACCTGAAAACAGTTTGTTCAGAATCGAGAGTAGAATCGATTGAGCTATATCTTGATGGGGGTAATATTTTTATTTAAATTTGTATTATTAGTTATTTTTTACGTGCCTATTCTATTGTACTCGTAAGACAACATTGTGTATATCGCATTGCTAGAGGTTGTTTACCTTTTTCAGTATTTAGGGGTATTAATACTGGCTGGTTACTTGGACGATTGTTTTTTCCGCTACGAGTTTGACGTTGTTTGTCAGTTTAATCTTAATGTTTATCATAAGTCATAACAAATTGAACTCGTACCTAATTACAACCTTGTCATTTTGAATATTGGGTTTAAATTTGCTTACTGCGATTACCTGTCCAATTTGAAGTTTACTGTGACAAAGATTTAAAGTGTTTTACAGTGACATCTTAGCTGTCTATTGGTAAGCCTTATGTCGTTGCAGTAACGTATACAAATAAATAGTTTTATGGTTTATGGTGGAAGTTAGCAATTATTTTATTGAGTGTAGAGCTAAAAGTCAAGTAGAGCTGTACAGAAAATTAAAAATTCAATTAAAAAAAAAGTAACCATCAGATTAAAAGATGAATACTCTAGATGAGTTTAAAAAAATAAAAATCAGTTGGGGTGTCTGAGGTTTTGAGTGTTACCGGAAACACGGTGTATATGTATTCTGTGGTAGTAGGTAGTTTGCAGTAGGTACCCACTAGTGCGGGAATGGGCACATTACGACCCTCTTCCAAAAATTTGAAGAGACGTAGTCAAACGCTGTACACTAAGTAACTGTTCAAAAATATTTTGAACGGATCGATTATTTCAACTTAAAAGGAAAAGGCGACCGCTCAGTATTGTATTTCTATATTTAGAGAGGAAAATATACTGACAATTTGGCCCATATTCTTGACCCATCCATGACTTTGACAATGATTTGTTCAAATACGAATTTTGACATGTTGTCAATAGTCAAAAATACATGATGCATCATTACGCAATTAAGGGTCAACTTGATAATCTTGATATGTGTTAAAATTGTCAAATATTGTAACGTTACCATACATTTATCTTGATGATTCCGAGATACGTTTTTTTCTTGGACTTTAATTATCTGTATACGGAGTTATATATGTTTTTGTTATTACAAATCAATAAGTCTGAAATTACTCTTAAGAGTGTACGTGTTCAATCCATTTTAATCGAAATTAAGATAATGGTTCACAAATAGGTTTTTCGTCGTTTGCGCAAGGTTCCGGTCGGGTGGACGTGGCGCAAGACTTTTGTAAGGGCCGGAGAAAATATGTGCCGTTCTCTGTTTGAAGGTACTATCAGCTGCAAAAGTGCATGGAGAAATTATGAATGAATTCATTGATAAATTCGCCATAATAACCGTTTCTGTGCGGATGATTTGAGAGGCGAGTCATCAAGGTTTTTCAAGCGAGGCGTATCATTTTAAAATAGACAAAAGTTGTTCGCCGTCACAGCGTAGTTTTCGAAAATGGAACACGCAACGAATTGAGCAAATTTTGTTCTAATTATAAGCGAAAATGTGGTATAAATATGTTGCTTGAGAAAATCTCTTACGTCTATCGAATTGAGAAGGATAAGTATATCATTATTAAAAATATTTGAGTTTTGACAAAATATATTTATCTACGGTACTCACGTTATATATCGCTATTGCTGCGACATGTTTCAGGCCAATTTGAAGGCCCCTCTTCAGGCATATAGAGTTCACGCGGCGACTAAACTCCGTGGACACGTGGAGACTAATTAAAAACACTTGCAGCAAAATATTTTCCAAAACTGTCGACGCTATTTATATGGAGAAACTGTCTTTCCTCTTAAACAATTAACTAATTTTCGGTACCTAAGTAATAAACGGAAATTGAAAAACGGAACCGAAAACCGTACCACGCGGTCTTTATCAACAAGTCGTGTGACCGACGAACGGACGGTGTTATCAAACAACGGTGTTACATCAAACATTGCTGGTCAGATTACAGTAGCTGCCAGGCGTAATTAGTTTTTTAGAATTTTAACTAAGACTTTTTTTAATACTACGTCGGTGGCAAACAAGCATACGGTCCGCCTGATGGAAAGCGGTCACCGTAACCTATGGACGCCTACAACTCAAGGAGTGTCACATGCGCGTTGCCAACCCATTAGAAACTTGTACACTTCCTTTTGCTGTGTTAAGTACACAGCAAAAAGGAGTGTACAAGTTCAAGGAGGGTTCGGGTTGCCGACGGACGACTCAAAGGACAATAGACGGAACAAATTAGTTCCGTACGTAGTTCTTTCCATCACCAGCACACCGCACCCTCGTTGAGCTCTGGCAGCGTTACTCACCGGCAGGAATACAACACTATGAGTAGGGTCTAGTGCAATTTGGCTGCGGTCTTCTGTAAGGCGGAGGTACTTCCCCAGTTGGGCTCTGCTCTAGATTCAAGCGAGATGATATCCGCTGTGCTGTGCCCCACCTCCTTTTACGTACGACAAGACTCACAAAGTATTTTGATACGGGTCACTCACGTTTTTTATGAAACTCAAAAATTAAGCCTAAAACCATACCAAAATAATTATCGTGTGATCATTGGACGAACACGCGGTGTTACCCATACTTCGACCCATTGGGATCTTTTGTGCCTTTTACCCCTACGATAACACTCGGTGTTAGAACGGTGTTACATCGAACATGGCTGATCATATTACAGTAACTGCCTGGCTTAATTCGTTTTTAGGGTTCCGTAGTCAACTAGGAACCCTTATAGTTTCGCCATGTCTGTCTGTCGGTCCGTCCGTCCGCGGATAATCTCAGTAACCGTTAGCACTAGAAAGCTGAAATTTAGTACCAATATGTATATAAATCACGCCAACAAAGTGCAAAAATAAAAAATGGAAAAAAATGTTTTATTAGGGTACTCCCCATACATGTAAAGTGGGGGCAGATTTTTTTTTCATTACAATCCCAACGTGTGATATATTGTTGGATAGGTATTTAAAAATAAATAAAGGTTTACTAAGATCGGTTTTTGATAATATTAATATTTTTGGAAATAATCGCTCCTAAAGGAAAAAAAAGTGCGTCCCCCCCTCTAACTTTTGAACCATATGTTTAAAAAATATGAAAAAAATCACAAAAGTAGAACTTTATAAAGACTTTCTAGGAAAATTGTTTTGAACTTGATAGGTACAGTAGTTTTTGAGAAAAATACGGAAAACTACGGAACCCTACACTGAGCGTGGCCCGACACGCTCTTGGCCGGTTTTTAGAATCTTGGTATGACAGCAGATTTTGATACCGGTCACTCACAATTTTAGAAATAAACGGGACCAAACGTAAACACATACGTATATATTTGGCCCGACGTTTCGAACATCACATTATGTTCGTGGTCACGGGTAGACTGGCAAGCAATTGCATCAACATCTTCTAGCCGCAAATATAAATTTAAGTCTTTACGCGATTAAGTCCCGTTTAGTTGTAAAATTATGGGTCACTCACGTTTTTTAAGAAACTCAAAAACGGATCTTAAAAACGTAAGCGTGCGTTATCAACAAATCATGTCATCGACGAACGGACGGTGTTACAATGGTGTTACATCAAACATTGCCAGGCGTAATTAGTTATTTTCGAATTTGAAAATACTTACACCAATTTTTCCGATTTTGAATTTGGAACTTTCTATACATACGACAAGACGACCCGTGAGTGACCCGTATCAAAATATGTTAACCTCGTTAAGGTTAACATTTCATTTCATACGCATTTTTTTTTCTATTTCTAGTTCTTTTGACACTTGGAGAACCTTTACACCTCCAATTTTTTATTTTTTATTATATCCCATTAATTATAATTGACTGTGGGGACCTTTTACATCTCCCAAGATCTTGTTTTCAATTAAGTCAATTTAAACTATGTAACATACAAGCACGGAATGTTGTGTCTTACATCTAGGTATACCGTATTCACTTATTATTGGAATATTTAATACAGCCCGGACAGCTTGAACATGTCATGCTCGCTAAAAAGTCTTTGCTTACGGTGACGTCGTTGATCGGGTCGCCACCTTCCCGAATGAAGGTTGAGGAAGGCGATGGCTGAGATGCGCGCCATATTCGTGAAAGGGTGCTGTTTGTGAAGACCGGTCTGTTTCAGCTAATAGGGGCTATGCTATTCTATGTAACATTAATTTTGAATGAGATTACGTTGAGGCACTCTGTTCGGTCCTTGTTTGTTTATTTTTCTTTCTGACTCTTGGAGACCATATACATCTCCAAGGAAAAAAGTAGATTAAGTATACATATATTTTTTTTTCCTTTGCTTAAGACAACAAGAGTCTTTTACAACTCTAAAGTTATTTTAGTTATTCGGTTTTTTTTCTTCATGTATAATTTTTTTAGATGTACTTTGACACTTAGAGACTCTATACATCTCTAACATCTCTTATTAATAATCATAATAGCTTTGTACTTTGTATAATTTCTTGTGTTAATATTTTTTTTTATGAATACTTTTGCTTATTAAATTGTATCTTGTTTTTTTTTAATGCATGTTAAATATAAGATGTAATGTTTTGAAAAGAAGTGGCCCGCCGAGTTTCTTGCCGGTCCCATAGTGGATACCCTCCTCCAACTGAGGGGGGACTGAAATCTTCTCGAGGCTGAGGCGTAGGGTTAGAGCCGGCGTAGTTTTATTTGACGTTCATAAGCGCATTGTAATATGCCTACTTGGAAAATAAATATTTCATTTCATTTCATTTCATTTCATATTTTGATACGGGTCACTCACGTAATTTTGAAATTCAAAAATCATGCCTAAAACCATACGTCGTGAAAGTCGTGTAACCACCATTTTGATTGTAACAATCAAGGGTGTTACATCAAACATGGATGATTGTCACAGTATATCGGTCAGGCGTAATTAATTTTCTTTTTTTTTAATCCTGATATGAATGAAATAAATAATAAATATTGGGGGACACCTTACACAGATCAACCTAGCCCCAAACTAAGCAAAGCTTGTACTATGGGTGCTAGGCGACGATATACATACTTATATAGATAAATACATACTTATATACATAGAAAACATCCATGACTGAGGAACAAATATCTGTGTTCATCACACAAATAAATGCCCTTACCGGGAATTGAGATTGATACCTACGGCTCACTCACGTTTTTTACATTTAAAAAAATCCTCGATATCACTAATAAGCTAATAACTAGACCATCGCAAACTCTTCTCACAAATATTACCACTGCCATATTATTCGTCCAAGCGAAATGAAGTCTAGTTCAATTAGGTAGAGGTGAATTGTTTTCACATTATTTTTAGTCGTGTACTAAAAATTCATTTATGTAATCATCATCAAGTTCCATTATAGATAAGGAGGGTCAGCCTGGTGTTTTTGTAATGATAGTGTATGTCTGTGTTCCTAATCCTAAGGAAGTAACAAAACACACCCGGCACCGGCAACGCTCTTTAACTCTTGTTTCCTACATTTAATAGACCTGAAAGGTTTATTACATGAACATGTTTACATAATAACATAAAATTATAAAATACTATAAGATATGTAATAGAAATATATACAATAAAGAAAATACATTAATTAAACTAAACTATGTACTAACTTTAAGTTATAAATAAAAAATACTCCCTAAGTCGTCACTATATGTGCCCAGAAGGCTGGCAGCGTTACCTCTTAGGGTGGCCAGACATAATCTCTGGCCGAAGTAGCTGCCAGCTTTCTGGTCACCAGAGGCGTCTACGAGAGGCTGGGATATCTCATTAAAAAGAGATTTCGCGCTGGGCCCCCACGGTCCTAGAGTTTCTACGCCGAACGGCGCAAAATATGCTACATTTTGATTGTAACATCAATGTGACGACTCATCAGAACGTCACTAGCATGCTTAATGACATATAATTTGAGACACTGACCTTCCTATAGTTCCTACTAAACTTTAATGTCAATTTGTACTTTATTCCAATGAGATTATAGTCCACTGATAAGGTATTACTGGTAGTACAATGCTCTGAGTTGTATACGTGGAATATTTAATAATAGTGTACATTGATGCATTGTTTCATATTGGTAGCGGAACTCTTTGACTGCGGAAGATGGTTCGGCCACTGTTAATGACGTTGACTGTAATTTGTAGGAAGTACAATGTCAAATGTTTTTCGACTTTTTTAGTATAAAAAGAGCCTTTATGGCCCGAATCCGTCCGTCTGTCTTTAATCTTTATATTAATTAAAATCTCGATTATTTTGTTCCCGCAGAAAAGAGGTTGATAACCTATACCTACATCAATTTTTACTAAGAAGCAGTATAAAAGGAATAAAATATTTTTTTTTTTCAATTTTAAGCTTACCTTATTATGTTTTGTACCATGCCAACTAAATATAACTTTAGACATTTTTTTATTAATATTAATAACATATCTATTTTACTATTAGGTGCTTGTGGTACCTATTACAAACGATAACAAATTGTAAAATAATAATAATGACATTTTTAACACGGGTCACTCACACATTTTTAACAGCTAAAGTCGTGAGTGACCTAAAATTGTGTACCAAGGTACCAACCTTATATCTAAAAATGTTATTCTTTAATTTCATATTTTTATTGCTACAAAGAGATTTTCTTTTTCCAGTGGTCAAAATGGCTAACGTTTAGTCACAAAACTAACTCATCTTTCTCATCTTTCAAATAGCGTTGTAAATGTCCCTTTATTTCTCATCAATCATTAGAGAAACCCACAGATTTCTACGGCAATTTACTACATACTTGCCGTAAACACCGCAAATCTATCCCATTTACAATCTCAAAAAGACGTAAGTAAAATACATTTATATTGAAAAACAGTACACTTAAACGCCATTAGCGTAAAGGTAAGAATTTTCTGTGAAAATACGTCGTTTTTATCATAAACTTGCAATCTATGGGGACAAGCATTTTCTGCCTTATGAGAAAACGTCGGAAATTCAATAAATTTTCTATGGAATTAAGTCGTTTTTAAAAGAAACTACAATCGATGGGGAAAAAGCGGTAATTAGAGAAACTCTTGCGTCGCTCACGATTCCGTAATTATTACATTCACGGTCAAAGGCTTATTTATAAACGAATGCTTTAAGGCTATTTTTAAGGCGCCGTAGACCCAGACAGAGTTAAAAAGTGTATTAATTACAATACGGTATTTAATTGAGCGAATATTTTTTTTACCCAACTCAAATCTGTCCCCAGATTACAAAATTCCTTTCCATTCCAAAATGTTACCCTCCAATAATGGAATTTTAATAACAAAACTGTGAGACACTCATGTAGTCTTAGTTAGTCTAAAATCGCTCGGCATGTTTTCGCTTAGTAACGAGGAGCATTCTCAGTGAAAATGCTCAGTGATAAAGACAGGTCGATCAGTGACAGATCCGCTTGGTTTATGCATTTGGTTGGTTCACCGAGAAAGAAAATGTCCCAAGATTTCCATACATTTTTTCGAACCTTTCATTCCGTTACCGCCATACAAAATGTATGAAAAAATAGTAACGGAATGGGAAAAAACCTTGGGACACTTTTTTAGGGTTCCGTAGTCAACTAGGAACCCTTATAGTTTCGCCATGTCTGTCTGTCCGTCCGTCCGTCCGTCCGTCCGTCCGTCCGTCCGCGGATAATCTCAGTAACCGTTAGCACTAGAAAGCTGAAATTTGGTACCAATATGTATTTCAATCACGCCGACAAAGTGCAAAAATAAAAAATGGAAAAAAATGTTTTATTAGGGTACCCCCCCTACATGTAAAGTGGGGGCTGATATTTTTTTTTCATTCCAACCCCAACGTGTGATATATTGTTGGATAGGTATTTAAAAATGAATAAGGGTTTTTTAAGATGGTTTTTTGATAATATTAGTATTTTCGGAAATAATTGCTCCTAAAGGAAAAAAAAAGTGCGTCCCCCCCTCTAACTTTTGAACCGTAAGTTTAAAAAATATGAAAAAAATCACAAAAGTAGAACTTTATAAAGACTTTCTAGGAAAATTGTTTTGAACTTGATAGGTTCAGTAGTTTTTGAGAAAAATACGGAAAACTACGGAACCCTACACTGAGCGTGGCCCGACACGCTCTTGGCCGGTTTTCTCCTATCAGGATTGAAAGAGCTCGAGATTCTGAGTGGAAAACACATAAAAATTTCCAAATCCAAAAAAAAAGTGGGGTGCACAACTTTGAAAAAAGTGGCCCTTTTGCCAAGAGTGGCACTGAATCTTGAGTAGTTCATGCTCTCTCTCTACCCCTTTATGGGATACAGGCGAGCAGGCGTGATTGTATATATGTGTGTATACACAGATGTCATATATACCATAGATCAAGCAAACGTATCTACTTAGCGTGTCAAATGAACTCAGTGAGTTGTCCGTCTTTACTCGCAGCTTGCAGCTTTCGGGCGTCAATTTTTGTAAGTTGAAGTCAACCAAAACATAAAAAATGCCTCGTTACGTGATATTCAATTGCAACAACACAAAAATTATGAACAATCAAGAGCCTGAGACATATTTAAAATTACAGGCAAGAATCAACTTCAGTACAAAATTTGACACGCTCGGCCCCTATACAAATATATGAATTTGTTTCTTCTATCTAAATTAAGTTCTGTGTGTGTATAAGTAGCCTATTTGACACGTGCGTCACTTGATACGTAACTCGAGACAAGTAGGACGCCCAATCCCGGTCATGCGACAAATGGGATCAGCCTTTTAAGGGCTCCACTCAGTTGACTTACTTCATATCATTCTTTATACTTGGATTTTTCATACCTATAATCTATTTAATTAAATTGTCTAAAAAAAATATTGATGCCACTGGGGACCGTATAGCTGGCAGCTTCCTCGCTCAGCGCATAAGCGTTGCGATTCCGCGAGGTAATGCTGCCAGCATCTACGGAACATTGCCGAAGGGGGAATTTTTATTTTAGTTTTAATTTAGGCTTTATTTCGATTTAGGTTAATTTACATGGTTTATAACTTATTAGTTTATAATTTTTGATGTCTTATAAAAAATAAATCTAGTTTAATTAAATATATACAGATTATACCTACTGGTCAAATCGTATAATATACATTACAACAATCATAAGCAAATAAACATTTACTTCATAACAGATATATTCCATTTTTAACAAATATTTTGACGACCGGTCTGGCTCAGTCGGTAGTGACCCTGCCTGCTAAAGCCGCGGTCCTGGGTTCGAATCCCTCTAAGGGCATTTATTTGTGTGATGAGCTCAGATATTGGATGTTTTCTATGTCAGTATATAAATATGTATTAATCAATTTAAGTATGTATATCGTTTGCGTAGTTTTGGGGCTAAGTTGATCGGTGGAAGGTGTCCCCAATATTTATTTATTTATTTATAAATAACTATGATTTGCTAATATACGCAACCGCTTGCTAATTGACCATATTATTATCAGTCTTAATAAATGCTCGCATCGTGGTAACACACTGTATGATGTATACTTTGAAATTAATAGTAAGTCACATTTTAACTACGTTTATTTAATGGGCCTTATCAATTGTATCATCGGAACAACTAATTCTTACCTAATTTCTTTATTCATTAACGAATGATCTAAATATGTAACATTTATAACTACTGAAATCGGAACGAATCACAGATCATTTGCTGACTAGACTACTTAGGTGATCTATGATAATTATGATCAAAGCAACTATAGGTACTTTTAGTGTACTATTATATATTCTGTGCTTTTAGCAATTGAAAAGCTATCTTGATGTATCTTTTTACTGATAAACTATTGTATCTACTAAAAATTTTAATTATGAAATCAAAAGAATGTTAATGATAAATAGAAACTCAAAAAATATGTACCTAAATATTATGTATGTATGTACTACGACTTATTTTACAAAAATGTTAATCAATTAAAGACGTGGAAATCGATTACCTTGTTTCTAATGACAAAATAAATATTTCATGGTAATTTAAAAATCATTCATAGCTATTAGAGCGTAAGTATGTTAATTCAGGGGTAAAAATTTCAGTTATATTATAATATCTAAATTAACAGATTAGTCTTTATTTTCAATATACCCACAGTCTACAGATTGAAAAATTTGTAATGGTAATATTGATGGATATTAAATAGGTATATGAGCTTATTATTGTATTAATTATTAGTATTTATTTCAATTTCAAAACTGTAGCTTTTACCTTACAGCTGGGGCCCATTTCTAATCGAAAATCGAATCTACGAACTGTCAAATCGTATGAGTTGCCATGACAACACACAACACAACTTTCGAGAAATGTGCCCCTGATGGTTATAAAATGGCGAGAACGCGTTTGTCATTAAACCTGCGATTCGAATAAGCTTTACATGTTTCCTTACAGACAGATATAAGACTCCTGTGTGTCTGTTTGTTTGTCCGTTCTTCACGGCAAAACGGAGCGACGAATCGACGTGCTTTTTCAAATGGAGATAGTTGAAGGGATGGAGAGTGACATAGGCTACGTTTTGTCTCTTTCTAACGCGAGGAAAGCCGCGGGAAAAAGCTAGTATATTTATATTTGTGTGTCAAATTATTTGTTTCACGGCGTCTGTCGAAGATAGTCTATGTACCAAAAATAATATCACGTAATCATTGTTGTGATACTTTTAATGGCGTTCTATTAAGTTGAATAGCGTTGTTATTAAGATAAGCAATATACTGTTTGATGACGTTTACAATAGCCACGTTTTATGTTAGTATTTCGAATAGATTGAAAGAAGCAAACTACCGATTTTCAGACCGTAGTGAGCAACCACCGTACACTTCACGGATAGTCCGACGGTTCCTGAGTTTACTGTCGAGTTCATAAATATCTGTACATTTCTTCACCTTAACTCTATGTAATAAGATGAAAAAATGTACAATAAACTTGTGGACATCCTCAAACCCGCTGACATTCCACAGTGCTTGAAAACTCGCCTCTTTAATAAATGTGTCCTGCCCACCATGACCTACGGTGCCGAGACATGGACGCTCACTAAGAAGGCTGTGCATATGATACGAGTAGCACAGAGAGCCATGGAGCGCGCCATGTTCGCCATGTCGCAAGATCGAGTAAGGAATACCGAAATCCGTCGTCGCACTAAGGTGCAAGACGTAGGTTTCGTTATTACTAAACTAAAATGGAGTTGGGCGGGACATGTTGCTAGGCAGAGTGATGGCAGGTGGACCAAAATGTTAACGGAATGGTGGCCGCTAACAAATGTAAGAAGTGCCTGGCATCCGTTGGCTCGTTGGGTCGACGACATCCGAAAAACTGCGGGTCACAACTGGATGAGATTAGCCCAGGACCGGGAGAAGTGGCGTACTAGAAGAGAGGCCTATGCTCAGCAGTGGGCGATAAAGGGCTGATATGATGATGATGACACATCAACTCAACTCGACTGTACATATTTATAATATGAACTAGCTTTTGTCTCCACTTAAAAAATCACGTCAATTCGTCGCTCCGATTGGGGGTGAAAGACGGACAAACAAACAGACACACACACTTTCCCATTTATAATATTAGTATATTTGGTAGTTTATTTCTCAATAAGCTTTAGTGCGTTTTCACATTATCCGATCCGATATGGGATATCGGTCCTACATGCGATATCGGATCGGGTAATGTGAAAATGCTCTTCTAGGCTTTAATTTCATGTAAGTATTCATTTTCAAATCTTAAACGCTTGTGTCTATATTTAATTACAATTACCATAATTATATTGCCTAACTTCTTAGGTTAACTTCTTAGACAAAGCAAAACGAGTATTTTTCTATTTTAAAATATAAAACTTAAAATAATGAAGATCCTTTGATTTTGTACTTGAAGAAAGAAGGCATTTTGTACTTGAAACTCTAAAATATCAAATTACGAACTAATACGATACCTTATTTTTAAGCTACACATTTTAAATATAGATGCGTACAAAGTGCCTAAAATATGGACCCACAACCTTACCGCGTAAGCAATAAAGACGTGTGTACATATTTTTGTCACTTAGTCCGAACCAATATTTATTACCCTGACCAAAGAGGATCGAGTATTATAAAGAATTACTGTCGAAGTAAAATGTGTAATCATAGTCCATAGACTGCCATCTCTAGACACAGGCTTAAAACTTTTGAACCTCAGTTTTGACAATTTAGCCCATATTTTTTTAGCTTGATATTTTTATAAATATAAATAAATATTGGGGGACACCTTACACAGATCAACCCAACCCCAAACTAATCGAAGCTTGTACTATGGGTGCTAGGCGACGATATACTTACGTATAATATAGATAAATACATACATATACATAGAAAACATCCATGACTCAAGAATATCTGTGCTCATCATACAAATAAATGCCCTTACCGGGATTCGAACCCGGGACGGCGGCTTAGCAGGCAGGGTCACTACGCGCTAGGCCAACCGGTCGTCGAGTGACATAATGATTTAAAATGTCAAATAATTAGCGCCATCTAGCCGGGCGTACCCCAAAGGTGTAATGCCATCTAGGCTACCGTACCTTTTTCTGTCTTTATCTGTCTATACGGAGTTATATGTCTTTGTCCTGACTTTACAAGTCCAGAGGTCATTAACCCTTAGTAACTAAATAGAGTTTGAAAATGTAATAAAGCTACAGACGGAGAGTTTTTGCGTCACAGCTGTTGTGACAGCGAGGTCACTTATTGAAAAAAACTGGGCAAGAGCGATTCGAACGAACTCGAGCACTGCGAGTTCCATAGAAATGTATCTTATATATTCATTTGTGTTTGACGTTTACTATGGAATTATATATTAATTTACTTTTTTTTTAATTATTCCTCATTATCATTTTCGTCAGTATTAAGGAACTTATGTATGGAGTAAAAATATTTATTTAATTTACAAATTAAATAAATAACTAAAAAAGGAATATAATAGTACAATTAGTAAATACCTTAATGTATGGTTAATTTTTTTAATACTTTTTCTATTTTATCCTGTTTGTTCCGTATGAGAAGATAATTATTATTTGCCAATTTGGTTCTACGTAGTTTCAAAAAGCATAGGTATACTATTCTACGATACATCTTTCACCAAGCTAATATTATTGTTATTGGATTTATTAGCAAAACTGATACACATTTTTTACGCTACGACTACGAATCAATTTCACCAAATATATTTTACAGGTGTTTTTATTTTTTATTTATGTGAGTTAACATTTTGTGGATTAAAATCTCTTTTCCCCTCACCAGCTCGGAAACACGTGTTTTGTCCTTTAATACCAGCGGGTAAAAACGCATTTTATCCACTAGTGGGTAAAGTAATTTGACCTTGAATAACGTCAAATTAATTGCTTTAAAATTGATAAAAGTAGGCGAATCTAGTAATAAAAATGATTTACCACCTGTGGAACTACTGGAAACAGTGATAAACGCATTTTTTGCGTTGTAGTTTCCTCGCTGTAGTGAGGGGAAAAGTTTTGTGTTACACTCGGGTGCAAATGTATTTTACTTCTCGTGTGTTAAAAAACTCGCAAGTTCAGGATTCTAATCTCGAACCACTCGCTTCGCTCGTGGTTCAACTATAGAATCCTTTTACTTGCTCGTTTTTCAATTCCACACTCGACGTTAAAATACAACTTTGCCCCCTTGTATAACAAATAACTATTATTTACATGAACATATTTACATAACTATATAAGAAACTAAGACTAAACTTAAAAGCTAGCTAATATCTAAAATAGGCCC
Organism: Leguminivora glycinivorella; assembly: GCF_023078275.1. Lineage (NCBI taxonomy): Eukaryota > Metazoa > Arthropoda > Insecta > Lepidoptera > Tortricidae > Leguminivora > Leguminivora glycinivorella. The sequence continues at coordinate 5,468,143 of NC_062991.1, read as the reverse complement.
TTGAGGCATTGTACCAAGGATACTGGCGACATTTCCTCGCTGTATCGCAATGCTGATACGTTGTGCGAGGAAGTCGCCAGCTCTTCGGTCACCAGTTACCTCAACCAGACGCTTCGCGATTTCTGTGAACAACTTGTTCGCGCTGGGGCCCCATGGACCTAGAGTTTCTACACCAAAGGGTACAAAAAGGTATTCTTTGCCAAGACTTTCTGCCGCTGCGCCCGCTTTTATCTTGGTCCGTTGGAGGTGAGACGGTGCCAATGTGTCTACGCAGGTAGCATCCCACACTAACATTCGTCCCATACTCCAAGGGACCAAGGACACTCCATTGTGGATTTATTTAAAGATTCATTTCACTAATACGGAACGGATAGGTAAATAAGTAATAATAAAAAAATGGGAAGCGAACGTTGAAAAGAAGAAAGAAATACAGTAATCAGCGCAGTGTCATCAAAATTACTACTTACGTTAAACGTTTTGCAGAGAAACCACGTGCGTCAATTATCTTGCGTATTATCCACAGTGACTGAGCTGTTTTATTCTGTGACCAGATCCCTTGAATTCAGTTGGACGAGTTTTTTTTTTCATTGCGTACAGACGTAGGGCTGATTTGACATTGTGAATTATTATTAGATGTTAGTTGCTCGTTGCCGATTTGAAGTATCTTTTTATTTTTTGCCTGTGGCCTTATAATTTATGACTTTCTTGTGGTATAGTCATCAAAATATTTTGTGTCAAATGTACATACAGTGTGTTTAATGTTTATGTAATAACTAATAAAAATATTTATGTAGTTAAAAATTTATTTATAAATAACGATGTAAATTTTGCTATATCTACGGAATAAATTAAATAATACTTATTATTCATTTTTACACAACGTTTTTGTAATTAATTTTGTACCGCAACATGCATTTTCAAATTGATATGTGAGTGATATTAGTATATAACGACATAGGTATTAGGTACTTCATGATAAGTGCATGATAAACTAATGATTGTTACGTTTATTATGTTACGTGTCACATTAATTAACAAATTTGTATATTGAATATAAGTAAAATATTACAAATCGTGCTAGCTAATTTATTCAAAACATGGCATGCTACACTACACGTTCAAATATTAATAAAATTTAGGTACATACGCTGAAAATTTTACATGCAAAAATATGAATAAATTACAAGCAAAAAAAATCCAAAAAAGGGCATATTATTAAAAGTGGAAAATGTCTGCTTTAGTTGACACTCTGGATTTTCCACTTTTAAATTTATTCTAAGCGTAAATTTATTCTATACATGTGAATTTCTGCTTGTAAAAAATGTAAAAAAAAACTTACTTGCAGTTTTCACTGGACCACTTAAACTAATATCACAGGATTTTAACAATTTAAAACTAACACACACAAATTGCACCAAAATAAAAGACACTTCACTGTTTTTTAAGTTACATTCTCTGCGGCCTGAAGTTCGTTGCGTTCGACGTTCGAAAATTTGAATTTGAAAATGAAACGTGCGACTGGGTCGGACGGCGCGACACGACTGTCGAACGGACAGGTACGGCGGTGTCGTTAATATCAGGTGGACTAACCCATCGGCGATTATCTGATAACGCGTAGGGCTGTCGATGCGTCAATAGTGACGCCTTAATAAGGGTTAGGGTAGGGCTGACAACCATAGATAATATATTTTTCCCCTCACTAGCTCGGAAACACGTGTTTTGTCCTTTAATACCAGCGGGTAAAAACGCATTTTATCCACTAGTGGATAAAGTAATTTGACCTTGAATATAGTCATTTTTTCTGCTTTAAAATTGATAAAAGTGAGTGAATCTAGTGATGACGATGATTTACCACATGTGGAACTACTGGAAGCAGTGATAAACGCGTTTTTTGCGTTGTACTTTCCTCGCTATAGTGAGGGGAAAAGTTTTGTGTTACACTCGGGTGCAAATGTATTTTACTTCTCGTGTGTTAAAAAACTCGCAAGTTCAGGATTCTATTCTCGAACCACTCGCTTCGCTCGTGGTTCAACTATAGAATCCTTTCACTTGCTCGTTTTTCAATTCCACACTCGGCGTTAAAATACAACTTTGCACCCTTGTATAACAAATAACTATTTTTAATACTACGTCGGTGGCAAACAGGCATACGGTCCGCCTGATGGAAAGCGGTCACCGTAACCTATGGACGTCTGCAACTCAAGGAGTGTCACATGCGCGTTGCCAACCGCAAAAAGGAGTGTACAAGTTCTCAGGAGGGTTCGGTTCGGGTTGCCGACGATTCAAAAGACAATAGACGGAACAAATTAGTTAAGTAGATCCTTCCGTCACCAGCACACCGCACCCTCGTTGAGCTCTGGCAGCCTTACTCACCGGCAGGAACACAACACTATGGGTAGGGTCTAGTGCTATTTGGCTGCGGTCTTCTGTAAGGCGGAGGTAATTTCAATTAACCTTTACTAATTCCAGTATGTATTAACGCTAACTGTTATGGTATTCTTAGGGCTCTCTAATCTCTAACATTCTCATTTTATATATGCATAAAAATATTTAACAGGCTGCCAGCAGATATTAAAGAACTCCCAATCACTAAATTTAAGAAGAAATTATTTGAATGGCTTTGTGACATGTGTTTTTATTCCATACATGAATATTTTAACTATGAAATTGAATAGAAATAAAAATTTGTCATTGTAACTAGTTAATTAATCGCTGCATTACATTTCGTTTGTGTAAATAATTAATGTAAAATGCTAATTTTATTGTAACTTATAAATCACTGCATGACTTTTAGAATTAATAATTGCCTAAGTTTAAATGTTTTCATCACACCCGCACTTTAAATGTGCTATTGCGCGCAGGCGGAGCGTGAGTTATAGAAAAATCGTTCTCCCAAGGGAAAAATGAAATTTCTTGTACCGTACTTAACTTTTTTACATCTATTTACATATTTTTTACATTGCGAGTGTGATGAAAAAACATTGTGTGTAACTCGGGGAGTATGAATATTACAAACTCGAGTCTTTAAATCGCTCCGGCAAGCCGTCGCGATTTAACTTATTCTCGTTAGTAATATTCAACTTCCTCCCCTTGTTGCACAATGTACTATTATTTCTATCATTTTGTCTTGTGTTATGTTAATGTTATAGTGCAGCTAGATCTACTTTAAATTTACATGCTACTCCAAGCAGGATATGGTTGAACTATATTTTATTGTACATCTTTGTAAACCCATATTCAGCAAATAAAGAAAGAAGATTTATCCGCACAAAGCGATTTGCCTCATCCTTTGTAATGCGGACTGCAAAGGAGTGGAATGCGCTCCCAGCATCGGTGTTCCCAGAGAAATACGACCTCGGTCTCTTTAAACGTAGAGTGAATAGGCTATTACTAAATCGGTGAGCTCCATCTTAGACTCTGTCTTCACTTCCCATCAGGTGTGACTAGGGTCAATCGCCGATCAGTCCATAATAAAAAAAAAAAAAAACAACACTTATTAAGTCACTAGCTTTTTCCCGCGGTTCGCCTGCGTAGTAAAAGTAATATTATTAAAACTTTGAAGTTAGGCCCCCATTTCACCCCCTTAGGATGTGAATTAAAAAAATCCTTCTTAGTGCTCCTCTACACCTTATAAGGAACCTACAAGCCAAATTTGGAGTCTCTAGGACCAGCGGTTTCGGCTATGCGATGATATGTCAGTCAGTCAGTCAGTCAGTTTCTTCTTTTATAATTATATTTATATTTATTTAGCATGAAAAGGTAGCAGGTGGTTCAGGACTATTAATGAACCTAACGTAACGGCGAGTCGAATTTAACGGAAAACAAAAAAAACACGGTGTGTAACAAATTACTTAGATTTCCAAATTCTTTTTACATTCAGATTCATACACAGTGTAACAGGAGGAAGCCGAATAATTTTATCTTATTTATTTACGCAAACCACGGCGTTAGTCATTTGTTTTATATTTTTACTAATCACAATAAAAAAAATCTTTTGTAAATATTTTAAATTATAATCTATTTAAACAGAAATCAGTGAATGTATCTATTGTTATCGGTTTTCTCTCGAACGACGGAAAAAACAATACTCATAATGATAACTTATGACTGTGTAGGTAAAAGGTAAAAGTAAGACAATCGTATTTTCGATAACAATAGGTAATATAAGGTTCGCAGTAAAGAGGGAATAAAAGAAAATTGACAGGTGACAATTTAACACTGATTGACTATCAGCAGTTACTACTGACAATCTGCATTTGGGTGAATCAATTTTTTCTTGCCTGTTATTGCCATGGTTACGGTCCCCTAAAGCCTCCGCCACACATAAAGCGTTTTGATAGCGTAGCGTTAGCGGAGCGCAATGATAGCGGTGCGCCGGCGGAACGCTGGCATTCCGCTCGCAATCCGCGCTCGTTAGTTCCCGCCGGCGTCCGCTGGGCGCAACGCCAGCATCCGTCCGGCGCACCGCTATCATTGCGCTCCGCTAACACTCCGCCTACGCTCTCAAAACGCGCATGTGTGGCCGAGCTTTTAAACTATGCAAACATTCATTTTTCTGGTGTTAACAAGCCCTTTCCTTAAGAGGGCTTTCGTGTGAAAAACAGTGAAATCGCAGCCGAGCGCTTGATCATAAGTACCGTGTGTGGTATCAAATTAAAGGGCTTTGCGAGTAGTTTACAAATATATATCACATTATAGGACTTTTTCTACTTGGTCTAACAAAATATGAGAAAATGTCCAAAAGTGGTAATAATTGTACCGGTGAAGACTCGTTTTCAAAAAATTGCCAAAAATAAACAATAGCCATTTATGATCACTAAGACATAACAGCAATTTAAGTAAACGTTGCAGATTAATTAGGTACAAAAATTACTGCGATGTTATGTTGATTTTCAAAGAAATTGTCACTTAATTTTAGGTAATTTCTGAAAAAAAAAAATGAATTCGTCTTAGCCTCGTTTACTCTTTTTCAAAACCTTATAATAAAAATGTAGTCTGAGATGATTGTAGTACAGGATATACGAATTATAAATTTACCTGTTTTAGTATTCAAAATTGTCCAAATTTTACAAATAAAATCGACTAATTCAGCTCTATACGTGAGTTTTTCTAAATGTGCATTAGAAAAAAAATCATAATTAATTTAGTGAGTTAATTTAAAAAAATCCAGTCTTGTAAAAATCAAGATAAGAAGATGCTCTAACTGAAACTTGAATTAAATAAATCTATTGGATAGCGGAAAGTGTAGTATTTCACCGACTAAAACTATCAATTTTACATTCTTTTGACGTTTTTTTTGAAAGCAGCCTTAATTTGCCACCTACAAACATGGACTACATGCATGCTTACAAAATTTCAGTAGCATAATTTTTCGTAAAATCAGCGTGACTCAGGGGACCGTAACCATGGCAATAACAGGAAAAAGTTGACTTTCAGGCAAACAACGTCTAATAGACGTCGCCACTGTACTATCAGCCAGCCTGACCGAAGTGACAATCGTTGATGCTAATGAGAAGGCACACTCAATGGTTCAGGTGGCGCCACCTTATTAATCCATTGCACAGATAAAGAAATTCATGCGTGAGAGCGAGAATACTTTTTTTCTCTCTCTCACATATAAGGGCCATTTTTTCAGAGTTGTTCTATCCTACTAGGAGAAAAATAGTGGCATTCATGAATGACATAGGTACTTATAGGCATGGAGATAAAATCATATTTACATTTTTAACATTTTTTTGTGTCAAAACTAAAATAAAATTTCTAAGCGGATTAATTTCGTTACGGATGTCAATCTAATCATAAGTATTATTAATCACATTAAATCAATTGACGTCACAAATCACTTCCACTTAATATCAAAATGACTTAGAGAAAAAGAAATCGGCCTGGTGTATGAGAGGGTTCCGTAGCTATAGATGTACCTATAGTATATGAATAGGTAAATTGCAATTTAACTCTCACTGTTATTGAAATTTAATGGCTCAATAAGTGTAGTACATACGACCCTTATAACTTCCTAGTAATCCTTATTATTATTATAACTTCCTAGTAATTCTTATATTATTAATTCTTAGTAATTTATTATGAAATGTGCCGACAGAAAATTGACAGTAACTTTAATGTTACCTATTCATAAGTCTGTAAAGGGCTTTAAATTAGAATAAATAATAATTTATAAGGGTCTCTAACACATATTATTTAACGGGAAACAAAAAAAAACAGGGTATTAGTATACTAGCTCAATTTTATTAGACTTTGAGATTTGAGAATAGTGGAGCTGGGGGTAACCCGAATTAGTGCACCGCTCGCCATCGACGGGTCCAGGGCAGGGACAGACAAAAAAAAATGTGAAGATATTATGTTCTGAGACGAACAAAGCGTATAAATATGTGATATTTGTGAATTATGCCAATAATTGTGTAGCTTTATGTCATTTTGTCCAGGAGCAATGTGATGACTGATGTCATTCGGTCCGAAGCAAATCTTACTAATATATTTATGTTTTTTTTTCTGTTGATTTTTTTTGCTGAAAATGTTTATTAGGTTTAGGGGCCAAAGATGATTAAGTTTAACTATGGCTGTGCTGTAAGCAATAAAAAGTTATGATTAAAAAACAAAACTATATGCCATTATGGACGTACTTCCCCTATAGCTTTGATATTTTTAAGAATAAAATAGAAGTAACACGCCGAGGAGTCATAATATAATTTGTTAGAATAGAAGAAAAGAATAGAATCGTTTTATTTGTGTAAAAAAGGGTATGCATTGATGTTACATTATCAGAGATCGGTTTTTTGGATTCGACATGGGGTGAACGACCTCAATCATTATGTTAGTATAGATATGCCCCGGGAATCCGGGCTTAATGTTGTTAGAAAAGTCAAGTTGAAGCAAATAATTAGAACTGAAATCCAAAGAAAATAATGAAATGTCAATGTCAAGATTTTGAAGTATTTTTTCCATCATGAATATCATGATAGATGTAAGGTAATACTTTGTGGAGGTTCTAATATATTTTGCTTAATAGAGTGTAGAGATTAGGAAAAGAATAGAAGTTTTTGTTTCAACTGGTTGCCATGTAAGAGTAAAAAGTTCCTTAGAGATAATTTCGTCGTATCAATATTAACTTTTCTACTTGATATCCCGCGAGGGTGAATCCAAAACACCGATCACTGCACATTATATTACAACCAGCCTTAATTTACCATAATACATGGCGTACAAATAATCTTAATTAACCTTTTTATCACCTAGCGTGACATTTGTATCATCAACTTTACATGAAAAGACAATAATGATAAAAAAACAATGAAGTTCCAATAATTAATAAATATAGAATATTGCAATATCAGTTCCCTAGACCATTTTGTTCCCTAGATCATTAAAACTATCGCGTGATAATAGATTGATATGGATAAACAGATAAAATTTAACAATTAATTAGGACTTAGTAGGTAGATTATGTTTATGACAAACATAATCTACCTACTAAGTCCGTTTTCACATTATCCGATCCGACATCGGATATCGGAAGGATTTCAATAGAATAAATCCAAGATGGCGCCTGTAATGTATGGGATATTGGGCCGACATCCAATATCGGATCGGATAATGTGAAAACTCACTTAGTCTTTCAAATGACGCCGTAGATGAATCATTCGGTGTAAAATAGTACATTACGATACAAGTGCGAAAAAAAGCAAGTCCGAAACGAGTGGCGATAAATTAAAACACGACCGAAGGGAATGCTTAATCGCCAGGAGTTACGCACTTCCTTTTCGCACATGTATCGTACGACGTTTTTCAGTACAAATGACTCTCCGAAGTTTCGAGCTGACAAGAATTGAACCACTTCTCGCACTAGTGCGTAAAAAAAAAACACCATCTGTACCACAGAATACATATTAGTACAAGTACAGAAAGCCCACTCCAACAGCCCATCTAAAGAAATAACGACTCGCGCTACGATACTAGCACAGAATATATAATAGTACAAGTACAGAAGGCCCACTGCTTTGATGTTCACGACATGCCGCCTTTTTAAATACCTACAAAATTCTAACAAAGAAACGAGCCGCACGTGCGCGACGCCTGGCGATAGGGTTGCCTACGGATTAAAACGATTTAATACTCAAATAAAATGTTATACTATTATATTCAAGTCTTGGGTACTTTCTAGGTATATATATATGGTATTTATATATTTTTGTTTAAGTTTCAACATCACAAGCCTTATTGAATCTTTTCGGGGGACTTAATCAATAGTAGATCTGTGTAAACATGAACTATGGTATTTATTTTATTCATGATATCTATTTAACTAAACATTATTAGCCATTCCACACGCGGACATCGCATATGAACCTTAAAAAAAACTCGCGACGTAAAGTAACATTAGAAAGTGCGAACGTGCGTTTCGTGAGAACACGCGCAACCCCTGATTAGGCCGCGAACTCGCGGCCGCCGGCATGTACTTGTAGCGCGGCGATAGAATCGCGGAGTGAGCCGCCCCTGATACTAGTAAGTTGAAATTCCGACCGCGCAACGCTAAATTATATTGAAGTAGAAGCGCGCTCTCTTTCTATCGCGTAACTCGTACCTTTTCTGACGATATAGGGTAGTCTCCGTTTAAAAAATAATATAATCTTAATATTTAACTAGTACCTTTTTTATATTGCTCTACTTTAGCTCGAATAAACTAAGATAAATGTCTTAGTGGTATATAGGTTTGATTTTAATAAATTCGCGTGTAACTAGTTAGGAGTTTTACTTCAATTAAGGTACTTTAGTACTCACTTATATACGACAATTTTAACGCACAATGTTATTTAATTGCGAAGTTTTAATTTGATTAATTCCAAAATAAACTTATGATTCCCTCTTAATTACATAATAATAAAAAAATACGCAGTAAAATAGCAATTTGCATGAAATTTGTCGCAGATTTTACAAAATTATTGTTAAGAATAGTGTACGACTTACGCCAAATCGTTCTCATAAAACAAGTATTTGTGTTCGATACGCCTAAATATTCATGAACTGAATATAGCTGTTTTTGGCGTAACGTACAAATCTTTTCAAAAACTCAATTTTTTTTTTGGCGTAACGTAGCGTAATACTTATTATTTAGTATAAAAGAACTTAAAGATACATGAAAAAATCAAAAACAAGCACCAAAATTCATAAAGAAATAAAAGAGTCATGATTTTTTTTCTCAAAAATAAATAGTTTTTTGGCTCTCCTGAAAAATCGTGTTTTGTCCCTTACGCCCTTTGAGCCTACGGTCATCGATATATATCACCTCTCCTTGTCGCACTAATAGTGAAGAACGATAGAGATATGTAACTACTCTCCGTTACAGAGCGTAAACAATTGACTTCTTGTTTATGCAGCCGTTGATTGTCACATAGTTATGACGTCGCGTTGACTGACAATAACATCTCCTTTGTCTTGGGAAGTAGGGGAAAAACTGGAGAAATAACTGTAGCAATGTCTTGTACTGCCATATTAAGTACTTGTTGCACAATAAGTCAGGCCATATGGTGAGTGTCACATCAATTCGTTTATAGGGAAAATTCAGGAACCTTACACCATATGAGTCATTACGGACATACCTTACGCAAGGTTATTGTACTGGCCAAGAGCGTATATTTTTCTCAAAAACTACTGAACCTATCAAATTCAAAACAATTTTCCTAGAAAGTTTTTATAAAGTTCTACTTTTGGGACTTTTTTTTCATATTTTTAAACATATGGTTCAATAAAAAAATTAGAGGGCGGACACACTTTTTTTTCCTTTAGGAGCATTACCGGAAATTTTAATATTATCAAAAAACAATTTTAGTGAACTATTATTCATTTTTAAATACCCATCCAACAATATATCACACGTTGGGGTTGGAATATAAAAAAAATAGTTATTTGTTATACAAGGGGGCAAAGTTGTATTTTAACGCCGAGTGTGGAATTGAAAAACGAGCAAGTGAAAGGATTCGAGAATAGAATCCTGAACTTGCGAGTTTTTTAGCACACGAGAAGTAAAATACATTTGCACCCGAGTGTAACACAAGATGTTAAGCCCTCACTATAGCGAGGAAACTACAACGCAAAAAATGCGTTTATCACTGCTTTCAGTAGTTCCACGGGTGGTAAATCATCTTTATTACTAGATTCACCTACTTTTATCAATTTTAAAGCAGTTAATTTGACTCTATTCAAGGTCCAATTACTTTACCCACTAGTGGATAAAATGCGGATTTACCCGCTGGTATTAAAGGACAAAACACGTGTTTCCGAGCTAGTGAGGGGAAAAAACACTTTTTATTTTACCACTTTGTCGGCATGATTGATATACATGTATATTGGTACCAAATTTCAGCTTTCTAGTGCTAACGGTCACTGAGACGGACAGACATGACGAAACTAAAAGGGTCCTAGTTGACTACGGAACCCTAAAAAGGATAAAACTATTAAATGAAATGAAAATGAAAAAATGAAATGAAAAATGAAATGAAAATGAAAAAAAATTTATTTCAGGCGTGATCCCATAAATTTGTTAGTAAACTTAAAAAACTATCCCTACTCTATATTAGTTACAATAATAACAAAAATAAATTAAATTAAATTACAATATAAATTAAATTAAAACACTACAACAATATCGGAAATTTTAGAAAAATATCTTACAATATTCTAAAAAACATTATTGGAATAGTATTAACAAAATAAACAAATAACATTCCTAAAAATTATTTTTTATTATATTTTGGAGCAACTTCTATAGGGCTCATGGAGTTTGCTCCAGCGTCTCATGAGAGGGCTGTCCATCCTGGAGACTAATGCGTTCAGGAGACCGTTGGTACCACCCTGCAATCGATACCACTGGGAACCCGCTCTTTTACGCATGATAGCATAAAAGTCGTCCGTATGGGCATCCGCGAACATCCCAGATGCGCTGCAGTAACGAGGGAGGCCCATCAGTATCCTAAACGCATTATTATATTGAATACGCAGGGCGTTGTATGCTCGCTACGTAAAACTGGCCACATTAAACAATTCACCAAGGGGTCCTATTTCAAACGTCAAAGTTTTTACCTGTCAAACTGATTGTTCATCATTTTAGTCCCTTCCATCCCATTCCTTGCAAACTCACCTCGGTGAAGGGGCGCCCCCTAATAATGGCTTCATTGTAATTGTATTCAATTTGGCACGTCCTTATATGCTATGCACAGTCAACGGAACCCTAGGCCACTGTAGAACTATGTCATAGTGACGTTATTAAATCAGATTGTAAGAAATTTCTTATTGCTTGTCATTTTGACATGGTTGTAGAGTGTTCTAGGGTTCCAATTGGTTGACTACAGTCATCATCAGATACAACGGAGCGGTCAAGGTTAGAGATGGGCGGCGGGAAAATACCCGGGGTAGATATCGGGTATTTACCGGGTATTTACCCAATCTACCCGATATTTACCTTTTCTACCCTAATGGGTGGGTATAAATAAATATTGTAATAAAATGGGTCATAAATTGAATTTAATCGTGAAAAAATGTTTTCTTGGTATTGTATAATATATTTATATTTTATTAATATAGTTCTATAAACATATATCGAAGTATTCGTATTGAATAAGGAATTTGTTAAATATCATTGACATGCTTGTGTGTTTGTTACCAACGGCTGAACCGATGGGGATGAAATTTTGTGTGCTTATTATAGTTCCTCTCAAGTAACAATTTGTGGTCATATAGTGGTCGAGGACACCAAATTAAATCACACTAAATGGTCCTATAAATAGTCTATATTGGTACTGTAGAGCCGATTTGGCGCAATTATGTAGCCATTTAGTGATATAATAGGCCTATAGCAGTATCATCCGTGACGTTTAAGGTCTATAATGGTGATGTAATGATGACTATTGTGCTAATTTGTTGACATAGAGGACACAGTAACGCTATTATAGTATCAATTTATGCTATAGTAGCATTTGAGATTCCGTTATACAGGTTATTTTGTTCTATAACAGCAGTCCGTCCCTTTTAATGCGAAATTTCTAAAATAATTTAATGTGTGTAATATTTAACAAAACCTGTTCTAAACGAGGAACTTAATGAAAAGTGGCGTGTGAACTTGAAAAGTTTAGTGTCAATTAACATAATTTGGATTTCGTATACTTCCATCATTACCGCAAAAAGGTATGAGATGGAAATTTTACCGTTAAAAGAATATTAGTTTAATGGAGTATTTTAAATGCGCCCTCGATTTATACATGTTTTGAATAAAATAAATAAATATAATTTAATACAATAAAATTATTGGCACCATAGTTTCTACTATGGATCCAAGAAGTAAAACATACGCTTTTATAGTTCGACTATATCACTTATCATACGCATTCACTGCCATAAGCCCGCCATCGTGAATTCAATTAGGGTTGCATGAGAATTTAACTATGATCCAGTTTAACTTATAAGTTCTTTATATAGAAAACAATACTTGTTTTCAATGTTTTACTATAGAAAGATCTTTTAAACAGTATTAATAAATGTTGTTTTCTTTTTAGTATGACAAATCTAAACTACAATTGGTCGCTATGTGTATTTTTAAAGTTAATTTCTAGAAAAACACTGTACGGAATCAGATACCGCATCTTTGGCCTGATTTCATAATTACGATGTATAAACACCATAAATAAGGCTTTTGAGGTCAAAATTATCATTTAAAAGTAATCGTTTTCTACTCTTATATATCTGATTTGGTTTATAAAACATATAGTAAACTTAACTATAACGCTATTGTGTTTTAAAAGAGATACTGAAACCATTATTCAACAGGTCTGTGATATAAAAGAGTCTTTGTGGCGTATACGGCGATGAGATATAAAAGGCATTGGAAAACGACTATAACCTTTTGAAAGCTAATGAAATAAAACTATGGAAACGGATTAAATCACGTATAATGAATTTAAAATACATCCCATTTTAAATTCATTATACGCGATTTAATCCGTTTCCATAGTTTTATTTCATGAGTAACTATCGCGGTAACCTTTTCAAAGCTATATAAACGTATCCTGAAAACTTCATTATACAGCAAAATAGCTCTATAATGGTATTCATATCACTACTACAGTGTTAAATACTATAGCAGTGTTTTCCAAAGCCACTATATCCCAAAATAGTGGTATAGTTAGGTTTTAAATCTGTTAAAACACAACTACTAAAAATACTATAAGCGGCTTGTTGGGAACCTTAATAGCGCAAATTGATAGCATAACAGTGATTCCTAACACTATTATACAATAATATTGTTCTTTAGTAGGTTATTTGATCCTGTTATAGACCAGGCCTATAGTGGCTCTATAAAATGGTGATATAAACGTTTATATCACTTTCTAATAACACCTTTTAGCTGTATAATTCAACAACTATAGCGGCCTGCCGGGAACCTTAGTAGCGCAAATTGATTGCATAACAGTGATTTCAAACACCATTATACAGTAATATTGTTCTATAATAGTCATATTTGATCCTGTTATAGACCAGGCCTATAGAGGCTCTATAAAATAGTGATATAAATGTTTACATCACTTCCTAATAACACCTTTTAGCTGTATAACTCAACAAAAGAAATCTAAATCAACAAAACAACAAACAACAAAAGAAATGTAAATCTTCAAGAAAAGAGCGTACACCCATCTTAAAGGCCGGCAACGCACCTCCAACACCTCTGGTGTTTCGGGTGTCCATGGCCGGCGGTGATCGCTTACCATCAGGCGACCTGTCTGCTCGTTTGCCTCCTATCCCATAAAAAAAAAAAACTCAACAACTATAGCGGCTTGTCGGGAACCTTAATAGCGCAAATTGATTGCATAGCAGTGATTCCTAACACTATTATACAATAATATAGACCTATAGTAGTCATATTTGATCCTGTTTATAGACCAGGCCTATAGCGGCGTTATAAAATGGTGATATAAACGTTTACATCACTTCCTAATAACACCTTTTAGCGGTATAAGCTTATAGAGCTAAAAGGTGTTACTGGAGGCTTTTATACGACAGGCGGTCACGCCGAAAACCTTTATACGACATTTATAGTAGCTTTTAGCGTCGAAAACAAAAATTATAACACTAAAATGTTACTTGTATATATATACGTTTGTTTGGTAAAGCCTACTATCTAGCCGAAGTCCAGTATCTAGCCGAAGTCACATAGAAGGCATTATTACAGTCCGAATTCAAAGCAAGTGTTAATTAAAATCACACATGGACGAGGCGCTTGTTTAGCTAAGTACAAACTAAAGTATAAGTATCCCATAAATAAAAAAAAAAAAAGTAACTGACCCGTCAAGTGACGTTTTGCAAAGCTGTGACCTCATTGGCTAATGAATTTGCATTTGTCTGTCCACCGTGTTTAAGTTACGTAAGTTATTTGAATACTTAGTGGGCCTAAAACATCTGGGGAATACAACTTTTTAATTGAATGTGGTAAATTACACATGATATATTGGCATATTTGGAATTTCTGTTAACATTTTAATATTAGTTAGTCAAATATATATATTTATTTTAGTAGAAAAATATATTTCAGTCATGTAAATTAAGAATAATCTTTAATTTCATAGATTATTTTTTATACCCGCTCATTTGGGTAAATACGGGTAAATACCGGGTAGATTGGGTAGATATGGGTATTTTCCCGGTATTTACCCGTCAGCGCCCATCTCTAGTCAAGGTTCTCACAAATATCTGAACACGACTCCATCATTAAGGCGAGAAGGCGTGGTCAGATGTTTTTGCGCGCTCCGGCCGCTTTCAATATATCTGACGGTGACTGAATGTTGGTCTCAACTGTTTATAACGTCTCAATATCGGGGATTTTTCTACAAGCCTTTTCAAATTTTAACTGAGTGACTCATCAACGCAAAGCCGAAACTATAAAAATGTTGCAATTATAAAATGTACAAAGTGATAAGAAGTGATTTAAAAATGGGTTATAAAGCCTATAAGGGTTTTAAAGGAGATGAACATTTATAAGAAAATAACTTTACTTTGAACCAGTATATTCATAACAGATAATTAAGACTAAACCATTTCTAGTTTATTTATTTAACCACGTTTGTAACCAAGGTTAAAATAAGTTATACGTAAAAGATAGACATATGACATGTGGGACTTTTTGTAAACCTTACAATTCCACCATACAACGTTAGTTATATCTCAATCGGTATGGTCCGGGATCTAAGGCTAAGCTAGATCGATTTTTCACCCCCGAAAACCCCCACATAAAAAAAAATCTGTGAAATCGTTAGAGCGGTTTCCGAGATCGTCGGTATATATATAGAAATAAATAAATGTACAAGAATTGCTCGTTTAAAGGTTTAAGAAAGATAAAGATACGAACAAATTCCGTCTTTATGGTAACCGACAAAGTGGGACACTTTACTAAATATACTCACAAATACCTAAAACTTCCTCAATAATCACTATTCATAGGTGAAAACCGCATGAAAATCCGTTCAGTAGCTTATGAATTTGTAGCGGATACACATACACACACACAGATAGACGCGGCCGGGGACTTTGTTTTATACGCCGTAGTGATACTGATAGATATACTTAGTGATGGAACTTATTAGGACCCTTAGGACCCTTTTCCCCCAAGGCCTTTAGTCTAGCAACCTCAACGCATACAAAAAATACAAAAAAAAATACAAAAAATACAAATATTCTTTATTTCTTTAAACACATGGTCATAATTTAGGGGATGGAGCCGCCCGGTAAGCAAGGAGTTGCCTGTGTTGGGAGGCCCCGCTCTTCCCTAGGTTAACAGTATCTACATTTTTTTTTTTTAGCACTAAGCTGGGTATCAAAATACATTTTTTGCTAAACTTAACTAATAACTAAAAACATTAGTCTACTTGCTACATAAATGCATCTCTCGAACAGCCTGTGACCTCCCAATGCCACGGCTTATCGATCGAGCCCGTAAGGTCAAGGTCGAGTAAATATAGAAACGAATCTAGCTGCTAGAAAACGGCGCATGCTAGGAATTGCAGCGTTGAGTTTGCAAAATTGCTGGTAATGTAAAATACCCTATAATGGACGGTGATGCCATTATGGACAAAAAACACAAATCCTTAAAAATAAGTATTGTAGCACGACCAAGTTTCCCACACGTAACGCAGGTAGAAGGTTCCGCCGGCCCTTCCGATTCCAACGGTACCGCACCATTTTTTCTACATTGCGATGGCCGGCCACTGCAGATGCGCGGGTCCAGCGTCCCGTTACTCCCGTTACACCCCCTCCACGCGGGGTGACGCCACGCCGCAGGAAGGAAAGAAGCGTCGCTTTCACCCACGCCGTCGAGTAGTATAAAAGCCCGCCGGGACACATCCCAAGTCAGTTGACATCCCAGTCTGCTCCTAACTAGGACCTTACTCTAGGCCTAAGCTAGCTCCTTGCTAAGTACGGAGAAAGCCCGTTCCGATCACACATTGCGTAAACCCCTGCGTTTGGCGTAAGGTCGCAATTCCGATCACACACGGAGAGTCTCCTACTAGCAAGGCGTGAGCCCGGTTCGGAGTACGTCTCGTCACGTCACATCTTTTCGGTACACCCGCTACCGTCGCGTCCATAGTCAAAGTGAAGTTCAGTGAAAGCAACAGTGTACAGTGCTAGATATACCACTCACGGCATTCGTGTTACTTAGTGTTACTAGACTACATTGTATAAGACTATTTGTGTAAACTTGCGTGTAACTCTTGTGTTGTCTAAATAAATCCAATTGGAATCGTTGTTGTTGTTCTGTTAAACCAGGCCTGAACCCTCACCATCTTATAAGAGTGTCGACTTATTGGGACCCTCAACCCAATTAGTCTGCGCTCGGTAAAGGGAACAACATCACCCCTTTACCACCTGTTACAGTATCTAAAATTAGTTTCTAAAAATTGACGGCATTGTACCATAAACTAGTGTTGTAGAGCTGTTTCATTTTGAAGTTTCAATTAATTCGGTTATTTCTGAAAGGATTTGGCGGCAAGGTAAAATTCACCAGTTTACTGAAAAAAATATCAAGCCGAATTCTTATTATGTTGCTAAGAGAGTTGAGTTCATGTATAATAGTTATTTGTTATACAAGGGGGCAAAGTTGTATTTTAACGCCGAGTGTGGAATTGAAAAACGAGCAAGTGAAAGGATTCTATAGTTGAACCACGAGCGAATCGAGTGGTTCGAGAATAGAATCCTGAACTTGCGAGTTTTTTAACACACGAGATGTAAAATACATTTGCACCCGAGTGTAACACAAAACTTTTCCCCTCACTATAGCGAGGAAACTACAACGCAAAAATTGCGTTTATCACTGCTTCCAGTAGTTCCACAGGTGGTAAATTATCTTCATTACTAGATTCACCTACTTTTATCAATTTTAAAGCAGTTAATTTGACTTTATTCAAGGTCAAATTACTTTACCCACTAGTGGATAAAATGCGTTTTTACCCGCTGGTATTAAAGGACAAAACACGAGTTTCCGAGCTAGTGAGGGGAAAAATAATAAAAAAATAATATTCGGTGTAAACTTGAATGAGTTTTACTTACTGCATTAAGCACGAGATAAGGTATAAAACATACTAGTGTGTTGCTCCAAAGGTATAAAGAAATTGCGTTATTTTGCGAGTGTCCATTACTGGAACCGAAAAACTGCGTACCCGTACCTCCTATGATGGACAAGGAACAATTTACAAAACCAATATTTACAAGAAACAATCCTATGTTAAAATAACCCAAACTAATTTTATTTTTGGTACCTATCTGTGGCGGAGCGTCGATACAACTCGATTCCCAACGGGTTTCCTAAAATTCTCTAGTATCTGTAGAAGTCCATAGATAACAGATTCCAAAAATAAAATTGACTCTATATAAAATTGACTCATTGAGTATCAGTTGGCTTTAAAAGTAAAATTTTAAACTTATTTCACTGTCCAGAATGGGGGATCCATTACTGGAGAACTGCCGTCCATAATTGGAGAAAAAACACCTAGTTTTAATTTGTTAACTATGAAGAAACCAATAGGAGTATCTATTCTGCAATACGCTTGAAATGTAAAAGAAGGATAGGACATTCAAGATTTAACACGCTTAGCGGTAGAATTTTTACAGGATCAGGAGCGTCCTGACGACAATGTTGTAACGTAAACTATTGAAGTCGAATTGTCTTGATTTTCTTTGGACGTTGTTTAGTAATAAAATTGTATATTAAATATTACTTGTTATGTGGGAAATTGAGTCTTGAGAGTTTTATTGAAAGTTTGTACGGAACCCTCGGTGGGCGAGTCCGACTCGCACTTGGCCGGTTTTTAGGGTTCCGTAGTCAACTAGGAACCCTTATAGTTTCGCCATGTCTGTCTGTCCGTCTGTCCGTCCGTCCGTCCGTCCGTCCGTCCGTCCGTCCGCGGATAATCTCAGTAACCGTTAGCACTAGAAAGCTGAAATTTGGTACCAATATGTATATCAATCACGCCAACAAAGTGCAAAAATAAAAAATGAAAAAAAAATGTTTTATTAGGGTACCCTCCCCCTACATATAAAGTGGGGGCTGATTTTTTTTTTCATTCTAACCCCAACGTGTGATATATTGTTAGATAGGTATTCAAAAATGAATAAGGGTTTTCTAAGATCGTTTTTTGATAATATTAATATTTTCGAAAATAATCGTTCCTAGAGGAAAAAAAGTTCGTCCCCCCCCCCCTCTAACTTTTGAAACATTTTTTTTTTTTTTTTTTTTATACTACGTCGGTGGCAAACAAGTATACGGTCCGCCTGATGTAAAGCGGTCACCGTAACCTATGGACGCCTGCAACTCAAACAGTGTCACATGCGCGTTGCCACCCCATTAGAAACTTGTACACTCCCTTTTGCTGTGTTAAGTACACAGCAAAAAGGAGTGTACAAGTTCCAAGGAGGGTTCGGGTTGCCGACGACTCAAAGGACAATAGACGGAACAAGTTAGTTCCGTAAGTCCTCCCGTCATCAGCACACCGCACCCTCGTTGAGCTCTGGCAGCCTTACTCACCGGCAGGAACACAACACTATGAGTAGGGTCTAGTGCTATTTGGCTGCGGTCTTCTGTAAGGCGGAGGTACTTCCCCAGTTGGGCTCTGCTCTAGATTCGAGCGAGACGATATCCGCTGTGCTGTGCCCTACCACACAAAGCGGAATATCATTCGCTATGCCCTACCTCCTACTAAATATGTTTAAAAAATATGAAAAAAATCACAAATGTAGAACTTTATAAAGACTTTCTAGGAAAATTGTTTTGAACTTGATAGGTTCAGTAGTTTTTGAGAAAAATACGGAAAACTACGGAACCCTACACTGAGCGTGGCCCGACACGCTCTTGGCCGGTTTTTTTTGTTTGAAATCTGAACTAGTCGGGAGTCTTCTTTATTAGTCATATTCATATTTGATGGAAATCGGTCCACTATGTCAGGGTTATTTTTTCAAAATTATTATTTTTTATTTTGTGAGTGTCATAGTTCAGTGCTGAATGACGTTATAGTCAGTCCGTCATCTTTGGTTGGAGCAACCCACTATTTATCAATTGATAGCTAGGCATAGTTAGTTTTCCTCCGGAAAGAAGTACAGACAATGAATGTAGGTAATTAGATAAATCTAGGTAACCTTTGACAACTATAGACACTAGTTAATAAATAAGGTGACCAACAAACGTTTTCCAGCTTATAGCAGGAAAATCGCAAATTATTCGCTATGCCTATAAATAGGCTGTTAAGCAATTTTCTATTCTTATCATGATTATGTGAGGAAAATGCAAAACACGTTTTGCACCGGGTAACCCCTGGGTTTTCAAAAGTACCGTCCATAACTAGATGATGTCACGAATAATCATGAAAAATAATAGGAAACCAGATTTTTTATAAAACTGTCAATGTAATTTTAGAAGTTTTGGTCCCGCGCCTCCGCCTGGCGAAGGCTCGGAAGTCACTCGGTGTCATGGGTGTAAAAATTTAGACCACACTTCCGAAAGAGGTCATTGACTCACCTAGTGAGGCTATATTTGAAAATAAACTTAAAAAAATGTTGATTACATCTGCTTATTACACAATAAACGAATTTATATTAAGAACTACTAGGATGTCAAACTAAAATGAATTCTCTTTAACATAAATGTTGCAAAAAAAAACTCTGTAACGACTGTAACTATAAACTAACTCATTAACTTAACTATAAGATAAAAAGATGTACCTAACCTAACCTCATTAACTTAACTATAAGATAAAAAGATGTACCTAACCCACTAATTGGGCCTAGCAATATACTAGTCTATGTTTAGTTAATAAGAATTATTTATTATCGGAGTGACATGTAAAATTACTTATAATTTTATCAATAAAAATCTCATTTCTCATCTCATTTCCCATTTCTCATTCAGAAACTGTTGTGTAACGCTGGCCATCTATAGATTTTAATTTTAATTTTAGATGTCATAGCTAGTGTTCTCTTTGCCTGTCACTCGACAACAAAATCTCTTTGTAAACATGTCATACGTTATTTTATAATATTATCTATTAAATATTTCACTCTCTTCCCAGCTGCGTTTATCCTTCTACTCTGATAACAAATAATAGGTTATGGGCCCAGATTAGTGAAGTGAAAATATTTAATGAAAATATTATTATTTTACTCGAAATATGGAAGAGTATACTAATACGAAAGTTTCGATGGAAAAGCTGAAAGGTACCGTTAACTATCGTGATTGGGCGTTTCAAATGCAAAATATACTTATATTCGAGGATTTATGGCATTGTGTTACTGATGGAAAACCCAAAGCCTCAGGTGAGGACGCTGACAAATTAGCTCGTCGTGAGGAGAAGGCTCGAGCGAGGCTATGTTTGAGCGTGGATAAGTCGTGCTATCCCCACATTGTGCAGGCGAAAACTGCGAAGGATGTATGGGATGCCTTGCGGAAGGCGTACGATGACACCGGGTTGCATAGAAGACTGTCGTGTCTGCGAACTTTATGCTCGATTAAGCTGGAACAGTTCGATAGCATGGAGATTTATGTCAACGAGATCTTGTCACTTTCGGAACAATTGAGTAGTATGAAGAAACCTCTTGACGATGAATTCCTGGCTGCTATTATGCTTCAAGGGTTGCCTGGAGAGTATGAGCCGATGGTAATGGCTCTGGAGCACTCAAGCATGGACATAACAACAGATATGGTAAAAACCAAGCTTCTACAAGATAAGCGATGGAAAGGGAATGCTAATGGTAGCGATGGCTGCTTATTTACACGTTACCGTGGTAATGATAAGGCCAGTTCCCGAGGCGAAAAGAAGAATGCCTCAAGTACATCAAAACACGTTAATACCTCGTCAAGTACGAACAAGTCATGGTGTTGGAAGTGTCGTTCGAAAGGTCACGTCAAGAAGGACTGTCCTCAATCGGACCGTAACGGAGCGACGTCGACTTCTATGCTGTTGTCTGCACTTAACACTGACAGTTCGTGGAGTATTGACTCTGGAGCGACGGATAACATGTCAGGACGCCAAGAATGGTTCCAAGCTCTAGATGAGCCGCCGACTAAGGTGTGTGTTGCTAACGGCAAGAAGTTATTGGTGAACGGGAAAGGTAACGTACATTTTTCGGTTAATTCTTGTGGACAAACTATAGATACAACTTTGAAAAATGTTATACTTGTACCTGACCTTACTGTAAATTTAATATCTGTGTCTACTCTCGCTGAAAAGGGATTTAAATTTATTTTTGATAATAATGGATGTGATATACTTAAGTCTGGTAAAGTAGTTTTACATGCTAAGAAAGTTGGGAGAATTTACAGGCTGCATTCTGTCGGCAAAGTCAATCTGACAACGTCATCAACTTCTAAGGATATGATGTTATGGCATCAAAGGTTAGGTCATCTTAATTTTGATAGCTTGGCATCACTTAGGAAGGTTGCTAATGACATTAACTTTCAGGTTACTGCTCAGAAGAAAGTTTGTGATGTGTGTCTTAAGGGTAAGCACTCCCGCGCTGCCTTTGTGACCAATCATAACAAACAAGTGGCCGAGGCGCGGCTGGCGCTCATTCACAGTGACGTCATGGGGCCGATGCCGACTACCTCTCTCGGGGGCAAGCGCTATGTCCTCACGTTCTTAGACGACTACTCCAGGAAAGTGTTCGTCTATCCCATTGCGAAGAAGAGTTAAGTGTGTAAGTACACTAAAGATTTTATTATACTGGTAGAAAATCAGTGTAATACTAAAGTCAAGGTACTGAGAACTGAGAATGGATCTGAGTACGTTAATGCTGAGCTGACGGACTTTCTTAAAAATAAAGGCATCGTACATCAGTTGACGGTACCATATTCAAGTCAGCAGAATGGAGCCGCGGGGCGCCTGAATCGTTCTTTACTTGACAAGGTCAGATGTCTACTGTATAACGCAAATCTCGATGACAAGATGTGGGCAGAGGCTGTAAACACAGCGGCATTTCTGATCAATAGATCGCCAAGCTCGAGACTTTCTGGTAGGTTACCAGAAGAGGCGTGGAGTGGCAAGAAAGTGGACTGTAAACGTAAAAAATTAGACCCCAAAAGTAGGAGGCTACCAGTTTTAGGATACTGTGGAGTGGCAAGAAAGTGAGCCTTAAAAATCTGTGTTTGAACCTATTTATCTTACAGGAGGTGATAATGAGAGGGAGATGCTGCAGACTACGTCACTTTAGTCGGAGCCGGATTACATGTCGGCAGAGTCGTCAGATCATCCACTTGAGGCGGAGCTCGATCCAGTTCCTGCTGAATCACCTGATCATCCTGTTGAGTTGGAATGTGAACGCGAGGCTTGTGAAGATTCTGTAACATTGCCTGAATTGGCACCAGAGTTTTCTGGTTAACGATATAACCTACGTCCACGTATGCCTAAAACAATCTGCAACATAACTAACGTGTGTAAACTGTGTAATGTGACAGAGACCATAGAGCCACGTACTGTCAAAGAAGCTTTGAGTTGTGAAGATAAAGAGTTATGGCAGAAAGCTATGAAAGAGGAAATTGATTCTTTTATCTTACATAGAGCTTGGGAGCTTACGGATAAACCAATTGACAAAAACGTCGTTAAAAATAAGTAGATTTTTACTCTTAAACGAGACTCAGATGGGAACATTACGCGTTACAAGGCAAGGTTGGTAGCCAAAGGCTTTACCCAAAGATATGGTGAAGATTTCCATGAAACTTTTTCGCCGGTCGTTCGTCATTGTTCTATAAGATTGTTGTTATCTCTGGCTGTGGAAATGAATCTTAAAATTGATCATTTAGATGTGCAAACAGCATTCCTGAATGGAGATTTGCAGGAGGAGATTTTTATGCAACAACCTGAAGGCTTCATATGCCCTGGGAGTGAGAACAAAGTCTATAGATTACGAAAGGCTGTGTATGAGTTGAAGCAAGCATCGAGATTCTGGTACCAAAAGGTAAAAGATGTTTTACTTTCTTTGGGATACAGACAGTTGAGACAGTGTAAACAAGAGGACTGTATCTTTACTAAAAGATCAGGTGAGTCAATTGTTTTTATCGCTCTGTATGTTGACGATTTTTTCGTGTTTTATAACGACAAACGTCTGGCTGAGACGTTGAAAAGTTCTTTGTTAAAAGTTTTTAAACTCAAAGACTTGGGGCCGGTACGAAACATGTTAGGTATAAAAGTAGAACGTGATGCAACATCCATTAAACTGAGTCAGGAAAAGCGGATTGACAATACCTATGTTACATCGTTTTGGCATGTCCGACTGCCTGTAAAGTCTCCCGTGATAACTAATATTAGTTCTGTCATTGAGAGTTCTGTTAATGCTACGAATAACATTGTAACGAAGTTTCCTTATCAAGAGTTGATTCTACCAATCTTATGTATTTATGTGTAACTACGCGACCTGACATTTCGTTTGCCGTGTCATACTTAAGTAAATTTAACAGTTGTTCTACTGAATTCCACTGGAATCAAGCTAAGCGCATATTGCGATATCTTATAGGTACTAAGCAAAAGGCTTTGGTATTTAAGAAGTCGAATGTAGATCCTGTTCTTGAAGGTTTTTCTGATGCAGATTGGGCGGCAGATCCTGATCGAAAGTCGTACACTGGGTATGTGTTTAAATACGGCGGTAATTCGATATCTTGGGGTAGCTATAAACAATCGTGCATACCGCTTTCGTCTACCGAGGCGGAGATTTGCAGCTTGAGCGAGGCGAGTAGAGAAGCGGTATTCCTACAAGCTTTAATTACTTAAGGAATTGTTAATAGCGACTAGTTGTAAAATAGTAATGTATTGTGATAATCAATCTGCTACCAATCACACTCATCACAGAAGGAGCAAGCATATAGAAATAAGGTTTCTTTACGTTAGAGATATGATAGACAGGTTTAACGTAGAAATTGTATACATCCCTACGGATGAAATGTTAGCAGATGTGTTCACGAAGCCCTTGGGCTGTGTCAAGCACGAGATGTTCACTCGTCAGCTTGGTGTGGCTTGAAGCCATGATGATGCCCACGTTATGGGCGGGTGTTGGAGTGTAACGCTGGCCATCTATAGATTTTCATTTTAATTTTAGATGTCATAGCTAGTGTTCTCTTTGCCCAAGCGCGGATCCAGCTTTGTGCCCAGGGGGGGGTCACGTGATAAAGGCCCAGGCCCCAGAGGGTCACGTGGTCTATTTGTATGGCCAACCTAGACTCCAGGGCGGGGTCATGACCACCCCCCCCCCCCCCTGGATCCGCACATGTCTTTGCCTGTCACTCGACAACAAAATCTGTATTTGTAAACATGTCATATACATTATTTTATAATATTATTTATTAAATATTTCACTATCTTCCCAGCTGCGTTTATCCTTCTACTCTGATAACAAATAATAGAAATGTAGATTAGAATCGTGGTACGTCTCATTAAGTAACAATTACAGTTGTATTATAGTGTTTTATTTCCGTTAAATTCGACACGTTGCTAGAGGCTCGTTAACAGGAACCAATACCTACGACGGAATTTGAATCTACGTTAAATAGAATTGAGTTGCTTTTGTTTTGATTCGTTCGATTTTCAAAAAAAATGAAATTCAGACCTGTTTTATAGTACCATTGATTCAAATTTGATTGGCAATTTTTTTGTACGGTGGGTCGCTAGAGGATAAAGATTTTTGTTAAATTCGATTTTTTTTCGTTTTCATACAAAATAAATTACTTAATTTTGACAATCAGGATCATTTAAAAAAAAACAGCTTTCCGTCTCTAATTTTTACAATCACACAAATATAAATGTAGGTAATTAAAGTATCAAACGGGCAGTTTTAATGCACCTCGTAATTAATAGGGAATTTGACTGTGTAAGTGTGTAGTATAAAATGTTTTATACAATGCACGAAATAAAACATCAGATTATAAGAAAACCATGGATAGAATTTATTTTTAAATCCAATTTCTTTTTAATAAGTCTGGTAGAAAAATATATAAAGTAACTGCGTTGACCGTGACTGTTGGCAACATTGATATTAGAAACAAATGTTCTTAATTCAAACATTTTTGTTTACTTGTTTCCATATGAACAAAACATCTACCTCTTCTAAAATATTCGCCCAATGTAACGGTTGTGCTGAACAAATAAAACTATGTTTTTCCTATAATCATCAAGATTTTAATTCCTATCATAAAATTCCATATTAGCAAGTCGTTCAAATTCGTTCTGACAGTTCTTAAAAAGAAGCTGATTTGACTAGGAGGCAAGTAGCCTGTACCTATTGATCCCGTTTAATGTGTATAGATTGCACATAATTATAGTTAAGTTATATTTAAGTATTTTATATGTTCGTATTTTGATCATTTATTGTATTCTCTATTTATTTTACACAATAAAACCTGGATGCACCACTTCGGTACATCAAATTATTTTCCCGTCCGATAGCATTTATGTTTGAATGAAAAACAGTAGCCATTTAATCTTACAACTTATTAAATCCTAATAAAATGATTTTAAATAATGGTTTCATCTTTCTTAAATGAAACAAATTTAATAAACATTGAATGTGTCATCACATCATTGAAAATATTCTATCTACAGATTCTATAGAATGAATAAATGCCAACTACGGCTACTGATTGGTAATTTCAACTCCCCTCATAAGTGGTAGCGTGGCCGAGCGGTCTAAGGCGCTGGTTTAAGGCACCAGTCTCTTCGGAGGCGTGGGTTCGAATCCCACCGCTGCCAAGATTTTTTTGTTATATTTTAATTTTTTATTTTTTTATTTTATTTTAAATAGCATATCATATTTTACATTGCACAACTAATATTATACGTTGCTGTTTGTCTGTCTGTGTGTGTGTCTGTCTTTTTTTGTAATGTAGTTTTTTTTATTTTTTTATTGCACAACATCTCAATTATGTTGCATGAAATGAACTATTTATTATATTAGGAGTTCTTGATAAGTAGTCCACCTGATATTTTTATTTTATACAACATTTGAGGGGAGTAAATATAAGTAAAAATAATGCAGAATTGTGGCACAATGTATAAAACCACGTGGTAACCAATAACCATACGATGCGAACAAAATATCGATTCTAAAATATCTGTATTTTTATACCTATGTTTTCAGGTAACATTAAATTTATTAGATAATTTCTAAGAACGAAAATTCCAATCTATACAAAAATGCAACATCCAAAAATTTTCTACACACGACATTCACTAGGTATGCACTGTGTTCTAATAAAAAGCACGTTGTTTAACTCATTTCACGTTAAAATAAAATAAAACCACTACTTTTCTACACGTTCTAGTCACATTTCACCGTATTTTACGCACTCACCATTACATGGTCGTATATTAAATCGTCCACGCCGTTCGGTAACTGACGTCAAACTGAATGTCGGCGATTTTTCGGTAAAGCAGACATTCGATTTTTGAAAACAGCTGAGACCAGCCTTAATAGACCCCTACGAAACCTAATCGCGTACGATTTACAGTTCAACCCATTAAAACGCGGTGTCAAGCCAATATGGCGGCCGGTGTCAGAGGTCACTGCCGCGCCGCACTGCAAATTCAAAAATCGAACTCTTTCACAACCTACAAACTTTATCGTACGAAACTGAGCACTAAAAACCTTTTTATAATATTTTAAGCGCCCTTAGCAACATTCTAGGCGCTGTATTAGGTGAAAACTAGATTATTTACTCCATAATTCGATGTTTGCGACGCGCTTACTGCGCATGCGTAGTCTAAGGCCAAGGGTGAAATTGACAATCGGAAAATGGCGGCTTAAATGAAAAACAAGTTTTGAGGTTATAAAGAGTACATCTCGGATTTGTTTGTCTGTTTCCTAATAAATAAAAGTTAATACTTAACTTGACCCAGATGCGCGTTGCACTGGCACGTCTCAAATATTGCGTAAAATGAAATGAAAGGTACGCCGGCAAGGCTCTGCTGGTAAACACCATGAAAGGCTAAATTTAAATTTAGCTCTAAACTCCGCAAAGTAATTAAAGTAATTATTCTCTAAAACCAATGTTAATTCCTTCCTCAATAAGAGATCGTAATTTAAGTTACAAAGTAGCAATGTGTTAGAAACTTTTGTTAATATATTTTATGTTAAGAAACTTTTTATCATAAGTAGGTAAATGAGAAAAGTACAATTTGGCAGAAATTTCTAAAAAAAACTACAATGCAGTAATGCAGTTCTATCCCAAATCCAGCACTAAGGGAAGAACGCCGGATTGTAAAAACATTCTAAAAATATTTCTGTTGCTTTGCTGTAGTAGGTACATAGTATTATCACGTTGTATTTTCCATGCATTAATTGCAAGGAATTTAATTATCCTTGATTTTGAGTAGTTAAGTTTCACTCCTTTCCCTTCTCGTAGGCGGTAGAACAACCGCCTTACTAAATTCGATCATATTTTTTTACGCCATCTAGCGGTAGATAGCAATGCTGCTAGACGTGTCATCTATCGGTGGATAGAAGAACAATATTTTATAAAGGACAGAGCGCTATGTACACGTACTATATAGTACACGTGATACAACAAAGATGGCGCTTATCCGTCATTTTATATTTCAGGCTATTTTTACTTTAACATAGTTCGTTCAACGCTCTAAAGGTTTTGAGTTGAGCACATTCCGCACTATCTTTTAAATTAAATAGTGACTGTGCTCTCATATATATTATACTACTCTTTGGACTGAACTCTTCTTTTTTTTTACTTGTAAAAATTACTTGAACACGTGTTATTAGGCAAAATCATTATAATTATACTTAGATTTTTTTCAACGTTCTACTTTTCTTAACAGCTGATTTTTTAGGGTTCCGTAGTCAACTAGGAACCCTTATAGTTTCGCCATGTCTGTCTGTCCGTCCGTCCGTCCGTCCGTCCGTCCGTCCGTCCGTCCGTCCGTCCGTCCGTCCGTCCGTCCGTCCGTCCGTCCGCGGATAATCTCAGTAACCGTTAGCACTAGAAAGCTGAAATTTGGTACCAATATGTAAATCAATCACGCCAACAAAGTGCAAAAATAAAAAATGGAAAAAAATGTTTTATTAGGGTACCCCCCCTACATGTAAAGTGGGGGCTGATATTTTTTTTCAATCCAACCCCAACGT
The DNA here is from genome assembly GCF_023078275.1 of Leguminivora glycinivorella. Taxonomy (NCBI): domain Eukaryota; kingdom Metazoa; phylum Arthropoda; class Insecta; order Lepidoptera; family Tortricidae; genus Leguminivora; species Leguminivora glycinivorella. The sequence goes on along the minus strand of NC_062991.1, from coordinate 5,439,484 downwards.
GTGATATATTGTTGGATAGGTATCTAAAAATGAATAAGGGTTTACTAAGATCGTTTTTTGATAATATTAATATTTTCGGAAATAATCGCTCTTAGAGCGTGCGCAGACAAAGAGCGTTCTGGAGTTCTGCGTTCCGCGTTCAGACTTCTGCGTTCTTTAGAATGTACCGAGTCTGTAGCAACAACGCATACAGCGGGCAGTCTGACCGCGGCGGTCAAAGCGAAACGCCGCGTTCTAGCGTTCTTTTCCCACCGAGACAGAGAACGCCGGAACGCGGGGATGTCTGAGATTGAAACACAGAAAAGATAATGAATTGGTTAGGGAAAGGAGGGATTCCTGAGGTCGAATCTACGGATAGTACACGACGAAATGCTGTTATATTTATTTTATCCTTAATAAATAATTACATACCCTAAAAATACAGCCAGCCTTTATCAAGTAGCCTTGGTCAAGGAAGAGTATACGCGTTTCACACGCATTTTTATTAAGGAGGCTTGATTTTGCTCAATTAATGAAACTATTCATCGACAGTATGCGAATATAAATATCGAATCGCTGTTCATCTGTAAGAAGAATTTAATAGGTGGTATTTTTTACTGAAAAATACTACAAATTTTGCATTGTAATTCTCGCGTTGTGTTAATTTTATTTTATTTTTAGAAGCTTGTATCTAAGCTCCAGAAGAGAAATAATTCTTCACAGGAAAACGAACTTTCCAGTGGCATGTTGCATGTACAAAGACACAAACGAAACTAGAACGCGAGAATTTGAACGCCGCCTGTGTGCGTTGGAACTCTTGAGCGGTCAACGGTCACCAGAACGCGGAACTCTGACAGAACGCAGACCGCTCTCTGTCTGCGCACGCTCTTAAAGGAAAAAAACCGGCCAAGTGCGAGTCGGGCTCGCGCACAAAGGGTTCCGTAGCAGCAAATATAATAAACCAATAACTTAACCAAAATTACAGTTAAATCAACCTATCTCAAAAACTATAAGAGATACTTTGATCAAACCAAAAATCGTTGAAAGAGTTAATTAGCATGCATCACCTCTATTTTTTTTAGAATTTTATACCCCGTAGTTATAAAAATAGAGGGGGGGGGGACATACTTTTTACGACTTTGAGAGCTGATATCTCAAAAACCGTTCACTTTAAGAAAAATGTTTTTTAGAAAACTTTATATCATTTTAAAAGACCTTTCCATTGATACCCCACACGGGTATGTACATCGAAAAAAAAAATTTTCATCCCTCAGTTACATGTATGGGGGCCCCACCCCAATTCTTTTTTACTATTTAGTGTCATAATTTTGTAGCGGTTCATACAACACATATTCCCATCAAATTTCATCACTGTAGTACTTATAGTTTCCGAGTAAATCGGCTGTGACAGACGGACAGACGGACAGACGGACAGACGGACAGACGGACATGACGAAACTATAAGGGTTCCGTTTTTGCCATTTTGGCTACGGAACCCTAAAAAAGTGCGTCCCCCCCCTCTAACTTTTGAACCATATGTTTAAAAAATATGAAAAAAATCACAAAAGTAGAACTTTATAAATACTTTCTAGGAAAATTGTTTTGAACTTGATAGGTTTAGTAGTTTTTTAGAAAAATACGGAAAACTACGGAACCCTACACTGAGCGTGGCCCGACACGCTCTTGGCCGGTTTCATAAACGTAGGAATAGCATTGACTTACTTGACTTTGACATATCATTTTACAATACAAGACATTACGAAAGTAACGGCTACAACTTTCTTCAAGCTCAATCATGTATTGATTATTTTATTTTATTTATTTTGTACTTTCCACGCACTTCTTAGTAACAACAAAGCAAAATGGAAACAAAAAGACCACAAATCAGAAGCCGTAAGTACCTCGTGACGAAAAGCGTGTTAAAACATTATAAGTACTTCAACACATTGTAATTTGTATAATTTTTAGGTTTCAATAAACTATCTTTAAAGAAAAACAAGACGAAGCTTGAAGAAATGAAACCAAATCGAAGTTCTGATGTGTTTATTCTAGACGATTCGTTTGACAGGCTAAGGCTAGACTTTCCTCATGTAAGTACATAAATATTTCATAAATTCATGAATGTAGCTAAGTGGGTAAGCTATTCGAAATTAAATAACAGAAAAATTAATAAAGCTACATTTAGATGGTTCAAGAACTTTAATGTGACATTTGGTCTATCAACAAAAACGACGGGGTGTTATAAGTTTGACGTGTCTGTCTGTCTGTCGGTCTGTCTGTCTGTGGCATCGGAGCTCCTGAACGGATGAATAAAGATTTAGTTTTTTTGTGTGAAAGGTGAGTTATTTGAGAGTGTTCTTAGCCATGCTTTATGAAAATCGGTCCACTGTGTTGGGGGTTTTTCAAAATTTTTATATTGTGGTTAGGTTATAGCATATATTAATGCATTAAGTTTGTGACTGTTGACAATATTTTGCACATAACCTTTGATTTTAGCTGATATTTCAATGTTTACGTCATAAATGTCTGTCAAACAATAGATAAAAGTAATTAATTACATTAATTGATAGAAAAATCGAATGTTAAATCTAATAGGTATTTGATAAAATATATGAAAACAAATCCTTATTTGGCATGACTAATTGCACGCTTAATTCACATGCTCTTCACGTTGTAATGAAAATCATACTGCGTAACATAAAATTCTATTTGGCGGTTCGATACATCCCTTCTTTTGCACTGCAGAACCCTGTCCCTTGGGGTGGGGTATTATTGAGTTGTCGGCCAAGATAGGACAGACTGAAAACACTGATGGTCACATATATGTTTCAAATCAGAAGAGACTGTTAGAGACCTTGTGAATGTTACACTCTCGCCAGACAAAGAATGTAAGATTCATTAGACTTATATTGACCGGGATATAGATAGTGATCATGATACATGCAAATGTGTCGAAATATTAGGACCACAATAAAAAACAAAGAGGTAATCACGGTCTATATCCCGGTCAATATAAGTCTAAACAATGGAACAACTTTTTGGAGCATTTGCTCCGGTATCAATATAGGCATGTACGGTTAAACAACAACTTTGCCCCCTTGTAAAACAAATAACTATATTTGAAACGACAAAGAAAAGAAATCAAAAAATAATTAGATTTTCACCACACCAACTAATAAAGGCATTCTTTGCTATTTGAAAATTGCATTTTATCCACAAGAGTGCAAAGTAATTTCATACAAATTTTTACTTGATGTCTTAAGCTGCCTGGTAGAATTTACCTATAAATGGTGATTATGAACTATAAATACAATACAATACAATACAATACTCTTTATTGCACACCTCACATAGTTCACATAGTTTATAAATATTGAATAAATTGATGGATTTGATTTAGTTTCATGTTTTCTAGTAAGTATTTTGTTTGTGTTGGTGTGGTGAAAAATTTTGTGTTTCATTCAGTGGCAAAGCTTGTTTTTGAAACCCTTCAACGCTCAAGATTCCACTTTTTGAACCACTCGCTACGCTCGCGGTTCAATATTGGAATCTTTCGTTTGCTCGGGTATCAATATTGGCACGTGCGGTTAATCAACTTTGCCCCCTTGTAAAACAAATAACTATTGTTCCTTACTTTAAATAACTATGTATTATTATTATTATTTAGCTTTGGTCTCACACATCCCATATTTATTTTGTTATATTATTTTGTTTATTATATATTGATGTGTGATCCCTTGAGGGTAAAAGCCTCCTCCATCTTCTTCCATTTTATTTTGTTTTCCGCAATATGCTCCCAATTATTTCCTGCGGTTTCTATGATGTCATCATTCCATCTTTTTCTTTGTTTCCCTCTGTTTCTTTTTCCAAGAGGACCTTTCCATTTGGTTGCCAGAACAGTCCACCTCTTTGTACCTTGCCAAATGTCCGGCCCATCTCCATTTTTGCCTTAAGCTATACTGCAGTGCGTCTGTTACTTTTGTTTGCGATCTAATAACAGTGTTTCTGACTTTATTTATTATTTTTAGGTTTAAAAGGCTTCTCTCCATCCCATGTTGGCAAGATAAGATTTTTCCTCGTACTTTCTCGGTGAAAACCCATGTCTGGCATCCATATGTCAAACTGGGTAGTATGCAGGAATCCATGACTATTTTCTTTATTTTTAAACTGTAATTTCCTTTTAGGATTTCTTTATGTGACCAGTATTTTCTCCAAGCTATGTTTATCCTCCTATCTACCTCGTTTTCGTTGCTGTTAGGGTCAAATGAAATCATTTTTCCTAAGTATACATAGTTGTTCACATATTCTATTGCTTTTCCTTCTACAGTTATACATGTTTTGTGACTGTTAGTTAAAATTTTTGTTTTAGACGCGTTCATGTGGAGGCCTACTTTTTGACTCTCTGCGTTTAGGCTCGTTAGCATTGTTTCCATACCCTTGGCCGTTTCACTAAATAGAACGACATCGTCCGCAAACCTCAAATGCGTGAGTTTTTTGTTTGATATCCATATACCTTTCTTTTCCCATTGAAGTTTTTGAAATATTTCTTCCAGCACCGCTATAAATAGTTTTGGAGAGAGGGGGTCCCCTTGTCTGACACCTTTAGCAATTTTAAATTCCTCTCCTAGTCTCTCCAGTTTCACTCTACTGACGCTGTTGGAGTATATGTTCTTGATGATGTTAATATATTTCTCATTAATGTTGTTGCTATTCAGCGCTTTCCATATTGATGTGTGTATTAAGCTGTCGAACGCTTTTGAGTAGTCTACAAACGCCACATACAGCGGTCTTTTAAACTCTTTGAATTTTTCTATAATAACTATGTATATCCTTCTAGATTTTAATCATCATGTATAATTGCAGATACAATCCACACCTAAACTGGGATCGCCAATTGTTATAAATGACTCGGACGAATTTGAAAATGACTTGCCAAAAGCAGTGAAACAACCCAGCAAGGCTGGTAATGTAAGTAACTTCTTTATTCTATTTTGCTAGCATTTTAGGACCCCATGTTCCTATGAGCCATGGTATTTATGGCTCATGGGAACGTGGGGTCCTCTTGGCAGCTAATTTCGGGAATTACCTAGGCACTCGTTTTTCTAATCTAGAGGGTAAACTAGAAAAGAAAAAAAATATAATTACACTTGTTCCCTGATGATGTATTCTTTCACCTTAAAACTGACAGGCAAATATCAAATGTGTACAAACGTAATAAATACAAAAGTCTTGGCAAAGAATACCTTTTTGTACCTTTTGGCGTAGAAACTGTAGGTCCATGGGGTCCCAGCGCGAACAAGTTGTTCACAGAAATCGCGAAGCGTCTTGTTGAGGTAACTGGTGACAGAAGAGCTGGCGACTTCCTCGCACAACGTGTCAGCATTGCGATACAGCGAGGAAATGTCGCCAGTATCCTTGGTACAATGCCTCAAGGGCCTATTTTAGACATTATCTAAGCTTTTATGTTTAGTCTTAGTTTCTTATATAATTATGTAAATATGTTTATCTAAATAAAAATGTTTATAAGTATTAAAAAAAATGTGTACAAGATCCAGTTAAAATTCCAGGTTTCCTTTAACTGCTCCAACGAATCTCCTCTACGAGAGAATTTAAAATCAAGACCCAGTATATTAGGATGGTCACCGGCCCAGCAAATACTATGTGCCACCCCGAGAACCGCACCCGTACCCACCACACCAAAAGACAAAGCCAACGAGTCGCTAGAAAAGTGCTCGATAAAAAAATTCATCAATCCCAAAAGAAATTACTTGACGACATATACGGTGAAGTTTGGAAGTCCATACCGAGTTTATTTAAAACTGTTTCACATAAAAATGAAAACTTCGATGGAGTCTCAAAGAAACTAAACTTCAATGATGATGATGACAGTGATAAAGAGAATATTCATGTTAAAATTAAAAAGACTAAACAATTATATTTGACAGATTCGGACAGAAAACATTTGATCAAAGGTGTTGAAGGAGAGAAATCGTCGAAGAAGAAATTATTTACAGAGAAAATTGCTACACCTCAACCGACTGTCAAAAAGACTGAGAAACCTGTCAAACGGAATGTCAACTCGACTGTCAAGAAGAAACTACCGCCGGGTAAATCTGTGACAGAACTGGTGAAGTATTTGGAAGAAGATGTGGACAGTTTGGCAAAGAAGGTGGAAAATGTTGCTGTTACTCCCGATAATGTTAAAAGACTGACTTTTATGGCATCTTTGGCAGGTAACAATCACAAATCAGCTTTTAAGGAAAAGTACCCGTGTTCGGCACAATAATGCAATAGAAGGCTCTTAGTGTTCATTTTGATGTTTCACAATAGGCTAGTTTCCTATACTTAAAATAAAATATTTTATGCAGTGCACGAAATAAAGCACCCCGTAATTAGAAGAAAAACATGGACAGTAGTTATGGTTAAACATAATTTCTATTTTATAAGTCAAAGAAAGATATAAAGTAAATGAATTGATCGTGACGTCACTCCTCAGTATTTTATAGTAATTCCATATTAGCAAATCGTTTTCACATTTCTTAAAAAGAAGCTGATTTGACTAGTTCGCCTCGAGGCCCTCTGGCTGACATTAGCTGAGCCACTAACCTTTTCAATTAGTTTGTAATGGAGTAAGTGTGCCAGGATGTAAATTTTGTGCGTGCTACAAATGGCGGCAGTGTTGAGGCGCGAGGATGCAAGGATGATTTTTAATACTTATGTTTATTGTAAGGCTATCGAAAATTAAGAGAGTGTCCCTATGACAATGTCCCTCTACTATAGCTACTGAACAGTGCCGCACTTGGCATAAATTATGAAATAAACTTAAGGGAATGTAATGATTACTTATTTAAATACATATGAACTTCTTGGTAGATTTCACTTTTACACCCAGTAATTTGGACATCTATTTGGTCAAAATAACTTTTTAATGATTTGTATTAGTTCTAGATGCTTTTCGCCCAGGTGGCGTATAGCTGATCGGAAAAATAGGCAGGCATCGCTTTTCATGGCCTAATTTGTCCACCGTCTTGTTAAGATCTATAGGTCTTAACAGTAAGCATGCCTGTGTAGTTTTATAATGTACAGTCAACCAATTGGAACCCTAGGCCACTCTACAACCGTGTCAAAATGACAAGCAGTAAGAGATTTCTTACAATCTGATTTATAAACGTCACTATGACATAGTTCTACAGTGGCCTAGGGTTCCAATTGGTTGACTGTACCTGTGTTCAACACTTCAAACCATTGAATAAAAGTCTTTATTATTATTTACTTTTTAAGATTTCTTTTCCTAAGCTGGTAAATAGTATCACCTACGGGCCGAGTATTATTATTATTTAAAAATATAGTTTCAATAAGAAAATATGGTTATCTTTCAGACTACAACGTTCCGTCGTGGCGGTGTCACCCAGAAGCCTTCCAGTACAGAGACAACTACAAGAATCTTCGAGAACAACTCACGCGCAGGTATTCTTATAAACAAATTGCTACCAAATTACAAATCATTTATTCAGCAAATTAGGCCACACGTCAATATACAAGTTAAATTGAAATTACAATTGAAAATACTAATATTACTAATTCTACCAAATTACAAATTAGGTACAAATCATTTATTCAGCAAAAAGGGCGCAGGGGCACTTTTACACGTCAATATACAAGTTGAATTGAAATTACAATTGATAATACTAATTCTACCAAATTACAAATTACAAATCATTTATTCAGCAAATAGGCTACAGAGGCACTTTTACACGTCAATATATTATTATTTACAAGTTGAATTGAAATTACAATTGATAATACTAATTCTACCAAATTGCAAATTAGGTACAAGTATAACGCTATTACAATGATTAGAGATGTATAAGGTCTCTCAATATCGATTTTCAACTAAAAACTACACATCATATTATAGAAAAGTACAAATATAAAAAAAGAAGTCTTAAAATTACTTTAGCGATGCAAATGACTCTAAATGTCAACTAAAGATAGACATGTATACTTTAAATACCAATATTTATTATTCACTTTTGAAGAAGCGCTGGTAGCCTAGCGGTAAGTACGTGCGACTTTCGTTCCGGAGGTCGCGGGTTCGAACCCCGGCTCGCACCAATGAGTTTTTCGGAACTTATGTGCGAAAGGTCATTTGATTTGCCAGTCGCTTTTCGGTGAAGGAAAACATCGCGAGGAAACCGGACTAATTCCAGTAAGGTCTAGTTTACCCTTCGGGTTGGAAGGTGAGATGGCAGTCGCTTTCGTAAAAACTAGTGCCTACGCCAAATCTTGGGATTAGTTGTCAAAGCGGACCCCAGGCTCCCACGAGCAGTGGCAAATGCCGGGATAACGCAAGGAGGATGATGATGATTTATTATTCACTCTTAAACCTCTTATCTCTAAGATAGGACATGGCATAACATTTACAAATTTAATGTAATCAAAGCTCGCAAAAATGTTGACTACTTAGAATTTTTTTCCCTGTTCCATGCAACATACACAAATTTTAACCTATACTTCAATATGCCATATAATTATAAATGCTAGACTGTATAGGAACAAAGCGCGATACAGCTTCGTGCCCAGGGGAGGGTCACGTGGTAAAGGCCCAGGCCCCAGGGACGACGCCCCCATGACCCCCCCCCCCCTTCCCCCTCTCCCTCCCTGGATCCGCGCATGATGTGAACGAACCCAATTCACAAATTCTGTTATGTTTTCAAAATAACGGGCATTTTTGCGTGTTTTTGTTTTTGCGTCCTTGATTGTAATAAGCAGTGATCGGAACTATGGGAGCAAATCTTTAACAAAACTTGCTAAGTGGATATTATAGAGTGCTTACAGCCATGAAAATATTAATATCCTTGTAGTAATGTATTGATAATCTTGGATTTGATATAGAATCAAATTTAACATTGATCTGAAAATAATGTATGTATGTAAACACTTTATTGTACATAAGACAAGTTAGGACATAGAAATACAGTATAGTTATGGTGTACAAAGGCGAACTTATCCCTATAAGGGATCTCTTCCAGTCAACCTTTGAGCGAATTGAGAGGAAAAAAGTAATAAAAACATGATAGACAAATAAACACTGTACAGAAAAGAAAGAAAAAAAATATATATATATATATATATATATATATATATATATATATATATATATATATATATATATATATATATATATATATATATATATATAGTTCAATTATTACCCCAGTAATAATTAGAACATGCAGCCTATTATACCAATATATACAAATACATAAATATACATATATACCTTATATTTAAAAAAAAAAAAAAATATATATATATATATACATACATAAATACAAATATATACAATATCATAATTAAATTAAATAATTAGTACTCAACCAGTACACAAGTCATTAGATAGCCATAACTTATGCAAATTCCTCTTGAATGAATGAATGAAATGAATGAAATCGTTTATTCACAATGAACATATGGTTACAAAAGATCTTGGTATACAATAGTGTGTCCCTTAATATATTCAGTCTAGGTAGACGTGTGAAAACAGGATGTCAGTGATATTATGATCACTCAGTCATTTAAAATTAATTGCAACTATTTTATTACGTCTAATTAGATTTACAAAATGTATATTTGGCAACGAATAGGTGTAAAGATTTAATGAAATGTCACTAGTATAATTGAAATTAACATTAGGTATTGAATGAAGAAAGAATACAGGCAACAAGAGCTAATTAAGAATATAATAAGTTATATAGATAAGATCTTCTGAGTGATGCTACCGATTGGGACTGTCTAATAGACAACAATAATATTATCTTGGTTTTATTTTAAATTTATGTCAGCTCTAAGGTTTTGTTCCGATCACTGTTAATAAATCACAACATACATTGGGTTCAATATTTACACCATTTTTGAGGAAGCGTGGCTAAAAATAAAACTTGCTAATCCGTATTTCAGGTTATACGAGGAATTCAATAGGGTAGTTTTCAATAACACCTCGACAACGATCTACCCATTGTGTGGGACAGCAAACTCAGGAGTACCGCTGGGTAAGTACAAATATCTTCTTTTTTTTTATACCACGTCGGTGGCAAACAGGTATACGGCCCGCCTGATGGAAAGCGGTCACCGTAACCTATGGACGCCCGCAACTCAAGGGGTGTCACGTGCGCGTTGCCGACCCATTAGAAACTTGTACACTCCTTTTTTGAAGAACCCCATTCTGTAGTTCGTCGGGAATACCTCGACAGGGAGCTCATTCCACAGCCGGAGCGTTCGTGGGAGGAAATTCCTCTGAAACCGCACGGTGCGCGACCATTTAGGTTGCAAGGTGTGTGGATGAGCGCCCTGTCGATGGCGAGCGGTGCTATATCTCATATATTTTTGACGACCGGTCTGGCTCAGTCGGTAGCAAAGAGGATTGAGTATTATAGAGAGTTACTGTCTGTTTTGAACTTCAGTTTTGACAATTCGGCCCATATTCTTAGCTTGATATGTGTTAAAATGTCAAATATTATCCGCCATCTAGCCGAGCGTCCCCCAAAGGTGTATCGCCATCTAGGTCACCGTACCTTTTTTTGTATGGTTTTGAGGTACATTTTTTAGGGTTCCGTACCAAAAAGGTACAACAGGAACCCTTATGGTGCGACTCTGTCCGTCTGTGACATTGTTAAATATCTCGAGAACTACTTATGCTATCGATATGAAATTTGGAATAATTATAAACATTGTGAACCTCTACAAGTTGAAAGTATCTTTTTTAAATTAATTAATATAAATGATAGAAAATGGCCAAAATGAAAGGGGGGGCAAACAGAAAATTTAAAGTAACTAGGTCAAGTGGGGTATCGTTAGAAAGAACTCAAATTGTACATATCAAAACTATTTTTTATAATTTTTTGGTTGTGGAAAAAAATGTTTTTTGAAGGAAAATGTAAAAAAAAATACCGTCCCCCCCCCCCCCCCTTATCACCGAAGTTTACCAACATAAATTTGTAAAATTTTCACCAAACAGGGCTATTATAATGAATATTACAGGAAAAATAAAATCGTACACGTATCTTGAAAACTTTTTTTTTAATTATAAAAAACCTTTCTGATTTACATTTTCATTTTCAACACCCTTGCGGGTGTTTATTGTACCTGTATTTTTCAACGAAATAACAATGAAATTACCTGCTTTCAAATAGAGGCAAAATGGTTAAAATCGGTTCACGCAATAAACAATTATTCCATAAAAATCATCTTCCATACTAGCTTCCATAGATGTCGCTGAACGTTGAACGCTCATTTCCTACATCGCGTTTTTCCTGATATAATGAGGTCGGTTCAGGAGCGTCCTTGCGACATGTCGTAAATCGTAAACTATTGAAGTCGAATAGTCTTGATTTTATTTGGACGTTGTCTAACAATAAAATTGGATATTAAAATATTACTTGTTAATCTTGTTATGTGGGAAATTGAGTCTTGAGGGATTTAGTCAAATCTGTAGAGTTCTATAAATAACATTTTGATGATTCAACTATTGAAAGTTTGTACGGAACCCTCGGTGAGCGAGTCCGACTCGCACTTGACCGGTTTTTATTTCTTAGACTATCTGTCTACAAGGAGTTACATATGCCTTTTAAGCCGCGGTCCTGGGTTCGAATCCCGGTAAGGGCATTTATTTGTGTGATGAGTATAAATATTTGTTCCTGAGTCATGGATGTTTTTTATGTATATATGTATGAATTTATTTATTTAAGTATGTATATCGTCGCTTAGCGCCCATAGTACAAGCTTTGCTTAGTTTGGCGCTAAGTTGATCTGCGTAAGGTGTCCCCAATATTTATTTATTTTCCCCTCACTACACACGTGTTTTGTCCTTTAATACCAGCGGGTAAAAACGCATTTTATCCACTAGTGGGTAAAGTAATTTGACCTTGAATAAAGTCAAATTAACTGCTTTAAAATTGATAAAAGTAGGTGAATCTAGTAATAAAGATGATTTACCACCTGTGGAACTACTGGAAGCAGTGATAAACGCATTTTTTGCTTTCACTTGCTCGTTTTTCAATTCCACACTCGGCGTTAAAATACAACTTTGCCCCCTTGTATAACAAATAACTATTATAATAACCTGATATTTTGAAGGTTGTTCGCTTTTTTAGCTAGAAAAGCGGACGCCAGTTGCTTGCGTCTATATGTGATCAAACCACTATCATATGTTTATCATAGAAATATGATCATAGGTCTGTATGCCTCCCTTTTTCTCCAACGTGGAGAAAAAGGACGGCAGGTTGCCTAAGGGCCAGTTGCATCCACCACAGTTAACAGACACATCAACGTCACGCCGCGAGGTCTATGCAACTATACAACCATGCACGAAATAAAGCATCAGATAATTATAAGAAAAACATGGACAGAAGTTATTTTTAAATCCAATTTATATATTTTAATAAGTCAGGTAGAAATATATAAAGTAACTGAGTTGACCGTAACGTCACTCAATTCGATTTCATATAAATTCCATATAAGCAAGTCGTTCAAATTCGTTTTGACAGTTCTTAAAACGAAGCTGATTTGACTAGGAGGCGAGTAGCCTATTAAGTCCAGTTTGCAATATTAGTAAAAATAGTGAAAGATTAAATCAATGACCCGTTTACAATGAAATGTTGAGTCTTCAGGGAATTTATAATCAAACTTTACTCCTTCTCATTTCAGTACCACAACGAACCGTCTAGTAAAAACGTCTCGAGGCGACCGGATCCGGACTTCATCCATAAAACTGTCATTAAAAGTGTTGGACACGCCACAACGGGTCAGGGACACGCTAATACATGAACTGTGTCACGCTGCCACTTGGTTGCTAGACTCGGAATTGAGAGCTGGCCACGGACCGCTGTGGAAGAAATGGTAAGCACATTACAATACAATTTAATATGAAATTGAAATTTTGAAAAAAAAAAATCCGACATAGTCGAACGATTTCCATCAAACAAGGCCTAAAACACTCCGGACTAATTCAGATTTCAAGCAAAAAAAATGAAATCTAAATCAGTTTATCCGTTCGTTAGCTTAGATGCCACAGACAGACACACACACAACAGACAGATAAACAGACAGACACGTCAAACTTATAACACCCCGTCGTTTTTGCGTCGGGGGTTAAAAAAAACAAATCTAAAAAAGTGGACAAAGAACAACCGACAAGATTGGTGAATTTCAGTATAGAAGTTTTATAAAATGTAGAGAAAACATTGTCTATTCTTCAAGTCTTTATCCTTAATAAAACTGTCATTAAAAGTGTTGGACACGCCACAACGAGTCAGAGACACGCTAATACATGAACTGTGCCACGCTGCCACTTGGTTGCTAGACTCGGAATTGAGAGCTGGCAACAGACCGCTGTGGAAGAAATGGTAAACATTTAAAATAAAAGAAATAATGTTTCCATAACATTTAAACATAATAGTCATAGAAAACATTATATGGAATAGGGTTACAAAATTAGTAAAGCACCAGTCGTGCACATAGAAAATAAAGGTTCCATTTATATACATAACCCTAAAAACAAAGCCTAAGTGCGTTTGCACATTATCCGATCCGATATTGGATGTAGGACCGATATATCCCATAAATTACACCATCTTGGATTTTTTTCTATTGAAATCCTTCCGATATCGGATGATAATGTGATAACGGACTAATGAGTAAAAGTGGAAGACCTAGGCGAACCTTTCTCGACCAAATCGGGGAAATATTGCAGAAGGCCAGGTTAAAAGTACTCGAAACTGAGAGAGAAACGTTTGCTGTGGTTAGCTGGGATCGCAGCGAATGGAAATCCGTGATCTCTGCCTACCCCTCTAGTAATTGCAATGTTTAATTTGTCCACAGGGCATCCCGCGCTCTTCGAGTGATTCCTGAGTTGGGCGACATTTCGCGCTGCCACGATATGGAGATACACTTCAAATACACGTACAAGTGCAGCAAGTGTGGCTACAGGTACATACATAATTCCATAGTACTAGTTTTGCCCCGCTTGCTTAATTGCGGAATGCTTAAGGTTAGAGAGAGACGAAAAGTAACCTGTCACTCTCCATATCTTCAACTAAGATAAGATAAGAAAAGCCTTTTTGACCAAATAATTTCATTTTACAAATTACAGTTATATTCACATGTCATTTTTCCTTCATGTTTCTTTTATTAGGGTTCCGTAGTCAACTAGGAACCCTTATAGTTTCGCCATGTCTGTCTGTCCGTCCGTCCATCCGCGGATAATCTCAGTAACCGTTAGCACTAGAAAGCTGAGATTTGGTACCAATATGTATATCAATCACGCCGACAAAGTGCAAAAATAAAAAATGGAAAAAAAATGTTTTATTATGGTACACCCCCCCCCCCCTACATGTAAAGTGGGGGCTGATATTTTTTTTCATTTCAACCCCAACGTGTGATATATTGTTGGATAGGTATCTAAAAATGAATAAGGGTTTACTAAGATCGTTTTTTGATTGAAGTAGAACTTTATAAAGACTTTCTAGGAAAATTATTTTGAACTTGATAGGTTCAGTAGTTTTTGAGAAAAATACGGAAAACTACGGAACCCTACACTGAGCGTGGCCCGACACGCTCTTGGCCGGTTTTCATACCTTCAACTATCTCCACTAAAAAATCTCGTCAATTGGTCGCTCCGTTTTGCCGTGAAAGACCGACAAACAACATGCACACTTTCCCATTTATAACATTCGTATGGATATTGTCTCAATAATACTGGCCTACTACCTCAAATTACAAGCGGAAGTCCCTTTCCAACTTATCAAATTAGACATTGACGACCACTTGTAAATTGTAACTTGTATTTAGTTTCTGGAAATGGGCCCTAGACTAATTGGTAGCCGTGAAAGACGGACAAACAAACAGACACACACACTTTCCCGTTTATAATATTAGTATGCATACATCCCATGATCCCAAAATATAAGCCTTCTTTCCTTTAAGGCCTTTCGGTAAGCACCGTAGGACTCAGTCGATTTGTTAGAATATTCCTGTAATATTTACTTACTATTGTATGTGCATATTTACTTTATTTTCGAAGTATGTATTTATTTACCATAAACTAAATTACACCATCTTTTACAGCATCCAACGACACTCCAAATCCATAGACGTAACCAAGAAATGCTGTGGCTACTGCCGTGGCACATTCAACGTCATAGTCAACAAAAAAACCAAAGATGGCCATGTCGTCTCCACGCCCGCTCGCAAGGCGGGTCCGAACGAATTCGCGATGTACGTTAAAGAAAACTATGGAACCATGAAAGAGGGTAAAACCCATGCGCAAGTTATGAAGATCTTGGGGGAACAGTTTTCAGCCAAGAAAAAACCTAGGGAGGAATCATAAGAGACTATCTACACACAGGCGACGCACGTCGTAAGACACGGAACGGAATCAGCGCCGCGCCATCCGAGTGTAATTTAAAAAACGTCTTACGTCTTTCCTATACAAAATGTACTGAGGAGACGTTTTTCTAAATTACACAAGCTCCACGCCCCTCGTCTTTCTCCGCCCGAGTGTATTTCACGCCTAATAATAGTGTAAATTGTTAAAAACGTGGCCCAGAACATAGACATATAGTGTCCACACTTGTAAGAGGGTCGTGAATTTTCCATGTTCGTTAAAGAACACTATGGGACGGTAAAAGAAGGCAAAACTTGTGCACAAGTTATGAAGATCTTGGGGGAACAGTTTGCGGCCAAGAAAAAACCTAGGGAGGAATCATAATAATAGTCTAAATTGACAAAAAGTGATCTATAAGTAATATAGTCTATACGTATATAGTTTTGTAAGCGCGGTGCGCGCGTTTGCTCGGCCTAGCAACCTGCCTTGGCCGATGCACGTCTTCATAGCAGGTTTGGGTAGGAAATGAGGAGGCACACTGACAATTTATCCCGCCAGGCGGCGCCTGTGCAAGTGCCTAGTCACTGTCATTCATATGTGAGAGAGAAAAAAAATCATCTCTCTTTCACGTATGAAATTCTTTACCTGTGCAATGGACTAATAAGGTGGCGCCATCTGTCATAACCTTTGAGTGTGCCTCCTCATTGCCTCGCTCTGTGTGGACCCTATTGAAGATTATTTTGACAGTTGTTTCAATTGCCATGAACTACTTTTATTACAGATTTCGATATTGTACTGTATATTGACTTGTATACTATAATTTTGAAACTTATCTCAAGTATAAAGAGATATAAACTTTGTATAAGGTAAGTATACATTAGTTTGTGTATTTAATATATTTTGTAATATAAGACAGTTCTCCGGAAGACTGATTTTAGATATTTGTACTGTACATAACTTGATACTGTGTACGTAATAATTATATTTAAGAATTATAATGCTCAACTTTCAATAATTGTGAATGGTTCCCCTACATTTATTATTTTCAAGGCACGTGTCCCACCATACGCGAGTAGCGATGAGCTATCGCGATAGAAACGAACTCTAAGAACAAATTAAATTATATTCAGGAATAATTTCTAATGGACATCAAAACTTAAATAACAAATAAATAATATCTAACTCTAAAAAAAAAAACAACTTAAAATTAAATTAAAAACTAAACTAAACTAAAATACTTCTAAATAGGGCCCCCGCGGCATGGTGCCAAAGATGCTGGCAGCATTCCCTCGCTGAATAGCAATGCTAATGCATTGCGAGAGATAGCTGCCAGCTCTCTGGTCACCGGTAGTTTCTTTGAGCTTTGCGCTCAGCTATTTAAAAACCTCATGGGCGCTTGGACCCCATGGTCTCGACGCCAACTGCCCTAAAATGGTATTGGTGTCCGAGACCCCGATATTTTGTCATCTTTTTTATTTCAGCCGTCTCCGCAGCTGCCCCACCCCTGCCCATTCATAGAAAATATTTTAATTTGTGTTTTAAGTAGTCACACTACTATTATACTTCATAAACATGAAATAAATATCATATACCTACAAAGAAAAAGTGACAAAGGCCTTAGAGGGCGCCACAAGCCTTCGGAAATGGAATTTTCGACCCTTGCCTTCGTGACCCGATGGCCGAGCGGTTTAGGTATCCGTCCGTAAACGGAGGACGCTGGTTCGATTCCAGCTCGGGACACTTGGCCACTTTTTCTTTGTATATGACATTTATTTCATGTTTATGATAGAAACGAAGATTATGGTGGAACAAAGACACTCACATACATACATACATACTTACAAACATGAATGCTGAAAACAATACACTCGTTTATGGGGGCAGTCGTGTAAAAAGATAGTCACTCCCGTGTAAAAAAAAGACGCTCGCTCTCTTTTTTTTAAACACGCAAAAACGACGGGGTGTTATAAGTTAGACGTGTCTGTCTGTGTGTGTGTGTGTCTGTCTGTGGCATCGTAGCTCCCGAAGGGATGAACTGATTTGGATTTAGTTTTTTTTGTCTGAAAGCTGAGTAAGTCGGGAGTGTTCTTAGCCAAGTTTCATGAAAATCGGTCTACTAGGTCTCGGTCGGGGGCTTTTTCAAAATTTTAATTTTGTGGTTAGGTTATTTACCGCCGATAGCCGCGATTTTGGTGGGACCAGTGCTTTATGCTTCAAGAGTAAAAACCTGATTAAAAGGTTCATGCGCTTGAAGCGTAAAGTCGCCGTCAAATAGAATTTGTGAACAATGTAAACAAACCTTGTAGTCAAAATATCTTTAATTTCCATTCTAACTCATTAGATACCGGCAAAATCCATGTTTTATTTAATCAATTCATATATGATTATATATGATCCTCAACCTTTAAAATAATAAAATTGTGCAAAAATATTGATTTTTTACATAATGGTTTGTTTACATTGTTGCCAATTTCTATTGACAGCGATTTTATGGACCCTTTTCTGTTTGAAAGGCTAATTTTTCTCTACGTTACGCTTGTTAGTGATTTATGATAAAATTTAGACGAGTTTTATTGTTAATGTGATTATGTAGTGTAGCAAATACACATAATTTTGTACGTATAATTAAATAATTATGATACCTATTGATATTTCTGGTTTTCTTCTATCTTCGTTTAGGTCCGTAGCCGAATGGCATTTCTGCGACGCGAACGAAACGCCGCGAAAGGTAGTCTGGCTCTTTCGCGCCAATACGCAAGAGAGATAAAGATCTATCTACGAGCGTTTCGTTTCGTGAGCGTTTGTGCCATTCTGCTACGTACCCAGACCTAATTTACCCAATTGGAGACAAATAGTTTTAGAAAAATGCTCAAATCAAACTCTGTAAACTATACGTAGTGCAAAACCGCTTTAAGGTCAATGTTGCAAAGACGTACGCCTTACTTTTATTTTATAGCGGGAATGCGAATGGTATGGAGTAGAACTTTCGTATTTCGAGGGTTTACTGGTGAAACCCGATAAGTTGAGTAAACTGGTTTTTTAAATTCGAACTATGTGTAATTTCCACAATGTTGTTATTTCAAGGACAAATTATCATTTATCGGGTTTCACCAGTAAACCCTCAATTTGTATACATCGTAAGTGGCTGAAAAAGAAAGAGCTTCAGTCCTACTTCCCACTATTCTGTAAGTAGAGACGGAGTAGTTATCCATCGTATTTTCTCAACATTATACTAGTGGTACAGATGTAATGCGAAAAGATTTGCCTTCGTATTGTTACGGAAACGCACGAACGTGTCATGCTATTTCAGTCAGTGTCAGTACCTACAAGATGTACTGACGTTGACTGAACTAGCATGACAAATACGGAAAAATACGAAGGAAACCATTTTCGCGCTACACTACATCTGTAGTTAAATGAACGTAAGTACTTCATGTACAGGGTTTATCAGTTTTATCACTTATCACAGAGATCGGATTTTAGTGCGTCATCTCATACTAGAACTCATTAAAATGACGTAAGTCACTAAGAATGTCGCAAATCCGTCCGATCTCTACTTATCACTAAATTTCCGAAAAAATATGTAAGAGTATCTAACGTATTTTAAAACGTCAAAATCACATGGTTTAGTACTCTTTATTATATCTTTATTTCCGGACCGCTACGACCTTCAAGAAAAAGAGCGTACACCCATCTTAAAAGCCGGCAACGCACCTCCAACACTTCTAGTGTTTCGGGTGTCCATGGGCGGCAGTGATCGCTTACCATCAGGCGACCTGTCTGCTCGTTTGCCTCCTATCCCATAATAGTACATTACGATACAAGTGCGTAAAAAAGGAAGTTCGAAACGAGTGGCGATAAATTTTAAGTCGACATGAGGTACAAACTTCCTTTTCGCACGTGTATCGTACGAAGTTTTTCAGTACAGATGAGCCTCCGAAGTTTCGACCTGGCATATAATGAACCACTTCTCGCACTAGTGCGTAGAAAAAACACCATCTGTACTGAAAAAATAAATAAAATAAAATTATACTGTGGCAAAACCGTTCTTACGGTATATTCCCATCAGACTATGAGCCTCAACGCAAAGAGCTAAGGTATACTACAAATAAAAATAAAAAAAAAAAAAAATAAAAATCATTTATTCATGTACCAAAAATAGCAGTTATAAACAGGCCATAAACTATATTAACACAAAATAGGCTTCACCATGTCCGTGCCTGAACTAGGGAGATCCTGTATCTCAGGCAGAAAAAATAACTTACAAACTAAAACAGGGAAATTATTTGATAATATCATGTGCATTGCATAGGTATTCAACTAAAAAATAAATAAGTTACATTACAGATTTATAAATAGAGTAGGTTACCTACTTAAAACTATCATAATTCTAAAAGTACAGCAAAAAAAGATGGTAAGCCATATGTAATACTTATTGCTTATTAGCATTTTAATGAGTCAACAGTTGTACTTTATCGCATCAGCGTAAGGATACATAGGTAGGTGTATTTATTTGTAAACATTAAGTAGCTCTGTCTAGGTTATTTCTAGTTATTTTAGAACTGTTAATAAGTTTTCCGTGTCTTCATAAGACATTAGTTCTAGAGCTTTCTTTGTAACTTTTTTACATTCTGCGTAGCATAGATGATATATGTGATAATCTGCGTTTAACTTATTGTACAGCCGCGGTCCCAGACATATGTAGAACCGCTGTGAAAAGGCATGCTTTTGGTCAGTCAGCCGGTTGCAAACCAAATCTTTCCGTCTCTTGTTAGTAATGTCTGAGTTGTAAGGAAGTGCTTTATGTTGTTTTAGAACAGTGCTTAACACGAATAGCTGTCTTACAGATAATACTTTACAGGACTTATATAATAGGTTAGTAGGGTATAGGAACGGTCGGAATGTTGAGACTTTCAGGATAGCTCTTTGTGCTCTTTCTACAATTAAAAGCAGGGTTTTGGCTGCTCCTCCCCATGATGTAATGCAATATGTTAATAACGACTGGCAAAGAGCAAAGTATACTTGCATTATTAATTTAAGGTCCAAGACATTACGGAGTCTTTTAAACACGTATATCAGCTTACGAACTTTATTACTTAACGCTTCAATATGTGGTCGAAACGATAACGTGTCATTAACTATAACACCCAGGTATTTAATTTTAGTTGCGGGAGTGATGAATGGACAGTTACAGCTATTGCTAGCAAGGCAGGTATTGCGATGAGCGTAGATAGGATGGTCAGATATATATTGGTTATTTTTCATGAAAAATCTAACATAATTGGTTTTATCTGCGTTAAGTGTTAGTAGATGATATTGTAGCCAATTATTTACAATGTTAAATCCTAGTTGCGCCCGCAAGTATGCCTCTCTCTCCGTCTGTGCTGAGAAAATTAAGGCGGTGTCATCAGCATAAGATATTATTTTACCACAATCGAGCGGAAGATTGCAAAGGTCATTAATGTAAATCAAAAATAAGGTCGGGCCAAGGATACTTCCTTGTGGGACCCCAAAAGCTTCATTTTTTAGGTCAGAACTGGTGACGTCGCCCACCTTCACACACTGAAATCTGTCACTGAGGTAGTTTGCAAAAAGGTCAAGTTGTTTTCCCCTTATTCCTAAGCTTTGTAGCTTGCGTAGCAGTAAGGTAACAGAGACGGAATCGAAAGCTTTGGCGAGGTCGAGGAAAATACCAATCGTATGGTTACCCCTGTCAAGTTCTAGCGCAATGTTTTGAGTCAAATGATGAACAGCGTCGGAGGTTGATAATTTAGAACGGAAACCGAATTGTGTATCTGACAGAAATGAGTTTTTTTCTAAGTACTGTACAAGCCTGTTGTTAATAATTTTTTCCAAGATTTTAGATATAGCAGGAAGTAGGGATATAGGCCTATAGTTTGTGATACTATCTTTGTTACCGGACTTATATATTGGAATTACAATAGCTTTTTTTAGACACTTAGGAAAAATTCCATCAGATAGGCATTTGTTTAAAATATGTGTTAAAGGAGGAGCTAAGATATGTTTAAATTGTTTCAATATTTTGTTCGAGATGTTATCCCATCCAACTGCACAATTATCTCTTAGATCAGATATAATTCTAATTACTTCTGAGTCATCGGTTGGAAGCAGTACAAAAGACTTAGAGCTATGGTTAGTGGTCGCAGGAAAATAATGTGAGCTAGGGCTGTCCGACTGTCCATATATTTTGTCAGCTAAATTTTTGCCTACATTAACAAAATAATCATTAGCATAATTTGCAGATGAAAGTGGAGAGCTTTGTGTAGTTAATAAGGCAGAGGAGTCATTATTTTTTGGAGTAAATGCTAAGTTCTTTATTCGGTTCCAGACTTTTTTGGTATCCTTGCCAACCTTTTCAAGTTCACTTTTTTCGAAATTTGTTTTAATTTTTTTGAGGAGATCGTTGCAAAAATTTCGGTACCTTTTGTAAGTGATCTGTAATATAGAATTGTCCGGGTTTGATTTAGCTTTCAAATGTAGTCTGTCTCTATTCCGCATGCAGCGTATGAGCCCCGGAGTAATCCATGGTTTAATATTGTGCATTTTTTTGTTTGGCCGAGTGTACTTTGTGTTACGAGAGATGGCATTTTGTATGTTTTGTATTAGGTATGACATAGCAACATCAGCGTCAGCACAATTATAAACTGGGTCGTAGTCAATATTATTTAAATCTTTCTCGAGTTTATTGAAATTTGTTCTAGAAAATAAATGCTTGTGTTGCGATCTCACAGCCTTGAGGTTAAAGGTTAGTAGTACGGCGTTATGATCAGTGAGTGAAGAATTAGTAACTAATGTCAAAGATGGTATCTGGGATTTAAGCATGACATGGTCTAAGCAAGACCCGCTCTGATGCGTGGGAAGGGTATGAGCCGGGAGTAAGCCATGGTAGGAGCAGAAATTCAAGTATTCTTGGGTTGCTGGGTCTCTGCATTCTGGAAGAATGTTTATATTTATATCACCTATCAGGACAACATTTTTAGAAGATTCTAATGTGTGAAGTAGGGGGCTTAGGGAGTTTAGAAACCCGTCTATTTTTTTAAATGAAGGTGATCTATATATAGCTATTATGGTCATATCTGAGCCAATTTTTATAAGTAGGTTGTTACAGTCTTGTAAATTCGTCTCTTCAATCACGACATCGAGAGTTTTTTTAGCGTAAACAACTACCCCGTCATTTTGGTTGTGATTAATTTTACTGCTGAAGGCTACATATCCGTCAAGGGCAGGCAGGTTGCCGCCGTTTTTAGTTAGCCAGCACTCAGTCAGCACAATTATGTCGCATTGGTGGTTAAGTCGTTGTAGTAAAACAGACAAATTATCTATATTTTTAAAGATACTACGAATATTTTGAGTTAGTATTGTTAGTGGTTTAGTATAGCCGGATAGACTTTGTTTGCAGCATTCAACATTACAATAATTAGAAGTTGATATTGAAAATGTATCTAAATCGCTAATTATAGTTGTATTCATTGATCTGAGTAATTAAAGTTATAAATGAAGCTAAAGAATAAATAAAATATATATATAACCTAGTATGTATACCTTGTGTGTAAAGTCAAGAAGCGATCTTAGGAGTGGCGCTCAGCAGGCGCCTTCATAATCTATAGAATTTATGTATCTCTGCTCAGCCTGTTTCTTGGCAGGACATTCAAGGTCACCTGTTTTGTGATTGTGGGGCTTCTTGAAAAATCTGCAGGTCGCACATCGGGGGGGCTCCGCTTTTTTTGAGCACTCGTTGTCCGAGTGCCCCAAGTCGCCGCAATACCCGCACGTGTTGTCTGCCTGCTTACAGGATTTCGCGGCGTGTCCAAACTGCTGGCATTTGAAGCATCTGGTGACAATGGTGAAATCTCTCACAGGGCAGGAAGACCAGTTGACGAAAACTCGACTTTGGGATACTAGGGCTTTGCGTATCAAGCTTGGAACTTCGATGACGTAGTTGACGGTCTCAGCATCTTTTTCCCCGATTTATGGCTAAGTTTAATAGAGGCTAGGAACTTATCTCTGGTGGTATCCGTCAATTTATCGGCTAAATTTTGCTCGAAAATGCAGCTGAAAACCTCTTGTTCTGGCAGTGCAGTTGGTACGCCGACGATGACTATCCGGGGCCTGCGTTTACGGGGCTCATCGATGGTCAGGTCTGCAGGTGTTTTTTGAAACTGTTCCTTGAGCTTCTCTATATCAGCCTTGGATTCCGTGCTAATTATTACGCCGCCATTTTTAACCTTGCGTAAAGCTCTGACGTGAAGCTTCATCTGCTCAGGTTTAATAAGTTTTTGGACAAGGTTTTTTGTCTCCTCACTTGATTTCAACTTGTCAGTAGGGTAAATTGCTACTGAGCTCAAATTAGCGGGTTGGACCAGGTTTTTGGAGGTACATCTGACCATATCGGCGAAGGAGGGCGAGTTCGGGGAAGGAGAGCAGGTTTTCGAGGACTTCTCTATCGATTCCTGTAGGGCCTGGATACTGCACAATACTGTCTGGTTGTCTTTAAGGGAGTCAATAGTGTTGCGCTGCAGGCGAGCCGTCTGTTTCAGAGACTGATACAGGACTGCCATTTGAGATGTTCCTGAAGAAACTCCGCGGCAGATATCGTGTACACGACTTTTTTGGTCCGAGTTTAATTTTCCTTCCTTAGCAATGGCGCATATCTCCTTGAGGGACTTCTCGATGTACTTTATCCAGTGCTGTATATCATGCGTCGATAGTACTTGCTCTTGGTCGCTGGGCGCTTGCGCATTCTCTTCAACAGCGGGCGGCGGCACAGGGGTAGATGGAGGACTACGCTGTATTTTTGAACTCCTGCCAAAGGGGCTCTGGCCGTTACTATCCATTTCAATAAGTTATTTAGTTACTATTTAAACTAACATAGTCAATAAGTCTGCACAAACACGCGTGACACAGAAACGCACTTGATGCATTCGCGATCGCGATCTGGGGCAATATTTTTGCACACGATTTAATTTGCGAGAAACAATTATAGCACGTCCGTTCGCAACGACGAAACGTAGTCAAGAGCGGTTTTAACACTTTTAACGAAGTTTTAGTTATCTACTAAATCATAAAAACAAAGTTGTAACAACATATGTAACCATTATCAATCATTTAATAGTTTTAATGAACATCCCCTTTTAAAACATGGCGTAACCGAATATTCGGCCGAATGTTCGGTTCGGTAAGAGCTGAACCGAATGTTCGGCCGAATATTCGTATTCGGCAAAGTCCATATTCGGCCCATCTCTAGCTACGAGTATCTATCCCTGTCGCTCTAGCGTAGATATCTATCTACGAGCGTTTCGTTTCGTGAGCGTTTGTGCATTCGGCTACGCACGGTGACGCTGACCAGAAACATATAGTATAGTCATATTCATGTTGTCGTCTGTCCATGTTGCGGAATTTCATTAGAACTATTTTCTTCATACTAAACCACAGTATAATAAAGAGTACTATCGTACAGTATGGCCACTCCTGCTCCCCGCTGAAAGCGCCGCCCACCCCCTCTCGGTTACCTCACAGTTACCGCCTGTCAAAAACGCGAACAGTCGACCTGTCATATCTCACTCATACAAGCATGGCACGCGTTCACCTACACGAGCATAGACTGTGTGCTAGGAACGCGTCTCTTTCATATATTTGATCGCCAGTGACCGAGGTGTGACTAAACTGAACTTTCAAGTGTCAGGAGGGCGAAAAAAATGTATGGCAATGAGAATACAGTCTAATATATACGAAGTTATATACATATACTCTGTCAAACAAGTCTGCCAGTAAATAAGAACAAAGAAAACTACCTCTATATGCATCCTTTTCTTTAGGGTGCTAGAGAAAAGGATACCTATAGTTTTCTTTGTTCTTATTTACTGACAAACTTGTTTGACAGAGTATAGGTCTTTGATGTATGGAAAACTCGTCACGTAGACAACCTAAAAAAAATACTCGTAATGCAATGTCAACGCGAGGATTGTGAAAAAGTGTCAATTCTCTGGTTTTTTAAAACTAGATAATCGTGAAACGAAATATTGTGTTTCCGTGGTGCTTTAAGTACATATTTAGTGTAATTCTGAGCTGAATCTGATCAGTGTGTCGAGTTGAGCAATTAAGCTCCTCCGTAGTGTTATTAAAATATTTACAAATAAGTACTTTTGAAATGGGCGTGTTGTGTTGTGTACGATGACAAGACTAAAAGGAAGTTCTACAGATTCACATTGGATAAATCAAGGCAAGTACATGCCCAGTTATTTTTAAAGTGTTTTAGTAGAAAACCAATCATTTACAATAGATAATACCTACTTATGTTTAGTAGGTATTTATTTTTCCTAATTCACGATCGCACTACGAACAAATTAACTCTGAAGCGATCTCACTCACACACATTTGAATACGATTCAAATGTGTGTGCGGTAATGAACGCAGTTTCATATGAAATGCAAAAGGCGAATTACCTAATGAGACTCGACGCGGCAAGCCTAGTGGACGCCAGGCTTTAGGCGGAATCGCGCCGCGTCGAATCGAGTCCTCATACATTTGAATTCTATTCGACGCGTCTCTAATAGCCGCAGTTTTATAAAAATGCACTCGACTCGGCGAGCCTATATAGTGGATGGCAGCAGGTCCGGGGATCTAGGGGGGAGCGAGCTGGGGCCCATTCCCCGGGCGTCGACCTTCGCCAAATTCGAACCGCGTCTAGTCCAAGGGGCGCATTTGATTTTTTTTAGATTTTGTCCCCCCTCGAAAAATGTCTAGATCCATCTTGGCAGGCTAGCGTTAATATATGTATTATAGAATCGATTTGCTCGTCTCTCAACCCTTGGACCACAAACCCAAGCTCAAAATGAAGGCAGGAACAGTTCGTAGTGGAGAAAACTGCTATAAACGAATTAAGATTTTAACTCGCTGCATTCGGACGGGAATTAACCTAACTCGCATTGTAGATTAAGCTGCGAATTAGGGTAACTTTTATGCTATTTTTTACGTGCTGCGGTTGGACTGAAAGAAATAACCTAACCACAAAATTAAAATTTTGAAAAACCCCCGACCGCTACTGGACCGATTTTCATAAAACGTGGCTAAGAACACTCCTGACAAACTCAGCTTTCAAACAAAAAAAACTAAATCGAAATCGGTTCATCCGTTCGGGAGCTACGATGCCACAGACAGACACACACAGAGACAGACAGACAGACACACACACACACAAAGACAGACACGTGAAACTTATAACACCCTCGACCCGGCGATAAAAGCTTGTGCCAAAATTTAATTTTTGATTTTCGATCCATATCGTTGATAAAACAAAAATTAAACAGACTAAAAATCAGTCCGATAACAAATTTATAGGTACATAAACTCAGACCTGTATTTCCAAAAGGAGTAGACAGTAAAGTAAAGCACATGATCCTGTCCATGTGTGCTTTGTCTGGACTAATTATTAAGACTCATAATTCACACAAATTAGTTTTCTATCAACCCCTTAATGGCTAATATAGTAATATAACAGTGGCAGCTTAACTGGAAGGGCCAATGGCCATCCAGTTGGACGGGTGTGTTGCTTGACTTGCCAGCACGTCCAGTTGCACGCATGTGTTGCGTACGTACACGACGTGCTTGTGTGCACCCCGCGCGGCGTACTTTTGTTAGAAGAGTTATTACTGGTATATACTGTGCCCGGGGCTTATCTAAAAACACCTGGGATAAAGAAACACTATTTATTTATCTACATGTTTGTGAAACTCGTTATTTCTCCGACAACGACAAGGGCCCAAATCCGCGGCTGACCCTAACAATATTTGCATAGGTTTGTTTGTTGACCCGCCATTTTCTGAACTATGCCACAGCGTTCGGGGGTGCTAGTGTTTACATTAAAAGATTATCAGCAGTGTAGTAGGGGAGGCGACTGATATTTCATCTAAATCGTAAGATATTTAAACCCGTTAATAATCCTTATTTTGCCAATCTGCAAATACCGTTGCGCGCAAAACGAATATCAGAATTTATATTCTTTGTTAAAATAGGGCACCGCGCGTCGTCAAGAAACTATTTTAAGCACCTATAAGGGCATTTTCAAAAATGGGGACCCAAAATTAGTGAAAGTTGTTAACAAAAATTAACTCGAATTCAGTTTTGTGACGACTTGTGACGACAATAAAGCATGAAATTTCAATAAAAATTATTGCTTTTGTGTTAATAACGTAAACTATAAGCAATAATCTACATTTAGAACGTGAAAAAGTTTCATTTTAATTTTAACCTAATTTTATTATTTGATTGTCGTTACAAAACTAACATCGAGTTAATTTTTGTTAACAACTGTCACTAATTTTGGGTCCCAATTTCTGAAAATGCCCATATGTACCTAATTAATTAGTAAAAAGGGTTCCGGTTTTTCACAAGAAAACTGTCGAGATTAAAATTATTTCTTGTGTTATTTCCGGGGCGATAGGCGATTCAAATTTGAAGAGAAAAGCGTATTACTCCCATCTCAAATTCCGCTAATGTACTTACAACCAGCGCAGCGTTGCAAGTGCCCAAGGGCGATGTAAATCAACCGTCAGGCGTTTTGTCTATTCCTTGGCTTTGACTCCAAATCATAATAAATAATGATATGAGTATTTTCTCAGTGGTCGCTCGGTCTAGGCTCAGTGTCGCTAAGCCGCCCGAACTGATTACATGCTCATAGACGCAGTAACGAGTTCACCCTTGTTAGTACGAGATTCGACTGCGTAAGGCTGCGTTCTTATCGTTTATTCATGATACAGCAAAATTTATTTATATAAAATGAGACCTGAGAAAAATGTTAAAAAAATAATACTTACTGTGACAGAGTTAACTCTAAATTAAGAAATAAGAAAAGTAGCTCTTTTTTGTCCCGTTAGTGACAAGGTAGTGGTAGTAGTTCGTACTGTATAATATCATTTTTTTAAAACAATCTGTACAATTCAATTTCATGCTATGGAGCTTCATATCATATGTAAGATAATAAATGAATGCATCTTTCAATTTAATATTCGAAATTGTAATTAGACTGAAATTGTATTAATTTTTATTTAATTGCTGATAAATAATTTTATTGATGAACGTGTAATATTTATAATATTATTAATAAAATGTCTATGTCTATGTCTAATACCTAAGTATGGTCGCAACTGCTACAGAATATCAGCGATTGTACAACCAACCAGGGGCAACCCTAGGCCACTGTAGTACTATGTCACAGTGACGTTATAAATCAGATTGTAAGAAATCTCTTACTGGTTGTCATTTTGACATGGTTGTAGAGTGGCCTAGGGTTTCAATTGGTTGACTGTACTCTTAGCTACTGGCTCAGTTCATTCAATGGCCAATCGCCCACCGCTGCGCTTATGGACAGACGTGGCCTACGCTCCCCAAATTCGCGAGTAATTGACTATTAACAAGCAATGAACTGAAATTTGCTGCATCGTTGTTTGCACTAGATTTAAACTTATTTAGAAAATGATACTGAACGTAATAGTTTGGTAATAGCACAGTATAATAAAGAGTACTGTCGTACAGTATAGCCACTCCCGCTCCCCGCTGAAAGTGCCACCCACCCCCTCTCGGTTACCTCACAGTTATCGCAGTCAAAAACGCGAACAGTCGACCTGTCATATTTCACTCATACAAGCATAGTACGCGTTCACCTACATGAGCTTACGCCGTGTCTTGGTCTCATACTTCCATATCGATAAGGTTTGATTTCGTATGCGTCGCATCGCCGGCGCGCGACCATCGCGCGACCGTCGCCCACGCAAGCCACGGCATTAGACTGTATTATTAGACATTAGGAACGCGCCTCTTTAATATATTTGATCGCCAGTGTCCGATTTGTGGTAATAGTTTAGTAGTAAGTAGTAACAGCTAAGCGTTGTACTTACCGGTCTAGGTAGTATGTGTTCTATTATTTGCTTTCTTTACTCCTTTCTTCCTTGTTTTATCCCGCATTTTTGCCACGGCTTAGCAGACTAGCTCGATAAACTTTATCGCATGAATCGCATCGGTGCGTCCCTACCGCACTTACAAATACCTTGTGCGAAAAGAACGGCCTGACGTTACATCATTTATTCATTTATCACGCGACCATGCTTGCCTGCCTGGAATCCACTTCGAAGTTTGGCAACTAACTCTAGGATAGTGGGTGTCTTGTCGCTGTAATGCCCAAAAATTACAAAAATCATGTAAGTTTTTTTGCTTGTTTTTACATCTGGTTAAAATCTTGTGGTTATTCGGCCTCACGGTGTATTTCAGACCCTGGGCCCTTAGTCTCTTCTGATCTTATTTTTTTTCCTGAACCTGTGTTATCTTCTACTTAATGACAAGCAACAGTGCTCAGTGGGAAGTTGCAGCAGGAAAACGGTGAATAACAATTTCCTAGGCAGCTAATAATCGTAAAAATGACAAACGGGCAACATTAAAATTAGCGTTGTTTTTGTCGCCGGCCGCTGACAAATGATGGAGCGGCTTGTTCCCGTCACTTACCTTTCTTTTCGACGATTCGCGCATGTATTTTTAACCCCCGACGCAAAAACGACGGGTGTTGACAAGTTTGGCGTGTCTGTCTGTCTGTCTGTGTGTGTGTCTGTCTGTGGCATCGTAGCTCTCGAACGGATGAACCGATTTAGATTTAGTTTTTTTTTGTTTGAAAGCTGGAGGAGTGTTCTTAATAGTCATGTTTCATGAAAATCGGTCCACTATGTCGCGATCGGGGTTTTTTTCCACGGGGTCCACCTAGTCCGGTGGCACTAGGTGGTAAAAAGTATCATGTTATTACATGCCTGCATACTGATACGTAATGAGCTTTTTACCACCCTAGGGAAGTAAAGTGAAACCTGGATGGAGCGTTCCGTGACCTGTTAAAAATTACAAGATGTCGGACGAATTCTCAGCGTAGGTATTTCAGTACATTTAGTTTAAAATTTGGTTATTACTTCGCGGGTGTCATTTAAAACAGCCTCTCGTTCTTAATCCTTCACTTTCCGCCCTTAATACACAATGTACTTATTATTATTTACATCCATATCATAACTTCTCTATAATATGCTTAGGAGCGATAAGCAGTTGGCCTATTATATTAAGAAATCGGTAAGCGAAACTTTAATAAAGTTCAAATTAAGAACGTTCTGTTAAGAAGAGAAAATCATATTTCATCAATCAGTCATTTGTTTCGTTTCCAATATCGAACGTTTAAAAAGTGAACTGACTGACAAACACTAGTTGATTTTACCTCTTACCTGAATGTATGCCACATTGTTATAATATCTTATTACCTACTCTTAAACCTAAAAACTTTCTTATATACTAATGTTTAGTTGTCGAATCGCACTAGAGCCGTAACGGCAGGCGCCGGCAAAACAGCATTACTCACCTCCCCCGTCACCTGACAGCCACACCAAATGAAACTCCGGCCGCAAACACCTTTCTTCCTGGCCGCTATATTTTTATGTAGGTACTTTTATATACCAACTAGCCTTTGGCAACCCGTTGAGGATAAATAGTTATTTATTATACAAGGGGGCAAAATTGTATTTTAACGCCGAGTGTGGAATTGAAAAACGAGCAAGTGAAAGGATTCTATAGTTGAACCACGAGCGAAGCGAGTGGTTCGAGAATAGAATCCTGAACTTGCGAGTTTTTTAACACACGAGAAGTAAAATACATTTGCACCCGAGTGTAACACAAGACTTTTCCCCTCACTACAGCGAGGAAACTACAACGCAAAAAATGCGTTTATCACTGCTTCTAGTAGTTCCACAGGTGGTAAATCATCTTTTCCCCTCACTAGCTCGGAAACACGTGTTTTGTCCTTTAATACCAGCGGGTAAAAACGAATTTTATCCACTAGTGGGTAAAGTAATTTGACCTTGAATAAAATCAAATTAACTGATTTAAAATAGATAAAAGTAGGTGAATCTAGTAATAAAGATGATTTACCACCTGTGGAACTACTGGAAGCAGTGATAAACGCATTTTTTGCGTTGTAGTTTCCTCGCTATAGTGAGGGGAAAAGTTTTGTGTTACACTCGGGTGCAAATGTATTTTACTTCTCGTGTGTTAAAAAACTCGCAAGTTCAGGATTCTATTCTCGAACCACTCGCTTCGCTCGTGATTCAACTATAGAATCCTTTCACTTGCTCGTTTTTCAATTCCACACTCGGCGTTAAAATACAACTTTGCCCCCTTGTATAACAAATAACTATTATTACTAGATTCACCTACTTTTATCAATTTTAAAGCAGTTAATTTGACGTTATTCAAGGTCAAATTACTTTACCCACTAGTGGATAAAATGCGTTTTTACCCGCTGTTATTAAAGGACAAAACACGTGTTTCCGAGCTAGTGAGGGGAAAAATATGTATATTTCGATACTTTTGCGAATTTTTTGGACTAATGACCTTTGCGACGCCGTGAAATGAAATGAAATGAAATGAAATGAAATGAAAGTTTATTAATAACAAAGTTACACGTCAGGTTGGTATTATGTATAAGATTTGTATACATTTATTGATATAAATAATAAATAATAATTTTAAAACTTATCAGGATTATTATAGAGTAATTAAGTACAAATTACAATTTTATTATAATATTATGTCAGGATAGGTAGGTTCAAAAACTCTTCAAGAGTATAAAACAAGTGGGTCAATAGCCACAACTTTAATTTGTTTTTGAACGCCGCGGTGGTAGCTGCAGTTCTAATAGTGTCGGGCAACCGATTATATACACAAGGTCCCAAAATTTGTGTCAATTTTGCTGATTTGGCGAGTCGGTGTGTTTCGACTACCAGCCTATTTTTATGTTTGTTACTGCGGAGGTTATACTTTTCGTTAACACCTTTACATTTGTACCTGGCAATATTTTCTCGCGTGAATAGTGCTACTTGTTGTATAAACAGACAAGGTAAGGGGAGGATCTTCATATCCCGAAAGAGATCACGAGCCGGGGTATCCGCTGCTTTGTTTGTCATAGCTCGAATTGCTCTTTTTTGCATGGAGAACACACGTTTCCAGTCAGCTGCACGGCCCCACAATTCTACGCCGTATGTAAGGAGTGAGTGCACTGTGGCAAAGTAGCACTCTCTTACCGCGGACTTTCCCGCGGTGTGCGTAAGCCTGCGCAGCGCGAAACACGCTCGCCCAAGCTTGCCGCACAGCTCGTCAACGTGTGCTTCCCATGTTAAAGCACTGTCCAGCTGGAACCCGAGGAGGCGTGTGCAGGTCACCTGCTGTATAGGGGCACCGCCCGCACACACTCTCAGGGGTGAGCTGGCATGGCCGTTCAGTTTGATGGTCATGAAGGACGTTTTTTCCTTATTAAGGGCCAAACCGTTGGTTTGGAACCATACATACAGCTGATTCATTACACCATTTAGTGCTCTCTCCAACTCCTGCTCGGAGGTCGTGCTTACTATCGCCGTTACGTCGTCGGCGTACATAAAAATTTGAGCGCCTTTTACCGTTTTCGGCAGGTCATTCAGCAAAATACTGAACAGTGTGTTGGAGAGGCACGATCCCTGGGGGACACCCATCAGGTTTTGTAATTCTGAGGACTTGATTTTACCGCCGTCCCCTACTACAATTTGGGCTCTCCCGCTCATAAATGACAATAATAGTCGGGAGGCCGGTCCCCGTATGCCATAGTGGGCGAGCTTGTCCGCAATAAGGGCGTGGTCCGCTGTGTCAAATGCGCGGGATAGGTCGCAGCAGATCACCGCAACGCTGTGTCCTGCCTCGCGAGCGAGCATCACGGAGCGTACTACTTCTCGCACCAAGTCGGTGGTCGACCGACCCTGGCGATAGGCATATTGACTCTCAGTAAATACGTTCCTTGACGACCAGAAGTCCAACAGTCTTTTGTTTAATCCTACTTCAAGGCACTTACTTGGGCATGGGACTAAGGATATGGGACGGTAAGATTTAATCGTAGATTTCTGGCCTTTACCTTTATACAGTGGGCTTATCTTTACCTTTTTCAAGCTCTCCGGGTAAACACCTTCTCTAATGCAGCAGTTAAATAGCTGAGATAAAGCATACGATACCGCCGGGCTGGCTTGCTTTAGGAGATTGGCAGATAGGCCGTACACGTCAGTACTGTTTTTTGGTGCTATACATGATTTAAATATCTGAACTACTTCGTCTGGTGAAAAAGGTCTGAGCCTTATTGAGCAGTCGCTGGCGGTACGCTCTTGTGTTAAAGTGGTGATTGAGATAGCGCGGTCGGCAGCGGGCGCGCCACACGCCGTCGCGGCCGTCACGAACTCGCGGTTGAGCGCGTCCACGGCGAGCTGTTTCGTGGCGTACGGGACCCCGGCGCCGTCCACCAGCAGGTCTGTATAGTCCACTCGCTCACGGGGCGACCGCCCCAGCTCGGTATTAATAGCATTCCACATTGCTTTGCTTTTGTTTGGGCTATTGCTAATTAAGTTGTTAAAATAATTTGTACGTTTAGTTTTCAGTTTAAGGTTGTATAGATTCAAGATTTTATTTGACGAATCGGTTATGGAGAGATTTGTGGGGTATTTTTTAGAGAGATTTATAAAATCAAATGCTAAAAGTTTTAGATCAATAATTTCAGAATCTATCCACGGATTACTTTTTAGCTGTTGCGTTATGTTTTTAATTGGGATATGTATATCTAGCAAATAGCTCATTATATTTATTATTTTTGTGGCGAATAAATTACATTTGCCGTGGTATTTACTGGCTATGTCATACCAGTCTATGGATTCGAGCGCATTAACAAAAGACGCTCTGTTTTTATTACTAAATACTCGTTTCCTTATCAGTATAGGCGGCTGGTTGCGAGGGGGGCCGGGGGCGGCGATGCGCTGCGCCATATGGTCGCTTAGATTCGTGTTTACGCAGGCCGCGGACAGCCGCCCGTGACGAATGTTTGAGTACGCATGATCTAGGAGAGTTGCACTATCGCCGTCCCGTCTAGTGATGTCCTGGATGTACTGAGTGAAACCGTGAGCAGATAAGATATCCAGCAACTGCCGTTTTATAGAAGTATTATTGCAGAGGTCGATATTAATATCTCCCATTATAATTGCAGTGATATTGTCGTTATTTATTTTTGTCAACAAGCTTTCGAATAACTTTAAATATTCTGAGTGACTAGTGAGGTTTGAGTGATAGATTCCTACAACGAGGATATCATCATCCACGAGATATATTGCGCAGGTGTCAAATATTTGTTCACGAGATAGATCGCAGTAATCCGGTCTGTTTATAGCCCTGATGTTTGATTTTACGTAAATACAGCTACCGCCGCGTTCGACTGTGGGTCTACAATAATACGAAACTAAATCGTAGTTCATTAGCGTTACTGATTGTATTTCGTTACTACATAAAAAGTGTTCGGTGATAATTAGTATATCACAGGTTAGTTCATTACAGAGCAATACTTCTAAATGCCTAGTTTTTCCATTTAAGCCCCTAATGTTTTGGTGACATGCAATGAGAGTGGTTTGTGTGGTTGCTTCGTGTTGGTTGTGAATCGTCGACGGCCCCGGTGGAGCCCCGGTGTGCTGAGCGGGAGCGGCGGCGGCGCGGCGGGTGAGCGCGCCCGGCGCGCCCGGCGCCTCCGCGAAACCACTCGCTTACCTCTATACCGGACGGCCAGTTTTCGGGGGACATGAGCATTTCAAAGCTGCTGTGAGGTACTGTGATTGAGAATGAGGCGTAGAATTGATGTTTCAATTGTAGCTTGTCTACTGTGCAGTCGGTTCTACCAGTTTTTCTTGATATATACGATTGGACAGCGTTTGGTGTTGTGTCGGATTTGAAAAAACACGCATGTAATTTTCTTACGCGTTCGGTAGTCTTTAATTCGCAGTCGTCAGGTCCAGTGCCCGTGACCGCGACTCGCTGTGGTTTTTGTCTCATGCGGCCCTTAACATAATTTGCAGTTTGCCACATATTATTTTTGTCTTCATCGTTGTCGGCTGGTTTACTTACGTTATTGGATAGTGTGTCGTTTTTGTCAATGTTATTGTTTATCGGCGTCATTGGTGTTACTGATTTTGGTGCGGTGATTCCATTTTTCATTGAGGATTTCTCAAATTTGTCTGCTTTAACAGGTAAGGAATAGCGTCTAGTCTCATTAACGGCGATTTTAGTGGAAGGCGCTTGATGACCGTTGGCCGCTACCGGCGGGTTAGCTCTGCCTTTAGTTGCTTCAGAAACTCTCCTTAGTGTGTGAGTTTGAGTATGTATGACTAGCTTTTGCCCGCGGCTTCGTTCGAGTTAGAAAGAGACAAAAAGTAGCCTATGTCACTCTCCATTACTTACACTACCTATCTCCGTTTAAAAAATCACGTCAATTCGTCGCTCCGTTTTGCCGTGAACGACGGACAAACAATCAGACACACACACACTTTCCCATTTATAATATTAGTATGGATATATAAGCACAACATTTCTGCTATAAGTTTTATACTCTAAATTATTTTTGTTTGTTCAATGGGAATTTTCAGAATTTGGGTCCCCCCAAGTTATTAAATAAATAAAAAAAAAAAAAATGTGTTTATTAGAAAAATGACATAAAATTTTACAACTATATCTGTGGTCCCACACTAGGCGAGGCCTGTGTCGTGGTGACCGTTCTACAGGAATTTCTACATAATATATTTAGGGGTATCCTATCCTTTAGACAATTATTACATTACAAAGAAAGAGAAGAAAAAAAAAATATTAAAATAAAACATGCAAAGTTCATACTAAACTAAAAACTTAATGCAAAATATTATTATATTCTATTTACACTATTAAGTATTTTTATTTTAAATCTGATGTGAGATAGTGAGAGTGTGAGCGTAGGTGCAGGTAGGTGTTGTGTGGGTGTGTGTTTGTGTGTCAGTGCGTGCGTGATTGTATTTGTGAGTGTACGAGCGACCTTAGGGGGGTATAACAATTTGCAGGTAATAGGAATTTAGACTACTCGTTTTATGATTTGCTCAGTTTCATGGTAGTTCAGGACATTTAACCAGTTAAAAAGTTTCCTTTTGGATATTATCAGGCAGGTACGTGTTTTTAAGGTCACAGCAATTTGAGATCTTGTTGTATAAGTATGGGTGAAAATAACAGGGGAAACGCTTTGCAAAAATGGTCTTGGTGGTTGGCACCTGAGAGTAACCTTTTGAATCATAAGCTGCCGAACCGTCAAAACCTTCCACTCCTTATACAGAGTCGCAGTAGGAAATAACCGAGGCTTTCTAAGCATCACTTTTAGGATGAATCGTTGGGCTCTTTCTAGGGCTATAAGGTTGGAAGAGGCAGCTCCTCCCCAAATTGTGATACAATACGCGACAACCGGTTGGCAAATTGCTGTGTAGTTTAAGAGTATCTTTGCTGGCAGCATTTCTGAGTAGCTTCATGAAATATATTAGCTTTCTGACCCTAGCGGACACCGAATTTATATGAGCTTTAAAGTTAAGGTTTTCGTCAAGGGTAATACCTAAATATTTTAGTGTCCGGCAATTATTAATACAGAGAGTGTACGGCAATTATTAATACAGTATTAACAAAAATTAACTCACTGTCAGAGTTTTGTGACGACAATTAAGCATAAAATCTGTCTAAACATTTACTTATTTCACATTCTCAATGTAGATTATCGCTTAAGTTTATGTAGATGTCCATTAAGACAAAAACAATATTTTTATTGAAATTTCATGCTTAATTATCGTCACAAAACTGACAGTGAGTTAATTTTTGTTAACTACTTACGCTAACTGGGGTGTCCCAAATTCTGAAAATGCCCCAATATCTTCATTCATCAAACACTAAAAAAATGTCTAAGGTCAGTGCGGGCAAGACCGACATAGTTTATTTGAAATAAAGTTTGAGTGGATAAAACTCTATAATTAATGTAGTCTGGCGTAATGCGCATGGTCCTATGAGATAGCAAATATTATATTTTACAAAGCTTTTATAATATTTTGGTGAAATAAGGTACTTTTAAGTCATAAAAATCACATTTTATAAGGCTCGGCGGGTTGACCGTCCTCCCGCGATGGGTACAGAAAGACCGTCTAGTGCTTGTTGTCGCGTAATTTCATATGAGACTAGGTTCCAAAATCCTGATCATTGTTATTTTACGTAATAACAGGGCAGAATGTGCTAGATAATTAATAAAATAATGTTAAAATTTTGAACATATGTATAAGCATTTTTCTATTTATAAGTCCCGTAGATGGGGTTCATAACCTTTTCTTTTCAGGTCCAGATATTGCATAATACTGTTTTTACAACGAACACCTGCGATACAATTTAGTCACGATATTACAGACTCATATAAATCCAACTACTTATCTGTTTTTGAAACTTTTTTATTAAGAAAAGGTAATAGGATATTAAGATGTCGTGAATTGGTTTGGTAACATTTCTTAGCAATGCTTGGTTTTTCTATAGTTACTACCAGAGTTACCACCTACCTGAGCTACCACCCCCGAAAACCTATTGACGACTTTTTGTCAAAGTGATAGCCAGCAATATCAATTAACGGTCGGGTAGCCGTAAAATAGTCGGTCAAAAGTGTCAAAACCGTTTTAAAGGGTACCCAAGGGGACGGTCCCTGTTGGGTAATGCTGATTATAAAAAATAATAACCAACTTGAAACCCTACTCTCTTTTGAAATATTTGTCGCTGCATGTTGCACAATCTAAATATACTTAAACAAAAATAATAAAAAACGGTTAGAGCTTACGATAATTCTACCAACTTAAATTTGATGATGAATAATGCAGTGTAGGCTTACTTCTGTTCACCTCTTATCATTCTTCACAACCATGTCACATATATTTTATTTTTACTTAATACTTTCGAATGATTTTAGTAACACCATACGAATCATTATCAAAACTGTATTTCGAAGCTAAAATCAAAAACGGTACAACTATCATAAGCCAAAAACGTACCTATATATTGATATTGTTTAGACTCGACTTATTTCCAATAAAGCCTAAAAAAGGTTGGCAACTCCTTGTTTATCATATCCGGCCGGTCTTGCCTTTCTCTTTTATGCCGGACTTTCTGACTAGGCACAATTTCTAAGTTACATATTTCAGAACATAAAACTAGAAATTGAGCGCGTTTTGAATAGAATAATAGTACTAGTCAGAAATAACGGTTATTAAATGACTGCGTTACATACATGATATGCAAATATTCCGACTGCTTCTATTTTATTTTATTTTTTTGCGGAACCATGTTGAACTTGATGTTCGAGTTCGAAACGAGAAACAAGTTTATTGTTAACTAGTGATCGTCCTAGGGATATGTATTGAAGACCAATGGATTAAGGATGAAAAACTGCTATACCTCCAGAGGTGTGAGAGGCGTAGATATATAAACAAAAAAGTTATAGTCAATAGACGGTCTTTCCGGGTAGACGGTCTTTCCCACACTGACCTTACCTACCTGTGTTGTTTCGTTAATGTCGTATGATAAATATCATAAATTAAATATAACAAGATCATACCATCCCATACATTAAAATGCGACCACCTAAGACCGCGCTTACACTCCACCACACATAGATGGCGCCACAAAAAAAAAGTCTTGTAGCTTTCGATTATACTTGTAGATGGCGTTAAGTGTCACTTTTGACATAGATTTACGGCTCGGAATTGACACTTAATGCCAATCTACAAATAATCGGTGGCAACAAGGCATTTTTTTGTGGCGCCATCTATGTGTAGTGGAGTGTAAGCGCGTTCGTAGACCGTCGCATTTTAATGTATGGGATGGTATGATCTTGTTATATTTAATTTATGGCTTTATACACTCTACAGGTTTATGTATGTACCTTAACATTACTTAAAAAATGTTGAGTCTGTATATTTATGCTAAAGATTGCACCGACTCTATTCGACGTAGTACCTATAGTCGTGTCATGTCGTGCTGTCTTAGCTTGGACAGTCTATAAACAATATTGAAGTGCAAATAATTTTATTGTCATTTTACAATCAATATTCAGCCGGTGGTTGTTTAGGCATGTAAGCATTAAACAAAATTATATATACAATAATGACTACAACTAGATAAGCACTGTTCAAAATATTAGCCACGTTCATCCAAATCTCTTTATTGTTTACATTATTAGTATCTTTAGCATCAGGATCTACTCTCCATCTTGGTAAAATCAAGTATCGACCAAAGCTAAAAAATACTTTATTTGATACTAAAGATACCCAATCAAACGGCACAGTTTTTCTTTTAACAATTTTGCTTAAAACAAGAGTGAAAAGCACTGAAGTTATTGTCAAGATTATTGAATCACGGATGAAGAATAAAATGACAGGGGTGTCACCACTGTGCTTTGGTAAAAACTCGTCAATAAAAAACAAGAATGTAAAATGACCTATTAGACTAAAACACGAAAATCCCAAGCGGATATAATCATTTACAGTCAATAGAATAGATGTTATATTCAATATAGAAAGGACGAAACAGGGACCTGTCAATACAACAATTATACCAGACGCTTGTCTCTCCATTGTCAATGTAATGGACAACTGTACGTCTGAATTCGGGTTTTCCTTAAAGTTATTCATCATTATGTACCAACCATTACCATATTCTGCAAGACCAAGCGACATAGCTTTTCCTTTAAAACTAAATCGGGAAGTAGTAAGTCTCTCACCATCTCCGAACTGGAGGGTACAATTCTGAACGTCGAACGGCCAATCTCTTAATTTAGCAATGCAAAATGATTCATAAATTAGTTCCGGAACACACATAACTTCTCCGTTATTTTGGACGACGCATTCTTCTATTTCCATAGAAAAGTAGTCCGGTTCGACGCTGTTAAGAAGCTTTAAAGAAGGCGTCCAAATATCCGTTGGGAGCACGATCATTTTTTTTATTCCTCCGTAGTCTTCTGGCGACCAGATGAGGCGTTCGTCTCTCCAGATCATCCGAGTCCACATTTTAGCTGTGAACCTGTCTGCATATTCATCAAAAGCGAATGTCTTTAATTGGAAATGCACTTTGACTGGAACACAAGACTGGTTTTTCGGCGGCTGTCTGAAGTGATAGTCTTTCATTTTATCCATGTGTAGTTTCTTGTCCCATGCGTCTTCTTTTGTTACCAACATCACGCAATCTTGTGCAAACGTGGGATAAAGTATGGCGAGGAATATTAGTAGGACTCTTTCCGAGAACATGGTTTGGCCGTGTCAGTTTCAACACTGAGCCGAATAGAACTTGATACAGTAACGCCCCTGATGTTATCGTCTGTCATTTGACACCATTCGCATGTGGTTCATAGTTGGTTTGGTTATCATTGTTATCAACTAAAGATGGTCATGTCTGGCCTGTCAACTGTTGAATATTATTGATGCAGAAATTGTGAATGAATTCAATTGATAAATTCGCCATGCACTTTTGCATCTGATAGTACAATGATGGCGTGATATTTGTTCATCGTAGCTGAATAAGTTTTAGGCAGTACGCTTTTGTCACCTAGTATGAATTAAGAAAATGCTTAATTTAGTGTCTATTATGTAGGCACTTATTTTTAGTTTTTCTTCTAGAAGTCATTTATTTTTGTCAAACATGTCACGATAGAAATTCAATTCGTCCATCCATAAAATATGAAAACTATGGTACTATGAAGGAATCTACTTAATCAATTCTAGGCGTACTCGTATAATCATCATGAGGCAAGTAAATTGAATACATAATAATATAAATTATAACACAAACAATGAAAGCAACGCTGTTAATAATATTAGAAAATCAAACCATTCAGTTTGTTGACTTAATGAGTCCAAGACAGTTTTGTTAGTATTGGTACCACTCCACCTTGGGAACACCAAGTACTCACCGTAACTATTAAGAACAAACGAATTAAATGAAGTAATTAAAACAGGTGGAGAAAATTTACGCGAGCAAAAATATTTCAAAATCAATGCTAACACAGTAAAAATCAAAGTCAATGTCATAGAACCTATAATAAAAAGTAAAATTTTAGGAGTATCGATGCTCTGCTTCGGGATACATTGGTTGACTTGAGCTATAAATAAATAATGGCTGTACAAACTGCCACACAAAATCCCTAAGCGCATGTTTCCCTTCACATCCATAAGAAATGTTATGATTGTCAGCACAGACATCACAAAAGCTGGGACTATTATAGCTGCTTCCAGCCCTTCTGCTACTCTTTCTAAGCCAAATTCTATAGAAGCTTGATATTCTCCAGTTAAATTTAAGTGTTCTTGTGAATATACCAGTCTCCAGGCAGTGTACGCACCTTCAAAAGACAAAAACCTAAGTTTTGTAAACACAATGTTTGCTTCGCTCTGCGTCCATGAGCCATCATCTATCTTTAAAACGCAATGTTTTCTGTCGAACGGCCAATCTCTCATTGCATTACTGCACATGACATTATGTACATTAGCTTGTATACATTTCACACGTCCAGTATTATTCACTAAGCAATCATAGATATGTATTAAACTGTCGGGTTCTGAAATCTCATAGTTTTTGATTTTTAATTCTGGAGTCCAGATTTCATAAAAATTTAGAACTGTACTCTTAATACCTTTATTATCGTCTGGATCCCACTTCAATCGAGCGTCGTCCCATTGAAAGATGTTCCAGCTGTAGATAGTAAGTACTTCTTCATGAACATCAAATTGTAACATCTGTATAATGTAAGCCACTTCTACTTCCACACGGTTCGTTGTATTACTATTTGGCGATTCACTAAAATCGTAACAATCAAGTAATTTTGTTTTCAGTCTCGCTTCGACGGGAATTTCTGATGGCCACAAGGACTCCATGGCACAGTTTTGGCAATAACTAATGTTAATAACTGTGGCTAGTACAAAAATGTATGTGTACGAAGCCATGTTTAGTAGCAAACTGCTTTTTACTCGTTGTAGTAATGGCATCAGGGAATTTGAGATGTTAAACGCCCACTTTGAGATAAGGAGGAGTTTTTGTTAAACTATTAGTAGTCATCTTCGTCAACAGTTCGTCCTTTCTACCTGACTCTAAGGCTGTCTATGCCAAGTTTCATTGTGGTATACCTACATACAACAATGAAATTTGCAAAAATCTTGCAACTTGCTTTTTGACTATATCAGATCGAGCAAGGTGCTCCTAAATATTGGAATACATCTCTAATGCCATGCATGAAAGTGCGTTGTCTTTCCATATATTTGTGAGTGAGCGCTGTCCGTTTTGATACCTATATCAAGTGGAGGCTGTACTGCAAACTACTATATTTCGCAAAAACATGTATCTATTCAAAGGCCAAACTTGTAGGTATAAATACGAATTTTAGATAGTAAAAAAACACAATATCATTTACCAATATGGGATTTCGTTTCATACTTTTGTATTATTTTCTTAGTCAAATTATTTACTAAACACCGAAGTTACTAAGACTGCTTTAAGCTATATCAAAAACGAATGAGAGAACTGGCTTTTTTGGGATATACTCTGACAGCAAGTAAATGTAAGTAATTACCATTACAAATATACAGACACTATTAGAAATACTAATAAAGTGAACCCACTCTACATTCTGTTTCATTTCCGGATCTTGTTCAGTCACTTCCCATCTTGTTAATACTCCATATTTGCCATAACCATCTAATACAAAGTCATTACAAGAAATTATCCACATAGGTGGGTGAGTTTTCTTCTTTCCCAGATATTTAAAGAAAAATGATAATACAAAACAAATTACAGTTATAATAGTAGAACAGCTTATGAACGATAATATGACAGGAGTATTAGCACTATGTTTAGGGACGTGGTCAGCTATTACGTTAGAGAAAAGGAAATGGCTGATTATAGTCATACTTAAAATCCCTAATCGGTTCATGTCTCTATAGTCCAACAGGAGACCTATCACAGTTAACACGCTTAGCACAAAAGCTGGAACCAATATAATAGCTTCTAAGCCTTCTGCGAGTCTTTCAAAATGGAACTTAACGGTAAGCTGGATTCCTGTGTTCAAATCCCTGAAAACCTTTTTGCGAGTGATCATCCATCCAGCATTTAAATACGACCTATTCGTTCTATAATGGATTTGACTTAAGTTGAAGAACAATTTGGTTTCCTGAGGTCTCCACTGGTCAAACTGCAGCGTGCAACTCTTTGTGTCATAAGGCCAATTGGTTAAGTCAGAAACGCAGAAGACTTTATTATTATTATTATTATTTATTATTATTT
The DNA here is from genome assembly GCF_023078275.1 of Leguminivora glycinivorella. Classification (NCBI taxonomy): domain Eukaryota; kingdom Metazoa; phylum Arthropoda; class Insecta; order Lepidoptera; family Tortricidae; genus Leguminivora; species Leguminivora glycinivorella. The sequence continues at coordinate 5,395,899 of NC_062991.1, read as the reverse complement.
TGCTAATGCACAGGCAGCTTAAAGCTGATACGTGCATGTCAATGTCCTGATGCACTTGTGTTCTGTCTCTTTGGTGCACCTTATGTAGCCTGTGTAGCTCATACCGCATTTGGTGAAGAATAATTCAGAATCAGCGTCTGCCGTATTGACAAGCTTTAGCCTCGGAGTCCAAACATCAAACCTTGAAACATAAAACCACTTTACACGCTCGTAATCCTCAGGCTTCCAAGTAAATCTACCGTCTTGCCAGAAGAATTTGTTGAAGGTGGTTAAAGTGAGTATTTCTTCTTCAGAATCAAAATTATAATATTGCACTACGTAGTACATTGTCACAACTAATATGTTTGAGCCGTTGTTGGTCGGGGGCTTCAAAATCTCTGGGTAGCTATTTAGCTTTTTCTTCAATTTCCTTTTAGGTTCCATTTCTGGTGATCGGATATTTAAGCGACATTCTTCGCAAAAGCCGAGACTTAAGACGGAGAGTGTTATGAACGCGTACAGATTCATGGTCACTGATGCAATGTGGATATTTAGTACGCCCACTTTGACTGCAAATGCAGCACATGTTGTGATGTGCAGTGTGATAAGCGTAGATTAAATGTCTATTTACTATCGACTGCCTGTCGCGTCGACGTACTTTATAGTCCAACACTGCTAGTTGCTGTCTGTAACTATGATCCCCAATTTCAAAATATGTAGTTAAGTTGTATTTTAACGCCGAGTGTGGAATTGAAAAACGAGCAAGCTCAGGATTCTAGAATCCTGAGCTTGCGAGTTTTTCAACGCACGAGAAGTAAAATACATTTGCACTCGTGTGTAACACAAAACTTTTCCCCTCACTATAGCGAGGAAAGTACAACGCAAAAAACGCGTTTATCACTGCTTCCAGTAGTTCCACTGTGCACTGGTGGTAAAATATCTTCATCACTAGATTAACCCACTTTTATAAATTTTAAAGCAGAAAATTTGCCTCTATTCAAGGTCAAATTACTTTATCCACTAGTGGATAAAATGCGTTTTTACCCGCTGGTATTAAAGGACAAAACACGTGTTTCCGAGCTAGTGAGAGGAAAAGAATTTAACCAATGGTTCTTTTCGTGGGACATTTAATTAGTCAGCCTTAGATCTACCAAATGATGTATTAAAAGACATACCTGAACGAAATATTTATAAAATAAAACTATGGAAACGGATTAAATCGCGTATAATGAATTTAAAATACATCCCGACGTTTCGAACTCTTTACAGCGTTCGTGGTCAACGGGTGACTGAGGAAAAATTAAAAATTCCAAAATTCCAAAATTCCAAAATTGGCTTGGGATCCAGTAGTACATCTGATAATGGAACAAGCACGACGAAGGCTGTGAGGCATTTGTGTTGTATGGTGTTGGACATTTGCAGTTTGTTTCTTTGTCAATTTTGTGTAGATTAATTGGTTAATTATTTTTTTAACAGAGTAATGGTAAAAATTTTTTGAATATTGTATAACTGGCTTTATTAATAGTGTGTGAACCTGCCTTAGAAATCTATATTATTTGTGGTCATGGTTCGTTAATATTTCTTGTAAGTGGGTAGCTTTTGCACATTTTTAATTTTTCCTCAGTCACCCGTTGACCACGAACGCTGTAAAGAGTTCGAAACGTCGGGATGTATTTTAAATTCATTATACGCGATTTAATCCGTTTCCATAGTTTTATTTCATGAGTAACTATCGCGGTAACCGAAGACAATATTTTGAAATATTTATAGTTAAGTTTGGTCCATAGTAGGGAGATTTGGGTTATAGGGGGTTTTACGGTACGTATTTAGATAAGTAGGTATGTATTCGCAACTGGTGCTACCCTCATTTTGTCGGTTTTTCCATATTAAATGGTATAGTGTCAAATCAATTTCAACGGCCACCTCCGCCGCTAGCATTAATGTTGGAGATGCCATTAAGGTGACGTAATTCATAACAATCAGCGCTACACTGTCAAGCACGTTGCTAATCATCATTCGCCTGCCCTTATCCCAGTCATTTGGGGTCGGCGCAGCATGTCTTTCTCTTCCATACCTCTCTATCACTCATCATTCACTTGTTTCCGTTTCATATCATATTTCACACAGTCCATCCACCTTTTTCTTGGTTTTTCTCTCCCATTACTCCCTTCGACATTCATTCGTAACACTTTTCTCGTTACTAGTCAGTCTTGACACGCACGTTGCTAATACGTAGTTATAATAAAAATTAATTAATAATTTCTGTTTTTTGACCATGTATGTCAATAAACATGATACATTGTTAATTCGTATTATTTTTTTATTTGGCTTCTGAAATGAAGGGAATCTATACCGACTGTAAAGTAGATACAATTTTGTGAATAGGAACTTTAATTAGGAAGCAAAGTAAAAAATAACACACAATATCAATTACCTACCAGTATGGAATTTCGTTCAGATACCTACGTTATTTATTGTTAGTGACATAGATTTACTAAACATCGAAGTTATTGCTTAAGCTATATCAAAAACGAATGAGAAAACTGGCTTTTTTGGGATATACTCTGACAGCAAGTAAATGTAAGTAATTACCACTACAAATATACAGACACTATTAGAAATACTAATAAAGTGAACCCACTCTACATTCTGTTTCATTTCCGGATATTGTTCAGTCACTTCCCATTTTGTTAATACTCCATAATTGCCATAACCATCTAATACAAAGTCATTACAAGAAATTATCCACGTGGGTGGTTGAGTTTTCTTCTTTCCTAGATATTTAAAGCAAAATGATAATACAAAACAAATGACAGTTATAATAGTAGAACAGCTTATGAACGATAATATGACAGGAGTATTAGCGCTATGTTTAGGGACGTTGTCGGCTATTACGTTAGAGAAAAGGAAATGGCTGATTATAGTCATACATAAAATCCCTAATCGGTTCATGCCTCTATAGTCCAACAGGAGACCTGTCACAGTTAACACGCTTAGCACAAAAGCTGGAACCACTATAATAGCTTCTAAGCCTTCTGCGAGTCTTACAAAATGGAACTTAACGGCAGACTGTATTCCTGTGTTCAAATTCTTGAAGACTTTGTCGCGAGCGATCATCCATCCAGCATTTTGATACGCCTCCATCACAAAATTGATATGGCTTAAACTGAATAACACTTTAGTTTCCTGAGGTCTCCACTGGTCAAACTGCAGCGTGCAACTCTTTGTGTCATAGGGCCAATTGGTTAAATCAGAAGCGCAGAAGACTTTGTGTTCTGTTCGGATAACGCACCTGATGTATCCTGTGCTGTTCACCCTGCATTTTGTGTAGAAGAAGTCAAAATCATCGGCGTCTGCCGTATTGATCAGCTTCAGTCCCGGACTCCAAATGTCAAAACTTGAAACTTGAATCCACTTTATATCCTTGTAATCCTCAGGCTTCCACGTTAATCTATCGTCTTGCCAGTCGAAATAGTTCCAGCTGTATAAAGTCAGTATTTCTTCTTCAGAATCGAAATTGAAGGATTGGAGTAAATAGGCTATTTTCACAACTACGCTGTTTGAGTCCTTGTTGATCGGGGGTTTCAAAATTTCGGAGTAGCACTTAGTGAGCTTTTCCTTCAATTTCCTTTCAGTTTCCATTTCTGGTGTTCGGGAATTTAAGCGGCATTCTTCGCAAAATCCGAGGCTTAAGACGGAGAGTATTATGAATGCGTACAGATTCATGATCGCTGCCGAAATGTGAAAATTTTGTACGCCCCCTTTGACTAAAAATGAACACGTGGAGCGATAAGTGAAGATTAAATGTCAATTTACTGTCGACTGTCTGTCGCCTGTCTACGTGCCTTTAGGCAATGGTTCCATCAAAAGCAAATAAGGTATTAAGTGACTTATATTGACCGGGATATAAACCGTGATTACCTTTTTGATATTTATTGAGGTCCCGATATTGCGACGCAGTTGCATGCATCATGATCACGGGAAACTGAAGACGGCGGGTGGATGTCAAAGTTGCGTAGACAGCACGCGATCTACCCTCATTAGGTATTAAGTAGCTATCGGTGATAGTAACGAACAAAAGATAATTACTTAGTCGCTCCCGTGTAAATAAAAAAGAGGCGATGGTAGCGCGAGCGAGTTATATTATATGTGTTCGTTTGTCGTTATATGTAGTAGGAACTTGTAATCAAAATAAGAAAAACACCAGCTCTAGTGTTGTTACTCTGACTGTGCACATGCACATAAATGTCCATTGTCTATAATTAAATGTGACCCAGATAAGTATTTATTGTAAGTAAATATTGATATTATTGCCAAATATATTGTTAGGCCGCGTTATTCGCCCACATTTCCTAAATAAATCTCCTTTTGCCCGTCAAAACCAAACCCAGAAGAAACACGATTAGTAAAATTCGCTAACGACAAAGATTTCAAAGGTAAAGGATAAAGCAACCTAATGTTGACGGAACATTCTGGTTTAATGTGTCTTGGTGCCCTTGGTGGAATAGAAACACCACATTTTGCACGTTCTGGAATGAAACGAGCGAAATGCTCGCTCATCTTATTGGTGTGCCATACTATCTACAGTAGCGGAATAGTACATTACTACAGAGGCCGGGACAAATGCGAGCGAGGCCGGATAGGTCTGAGGCGGGCAACCCCATTTCCCGCCGAGGTATGTATAGTGCTTTTCTCAAACATGGTATGAAATAAATAAAGTCTACTGAAAATAGTAACTTTGGATGGCTGTATCTCCTAAACGGTGCGTCGTAGCGCAAAAATAATCGAATTTTCGTTCCCCTTTAATGCCCCGTATACGCCTATAAAAAAACAAAAAATAAAAAAAATAAATAAAAAAAAACGAAAATTTTTTTTTTGTATGAAAACGCACCCAAAATCAAATATTGTCTAGGGCCCGTACCAGTTGCAGTCGGCACGTCTATAAAGCCCCTTATAGTTTTTTTTTAATTGGCTAAATACCTGGATGTTATGTCACAATTAAGTATCTGTGTTTGGAAATTAAAAAAGAAGACTTTGCCGGCCTATGGCCTGCAAGGTTTGTTTGAAATTCCATTATCTATCAATCGTCCTAGCCGCACCTGCAACGTCATACTTCGCTGCCAATTATAAGGCACATAACATCAATATTTCATACCATGTTTGAGAAAAATAATTTATCATATTTTTTCGGACACATTTGCATACTTATTTCATTAAGTTAAAAAAAACGGCTATTGCGATGTCGTTGAAATTTACAGTAAAATAGACGATTTGGACAACTTAAAGTTCATTTTTAAAACAATTCGTATGCCCGAGTTATGCAGGGCATAGCTGGGCACCGTTAATCAAATAGTTAACTTCGTTAATCGCTAATCCGTTACTAAAAAAGTTAACTTCGTTAATCGTTAAAGCGATACATTTCGACAAATTTAACGTAAGTTAAAGTTAATCGTTAATCCGTTAACACGTGAAAAAAAATGAACTTTTCTTTAAATATTTAGTTGCATCAGTATCCACTATAACGTATTATATTTCTGTAAAAGGCCGAAGTACAGCTAGCCTATTGAACTCTAGGCTGCACGTGGAAGGCAGTGATCGCCTGAGCTACTGCCAAGAGCTGTGTCAGGAGAGATGCTGGCGGTGACGGGACTGTTGTGGCACTTTGGGCGGTAGAGGCTATTAGGGAAGCGAATGTGGTCGTAAATAGGGCTCGAATTTGCTGCCCTATCACTACAACAGTCGCCATGGTAAAGCTTAGGATTCACCGAATCAAAGTTAGTAAAAGCAAATCCACGTGAAGAATACTTTTTTAGGTAATATTTCGGACTTTTAGCAATCGACATCGGTAAAAACCTAGGGTTTACCGGCAAATCATAGGATTTGCCGTACTTCGGGCTTTTATAGTAGCGTTCGGAACGTGTTTTTTGCAGCGCAGATGGCGCCTGTGCCCTACTAGATTAACGATTAACGGACTCGGAGAAATTTAAAACGAGTCCGTTAACATTTTTTCAAGTTAACTTAAAAGTTAATCCGTTAATCGAAATGTTAACTTCGTTAATTAACGATTAACGGATTAACGAGTTAATGCCCAGCTATGATGCAGGGTAGCCCTGTGGGTCTCAAATTGTAAAATAATGATGTGGTGTAATTTTCATACCGACTTCTGAGATCGATAAATCAATCCATCTGTATCATCGTATTGTTAGCAAGATTCGCTTTTTGTGTCTTTATAGGTAATAAGAAGTTCAATGTTAGTAAAATACACGATTGGTTTGTGTAAAGTCTCTATTCCGCATCAGGATCTCGTGGCTGCCCGCGGGCCACGTGCACTGGCTCATAAGACTCGTAAGTATTCAAATACATATTTGTAATGATGATACAATAGTTTTTTACTTGATATAAAAGTCTAATTTTAAGAATTTTCGACTTATTGTTTTCGATAGTAAGTATGACCAGTGATAGATTTTTTTTCACTACTGTATGTGGAGGGGTTGAGTTTTGCTCCTTTAATTTGGTGTTCGATGGTAGAAATGGCACTTGTCACTGTACCATAATATTTTTCAACTGGGATGAGTTCTGTTCCGTGACACATGAAAATTTTCCGTATTACATACTACTCGTATGTACGCAAAAGTTTTTTGAAATTATTTATATTTGGTCTAAAAATAATGAAATGAATATGTAAAAATGTAATTTTTCTTACTGCACCCACATTCGCGAATTTCTGTTTTGCCCTATGGTTGACTGGTAGAGAACGCCTTAAAGCATCAAGTCCGCCATTTGTACTTTTTTATTTTGCTATAAGGTTTAAATAAATAAATAAGAATGTTTTTGAATATATTGCATTATCAGTGTCTATTAAGCAGATTCCATCAAATATGAAATAATAATTTTTTTTTTTAATAACGCAATGTATGAAACAGCGAACATAATACTAGGGGCGGATGGGCAGACGTAAAATAGTATGCGTCATTCGGATATTTTTCAAGTAGGTACCTATCACAGAACTCATCTCAGTTAAATAATACTATACTGTAGCACCACTTCTAGTGCGTATGTCACGATTGCCACATCCTTTCGAAGTAATATATAAATCAATGGTTAAAGGTGGAAATGCAGGAAATAATGTGGCTATTCATTAGGTGGGAAAACACCTTTTTCCGCCTCAATAGATAGCCGGGAGTTATGGCCTGCCCGTTTGTACGAGTGATAATGTCTGTTTAGCCCGGTAATGTTATTTTGAAATGTTTTATTTTACTACTTATGGACCTTATGGTATATAAATAGTGCAGTGTGTAGTGTTTGCTTAAACTTTATCGGATTGTAGCAAATATCATTCGAATTGCTTTAATTATTGAATATAAATAAAAACAATAATTTACATGCAAATGATCATAGAATGGTTTTAAGACAAGTTAGATCATACTTAGTTAAGTTTTCGAAAGAGGGAGGGCGTTGTGCATATTTATTTGTGTTTTTCAGCTTTTTATTTGTATCTCGAAAACATAATAATATTTGTGATTGTATATTTTGACCCAGCAACCTCGTCAGTAGATAACCACAAAATTAAAATTTTGAAAAAACCTCGACACAGCGGTTTTCATGAAACATGGCTAAGAACACTCCCGACTATCTCAGCTTTCAAAAAAAAAACTAAATCTAAATCGGTTCAGCCTTTCGGGAGCTACGATGCCACAGACAGACACACACACACACACAGATAGACCAACAGACAGACAGACACGTCAAACTTATAACACCCCGTCGTTTTTGCGTCGGGGGTTAAAAATCCAAGTGTAACGTTGTAAACCACAAGAGTTGAAAAGTTCCCTACATAAAATTCACTCCTTTTTTTCTACTTACAAATTAGGTGTGTTTCACTATAGTTACACGTTAGTTTCATGTTTCCCCCTTCTCCCCCCTCCGAATGCACAATAGACGAGCAAGGATAATTTCCTCGCGTTCTTGCGGTGACAGCGTCAGGTGGGAACACCCCCATAGTAAAGCGTAGTCTACAACGCCAGCGCCTCAGTTTTTGACGTTTTAGAATAGGTACGTGCAAGGTACGTTACTAGATAGCCTAAGATCACCGCCTACAATTTGTCTGCCTTGCCTAAAGGTTGACTGGTAGACACCCGAGGGTAACACAAAACTTTTCCCCTCACTATAGCGAGGAAACTACAACGCAAAAAATGCGTTTATCACTGCTTCCAGTAGTTCCACAGGTGGTAAATCATCTTTATTACTAGCTAGATTCACCTACAATTATCAATTTTAAAGCAGTTAATTTGACTTTATTCAAGGTTTTTTTTTTTTTTTTATGGGATAGGAGGCAAACGAGCAGACAGGTCGCCTGATGGTAAGCGATCACCGCCGCCCAAGGTCAAATTACTTTACCCACTAGTGGATAAAATGCGTTTTTACCCGCTGGTATTAAAGGACAAAACACGTGTTTCCGAGCTAGTGAGGGGAAAATAAATAAATAAGTGCGTTTTTACATTATCCGATCCTATATCGGATGTAGGACCGTGATATTCCATACATTAATGCCACCATCTTGGATCTTTGCCTTAGAAAAGTTAGAAATCCTTCCGACATCCGATATCGGATCGGATAATGTGAAAACGCACTATACGTGACGATTTTTTGTTCTGGTATGTAGCCAATTGTTTGGGACCCAGTTCACTATCTCGGTACAACTGAACACATCATTAGCGTATCAAATAATCAATCTAATTCTCTGATAGCTTCCCAGAAGAAAAAAGAACGGATTGTACATTACGCTACAAGTGCGGAAATCCCCTCTTCACCCGTGTGTCGTACGACGTTTTATACATACTTAATAATTATGGTCATATTTAAAAATAATTTAAGCGGGTTACTCTCGTATTAAGTCGATCTAACGCTCGACATGTTTCGCTCCATTTCTGAGGAGCGTTTTCAAGAGTAACGACCCCGCCTCTACACGTTGAGAGCGCGGCGCATACTGAAACATGTCGAGTGTTATATTGACTTAATAATACGTGAGTAACCCGCTTTTTAAATATATCTGAGTCTCAACGGAGTTTTATACATAATACTAGCTTTAGCCCGCAGCTTCGCTCGCCTTAGAAAGAGACAAAAAGTGGCCTATGTCACTCTCCATCTGTTCAACTATCTCCACTTAAAAAATCACGTCAATTCGTCGCTCCGATTTGCCGTGAAAGACGGACAAACAAACAGACACACACACTTTCCCATTCATAATATTGGTATGGATGGTCATTTGAATTTCAAGGGAAAACGAAATTCCTCAAATTTTCACAAAGAGGATTTTCACTGCTTCAGTTAGTGTGAAACACTTATCAGTCTGCCATCGCCCGGGGCACCCGACGGATCTCTTAATAAGGTAAGGTAAAAAAAAAAGATTACTAGAGAAAAATATAAAAATACAATGTCGTTACTTTGTAATGACCAGCATTTGAAATTAGGTCAAACAATGAATAAAAATCGATTTTAGCGTAGTAGACGTATACTACAACATTCCACATTTACATTGCTGCAGTTTGTGTGAAACTACCCTATCCGCGAAGGTCATTTATCAGTCTGCCATCGCCCGGGGCACCCGACGGACTCTTAATAAGATAAGATAAGGTAAAAAAAATAAGATAACTGAAGAAAAATATAAAAATACAATGTCGTTACTTTGTAATAACCTAATAACCGGCAGCATTAACAATGAATATAAATCGATTTTAGCCAGGTAGGCGTATACTACAACATTCCACATTTTCATTGTTGCAGTTTGTGTGAAACTACCCTATCCGCGAAGATAAGATAAGATAAGGTAAAAAAAAAAAGATAACTAGAGAAAAATATAAAAATACAATGTCGTTACTTTGTAATAACCGGCATTTGAAATTAGGTCAAACAATGAATATAAATCGGTTTTAGCCAGGTAGACATATACTACAACATTCCACATTTTTATTGTTGCAGTTTGTGTGAAACTACCCTATCCGCGAAGGTCATTTATCAGTCTGCCATCGCCCGGGGCACCAGACGGACCTCATTTTTGTTTTTTTCTCGTAGATATTACAGGTACTTTGCGGAAATGTTACGATAGAGGATGATGCTGCAATTAAGGTGAACTGTTAAGGAAGTAGTACCTACCTACTTTTCATAAAATTCAGCGTTTGCAAAAAAAAAACGACTCGTGTATTAATTTATCGGCACTCGTTCCGCACTTCTTGTCTACTTCGTTAATTGTAAATTTTGTTACTCGCAATGTACACTTGTACAGTCCACCAATTGGAACTATTTGGAACCCTAAGCCACTCTATAACCATGTCATAATGACAAGCAGTAAGGCCGGCAACAGACAGTCTTAAAATTCATAATTAAATCTTAAAAAAATATTTACATGTATGAAATCTGTCAGATCAATCTGGAAATTCATAATCTTAAAAACCAAGAGTGTGTGTGGACAGTCGCGAAATATTATATATTCTGTAATGGAACTCCGTGCACTCGATTTGATTTTTGTAAGACTAATTAAGACTGTTTGTTGCCGGCCTAAGAGATTTCTTACAATCTCATTTATAGCGTCACTATGACAGAGTTTTACAGTGGCCTAGGGTTCCAATTGGTTGACTGTACATACATGAGTTTTTTCTCTTAGGCTTCCCACAGACAGTCTTAAAAATTCATAATCTTAAAAAAAAATTGTTGACACTGACAGATCTGTCAGTGTCAGATAAGAACTGTATTTATAATTTTTTTTTTTATGGTTTCTAACCCACAAAAGTGGGAAACTTACAGACACAGATAAGGTACTTATAAAGTCCTCTCAAAAATATACTGATTTTGATATATATTCTGATTTTGATAACACATGTATTGTTACGTTGAGCCAGATTTGGAAGGCAAAGCTATCTCAGCTTAAATGATTTTGGGAAGAATTGTGATCATAGAGTTAACCTCTTGTACGTATGTGATAAGGATATTCGGTCGGTATCCAAGTTTATAGCTTTTTTATTATTATTAGAAATGGGCTTAGGTACTGTTGGCCACAGACTAGCCAAAGGCAAAGACGTGGCCTACGATGGAGTGAGCTCGCCCAGAAGATGCCTGTTCACTCTTAATTTGAAGTTGTTGCCGGGTTATATGAGCTCGGAAATATAGCCGACGGCAAGGAATTCCACTCCTTGGCAGTGCGCATAAGAAAAGAAGAAGCAAAGCGCTTCGTGCGAATTCACGGAATTTCTACCAACAAGTAAAGATGGATTAAGCATCCTTAGGTTGCCGCCGTTGCCGGGTTAAGTAATAGGTATATGAGCTCGGAAATATAGCCGCCGGAAAGAAATTCCACTCCTTGGCAGTGGCAGTGTTTTAAACCTTTTTTTTATGGGATAGGAGGCAAACGAGCAGACAGGTCGCCTGATGGTAAGCGATCACTGCCGCCCAAGGACACCCAAAACACCAGAAGTGTTGGAGGTGCGTTGCCGGCCTTTAAGATGGGTGTACGCCGTACGTTCTTTTCTTGAAGGTTTGATCTCCACGCAAAAACGACGGGGTTTTATAAGTCTGTTTGTTTGTCTGTGTGTGTGTCTGTCTATAGCGTCATTAGCCTTCGAACGGATGAACCGATTTAGATTTCGTTTTTTTTAAAGCGGAATAAGTCGGGAGTGTTCTTAGCCATGTCTGATGAAAAGTTTTTTCAAAATTTAAATCTTGTATTGTGGATATGTCGAGACTAGTTATTTATTTTGAATTGTGGGTGCGATGAACTAGCAACTTGTCAGTGCAATATCACTACTTCGTTTTCTTTGCTAAGATTAGTACTGAAACTTAGCAGTTTCATTTGCTCTGCCTACTTCGTTTAGTTCAAATTGTGTAGTGATCAAAAACCGTAAATATTATTTATTTATTTATTTTTTAGACGACCGGTCTGGCTCAGTCGGTAGTGACCCTGCCTGCTAAGCCGCGGTCCTGGGTTCGAATCCCGGTAAGGGCATTTATTTGTGTGATGAGCACAGATATTTGTTCCTGAGTCATGGATGTTTTCTATGTATATAAGTATGTATTTATCTATTTAAGTATGTATATCGTCGCCTAGCACCCATAGTACAAGCTTTGCTTACGCCGTGGCTTGCGTGGGCGACGGTCGCGCGATGGTCGCGCGACGGCGATGCGACGCAAACGGAAGTTTGGAGCTAAGTTGATCTGTGTAAGGTGTCCCCAATTTTTTTTTTTTTAAGTTTACTGCTCATAAATCAAAAAAGTGTACAAATGGCGGACTTAATGACTAATGGCATCCTCTACCAGTCAACCATCGGGCTAAACTAATGTAAAAATGGTGCAAGGAGAATGAAAAAGAAAAAAGATTAGAATTGTTAATTAATCTAAAACAACTAAACCTAAAAGGGGTAGGCAGAGCGCGTGAACTACTAAGTTTCAGTGCCACTATTGGCGTTGAAAGAAATCCAAATTGTGACATTGCAGTGACATGTTGCCAGCCTCTCGCCTACGCCACAATTTAACCCATATGCCACAGTCGACTTCTAAGACACCCACGGGAAGAAAGGGGGTGGTGAAATTCTTATCCCGTCACCACACGGGAGTTTAACAAAATACTGGTAAAATACATAAATAATAATATTATGCATAGGTACATATTTCATAAACTTACTATATAATTAATACATATAAATATTATATAGGGTGCAATGGGGTAATTCGAAAGTACTTAGTCTAATTTCGAAAGTCACATAAAAATCACCATTATTTCCATCATATCAAGATTTCCCTTTCGAAATTACCCGAGCATTTCTGTGCTTCGAATATTGATAACACATGAAAACATTCGCCGAAACCTGAAAAAGCAAAAATCGTCGCATGATACTATAAAAATAACCACATGTTAAGTCCCATTTATTCATAAACACAAAATGCCTCCCTTTATTTTCCTCTTAAAACACTCCACAGAAGCACCAAAAAAGGTAACTTCATTATTTTCATTAAGAAACATCCTTAATTGACGCATTATCGTCCTTTTTCCTACTTTGGTCCATAATTATCACATTTTCCTATCTCGGTGAATTGCTAAACTCAGTTTTCTACTCTACTAAGGTAATATTAAGTTCAAATTCTGTAAAAAAATTGTTGAAAATGTCGTTTTCGTAGTTTAACTTTTTCTTCTGGCAGGATTCTTAAATAGCAATTAAACAGTACTCTTTGGAATCCTGATATAGGTACTAAAGCTTAGTCATTTATATTTCTTTTCGTGTAAAAATAATTATGTAGGTAGTAGGTGTCGCAGAAGTTAAACTGCCGTGAGACAATATCATCATCCTCCTTGCGTTATTTCGGCATTTTCCACTTGCTCGTGGGAGCCTGGGGTCCGCTTTGACAACTAATCCCAAGATTTGGCGTAGGCACTAGTTTTTACGAAAGCGACTGCGTTCTGACCTTCCAACCCGAAGGGTAACTTGGCCTTATTGGAATTAGTCCGGTTTCCTCAAGATGTTTTCCTTCACCGAAAAGCGACTGGCAAATATCAAATAACATTTCGCACATAAGTTCAAAAAAACTCATTAGTACGAGCCGGGTTCGAACCCGCGACCTCCGGATCGAAAGTCGCACGCTCTTACCGCTAGGCCACCAGCGCTTCAATACAATAATGACACAATATATTCAAATAATATACGGATGTACGCACTCAGGCAAATAAATGATTTGGAATTATTTAATACATCGCGATCGGCGACATGTTTCAAGTCATATGGAGACCCATCATCGGACATGAGTACTTAATAAAAAAAAACCGGCATAGTGCGAGTCGGACTCGCCCACCGAGGGTTCCGTACAAACTTTCTTTCAAACTACCTAGTTAAAGTAATCTCATCTTTTCATATAGTTCTAATGATTTGAATAGAAGACAAACATGCGCGGATCCAGGGGGGGGGGTCATGGGGGTCATGACCCCCCTGGAGCCTAGGCTGGCCATACAAATAGACCACGTGACCCCCCCCCCTCCCCCGGGGGGGCTCAGGCCTTTACCATGTGTCCCCCCCCCCTGGGCACGAAGCTGGATCCGCGCTTGAAGACAAAAGTATAGGTACTAATGAGCATTATTGTGTAAAGCGCCATCTCTTGGTGAATTCTAACTAATTTGCGCGAACTGTATAGTATGTTGAGTTTTTCAGGGATATTTCTTGATAATGTTAACCGATTTAAACAATTTTTATTGGAAAGAAGATGGTTCACGTAACATCTTGTATTAATTTGAAGTACGATATACATTCGCAAGGGTGGGTAAATTGAAAGTAAAAATTTTAAAAGTTTTTTGTGAATTACAAAAAAATTTTTCAAAATACAAACACGATTATATTTTTCCTGTAATATTTGGCCTAAAACCAATGTTTCCTAAAATTTTCATAATTTTTCGTTGGTAAACTTCGGAGATAAGGGGGGGACGGTATTTTCTTAACATTTTCCTTCAAAATTATTTTTTTTCCATAACAAAAAAAAATATAAAAAATAGTTCAATTTGCGCTCTTTCTAACCCCCCTGACCTAGTAACTTGAAATTTACAGTTTGCCCCCCATTCATTTTATAAATTTAAATAGATATCATACACGAAAGAAAAAACGACAAGGCCCACTGGTGGCCGAGCCGGGAATCGAACCCGGCTCTTCAGTTTACGCGGCTAACGTCTTCACCACTAGACCACCCGCCCGCCCTTTCATTTTGGCCATTACCTACAATTAAAATTAATAAATTAAAAAAAATCTACGTTCTATTTGTAGAGGTTTACAATGTTCACAACTATTCCAAATTTCTAGTTGATAGCGTTAGTAGTTCTCGAGATATTTAGGAATGTGACAGACGGACAGAGTCGCACCATAAGGGTTCCTGTTGTACCTTTTTGGTACGGAACCCTAAAAATGGAATACGAATTTTAAATCAAATGAAATAAGAAATCGTTGAATTTGATAATTGCAATTAAAAATTAATCACAATTATGTTTTTAACCCCCGTCGCAAAAACGACGGGGTGTTATAAGTTTAACGTGTCTGTCTGTCTGTGTGTGTGTCTATCTGTGTGTCATCGTAACTCCCGAACGGAATGAACCGATTTAGATTTAGTTTTTTTTTTGTTTGAAAGCCGAGTTAGTCGGGAGTGTTCTTAGCCATGTTTCATGAAAATCGTTCCACTATGTTGGGGGTTTTTTCAAAATTTTAATTTAGTTGTTAAAAATTTAATGTTAGTTGTTTCTTTCTTTTGAAGTTTTGACTTGACAAGAAATAAACCACTTTGCTGCTGGGGAATTCTCAATGTAAACTGAGACTACTCCATGCCTATTAAGATGAATAAAATTCTTTTTTTTTTTTTTTAATTTATTGCTAAGTAAAAACAAAACACTTAAATCTTACAATAACTTCGCCAAACTGCGGAACAGTTTGTAGGCGAATGAAAAAACACCCGGACTTATATGTACTTACTAGCTTATCTAACTTAATTGCTATACACAGGCACCATGATAACGGGTCACCTTGCACAAGTAGATGTTGCTATACGCCACCCTAGGTAAAAGTAAAAGTAATATATTAAAGTAACAATGTTTGTACTCATACTCATACTCATAGTATTGTATCCGTAGAGGTGAATCGGTGCTAAGCGTGCAAAGCCTATAGTTGAGGCAAAAGGGCCAACCACAAATAAGTTTTCATACATGTGTCATTTAAGCCTCCGCCACACATGATATGAGCGTTTTGAGCGTGGCGTGAGCGGGGCGCGATGAGAGCTTACCGCCATCGCCAGCGCTTCGCCCCGCTGACACCCTGCACGCAGAAATAGATAACTCTCATGTGTGGCGGAGGTTTAAGAATTACGATTCAAGGTGGGAAAAGGAAATTCGAAACGAGTGGCAATAAATTAAAAAAGTACCAAAGGGAAACTTTCGATATTTTTAAATCGACACGAGTTATACTAATTCCCTCTTCGCACGTGTGTCGTACGACGTTTTACTGAAGTACATAGATACACCTCAAATGTCTGCCTTTGTGAAACATCTGGGTGAAGCAATCGCCGAACGATGGGACAGAACAGATCCCTCAGCGTGGTCATGGGTTGGCTAAGATCAAAAATTACAATTTCAATAATCCGTGCTACAAGCATGTGTATCCGGGGTACGCGATACAAATTTAACACGTTCAAAAACTTCTTTGGCTTAAATGATGGCGTAGTCCTACCCAATCCTTCCTCCACTTCATAAATTTCCCTGTTTTGTTGATGCTTGATACGTATTTGTAATATTTGTAACTATCTTTTTGTAAATAA
Organism: Leguminivora glycinivorella; assembly: GCF_023078275.1. Classification (NCBI taxonomy): domain Eukaryota; kingdom Metazoa; phylum Arthropoda; class Insecta; order Lepidoptera; family Tortricidae; genus Leguminivora; species Leguminivora glycinivorella. The sequence goes on along the minus strand of NC_062991.1, from coordinate 5,379,597 downwards.
ATATTATAAGTACATAGATACATACCTACATACTTATTATGACCTTTTGAATTTTTGACCTGTCAAGAAATGTACTACGTTGGGAACTAACACCTGCGGGAAAAATCACCATACGTACTGTAAAAAGTGTTTCTGTTTATTAACCCCCGACGAAAAAACGACGGGGTGTTATGAGTTTGACGTGTCTGTCTGTATGTGTGTGTGTCTGTCTGTGGCATCGTAGCTCCCGAACGGAGTGAAAGCTTAATTAGTCGGGAGCGTTAGCCATGTTTCATGAAAATCGGTCCACTAAGTCGGGGATTTTTTTTTAATTTCAATTTCATGGTTCGGGGCTAGGTTGATCTGCGTACTGTGTATATAATGTGATTTAGCTTCTGTTTAGAGCACGTGCTAAGACAACAAGTTAGTTTAAAAAGCAACTGTATCCTGATAATTGTAAGGTTCAAATCTATGCAGCAGCAAATTTGAGATAGATTGTTTTGGAAATGTGAAGCGACAGACCACACCGGTATAGGTGCGAATACTGTGCTCTAAACAGAAGCTCCCGCTCAACACAAAACGAACAATACCTTTGTTTAGAAACGTTCATTTCAAAAAATTCATACTATAAAGATTGTCTCCAAATATCATGTATCTAAGTATAATACATTCTTACTTAATGAAACATTTTCATACGACTCTCAAGAAAAATCACATCGCAAAAAATAAGTACAATTTTCCTCCATGAAAACACATAAAGCTACTCCCAAACTGTCTCAGAACGTCAGCCGTCAAATTCTTGAGGTGTTTTTATCTCCGTTGTAAAAAGTTGAGTGCGCATTTAGGCATTATGAAAAACGCCTCGACCCCCCTCGTTCAATTCGTGGCGTTATTAAAAATGCCACTCGTAATCGTAAAATGTAGGCAGTTTTTTTGGGACACTTGACCTGGTTGGGGATTCTGGAAAGAATGAAGATGGCGTTGAGTTACCGGTAGTCTGGCGTTACTTTGATTCCTGGGGTACCTAACATTGATCATCGATTTTTGAAGAATAGGTAGATGAGTTTTGAACGCGAATTTAAACAATATGATGTGGTTGACATGCTTAACAGGAAAATAGCCAATGAAAACCTTTAGAACCGAATTCATTTTAGTGCAAAATCAATAATCAATTTTACCCCACGAATTTATTGCCCGACAGTATCGTGGCACTGTCGTTCAGTTCCTATCTAACAAGTAAATATTGACCGTTAAGTACCAATACCAAAGTTACTTGCTGACCCAGAAATGGGCACAACATTTTTTGTGTCAATGTCACCATGATGAAATAGGCCACTGACGTAGGCGCTCGCTACATACGAATTTCCCCATGTTATTAGCTACGAACAGGCTATTCCTTGATATTTACTGACAGTTGGAGTTGGAGCCAGGCAATAGGTAAGTAAGGTTAGGTTTTTTAGGTACCTTTTGATGCCCGAAGGGCGAACAGTGCAGAAATAGGAAACCGTCGAAACAGTTGTCGCGTCTGGGTGGAAAAAAGAGGAGTCTTACAATCAGACTAATCAGAGTCTATTGGGAAGAAAATTCCCAGTGGTTCAATCGGTAAATCGAGAGGGACTAGGTCCTACGAACGTAGCTTGCGCTAGCATTGGCAGTGTTTATAATAGGTTAGGTTGGTTAGAAATTTCGTCTCATGATGAGTATTATTTGCAAGTTAGAGAAAGTTATATCCAACTGATGGTATTGTATTGAAAATACTGATTTGTATTAATTAGGAACCCATCTTTATAACATCCGACACTTGAAAGGAAATTGTGATTAAAATTTTGAAAAACACCCCGACCGCGACATAGTAGACCGATTTTCATGAAACATGGCTAAGAACACTCCAGAATAACTCAGCTTTCAGACAAAAAAAATCTAATACTAAATCGGTTTATCCGTTTGGGAGCTACGATGCCACAGACAGACACACACACACCGACAGACAGACACGTCAAACTTATAACACCCCGTCGTGTTTGCGTCGGGGGTTAAAAATGAGAACTTCCGAAGTTCCGAACATCAATATTTTTCACGATTTTTTCCGGAACAGAATACGACCGCGCCTATTTAAGTAGGTAAGTAATTAAGTAAGTAGACGTCAACAACTCCAGTTGTTGAAACGAGATACTTTCGTTGAAAAACATCGCTCCTGATTTGTAAATCATAAGTAGGTAAGTAGGTACTAATAAACTTTGCTGTGAGGATCTCGCGTGCGATAGCGAGGTCAGCGGTGAATAAATAATAAATATTAGGACATTCTTACACAGATTGACTGAGGCCCACGGTAAGCTCAAGAAGGCTTGTGTTGTGGGTACTCAGACAACGATATATATATAATATATAAATACTTATATACATAGAAAACATCCATGACTCAGGAACAAATATCTGTGCTCATCACACTAATAAATGCCCTTACCGGTATTCGAATTAACCCGGGACCGCGGCGAGCAGGCAGGATCACTACCGACTGCGCCAGACCGGTCGTCATAATAAGCATACGGCCCGCTTGGTGGTAAGCCGTCTTAGTAGGCTTTGGACGAGTGCAACTCCAAAATTGTAGGTACATAGGCAACCTACGCGTTGCCAATCAATCATAATTACCAAAAATAATCAATATCATCATCATCATCCTCCTTTCGTTATCCCGGCATATTGCCACGGCCCATGGGAGCCTGCTGGGGTCCGCTTTGAAAACGAATCCCAAGATTTTGGCGTAGGCACTAGTTTGCAAAGCGACTGCCATCTGACCTTTCAACCCGAAGGGTAACTAGGCCTTATTGGGATTAGCCCGGTTTCCTCACGATGTTTTCCTTCGCCGAAAAGCGACTGGCAAATATCAAATGACATTTCGCACATCGGTTCCGAAAAACTTATTGGTACGAGCGGGGTTCGAACCCCGACCTCCGAATTAGAAGTCGCACGCTCTTATACCGCTAGGCTACCAGCGCTTCAGTTTCAGTTCAGTTCCATACTTCCTCCTTTTCGCACTTGTATCGTGATGTTTTCTATCGAACTAATCCAGGGCCAGATGCACGTGTTACACTGGCTAGCAATTCTGTCAGGCTTCGTTCACATGGGGAAATTTTTCCCGTTTACGAGAATTTATCGAATATCGTAGTGACAGTAAAATTTGTATGGCAACTCTGTAAATCGATCACACGACGTCCATGTCTCAAATTTGAGACATATTTTTTACCGTATACCGTAGGGTCTTGCCATCGGAGGTGCGAGATTCTCGCAATGACTTTATCGAATGCGATGCTCAGTGGCACATTCGTTCACACGGACACACTGTTTTCTCATATACGTTGTGTGTGGTCATGATGGAGGACAGATTGCTGATTGCATACGGGAAAAATCCGAATGGACCTAGGACCGTGTGAACAGCCGAGCCGTCTCGTATGCGGTAAAACCGTGTACGAGAAAATATCGAACTGAATAGTCGCCGTATGAACGTAGCCTAAGCCTATACCATCATGGTAAGGCTACTTATCTACCTTGGCACATATTCGAGGTTTTCTAGAATTTTCCACAATACTCCGTATAAAAGTTTTGTTCAATTTAACCCCATTTATCATCGTTCGCGTGCGAATCCCAGGAATTATGAAGACATTTCCTTGGCTCGTAATGCTTAATTATTACCTCGCGATATTTTGCTTTTTGTTGTTAATTTATGATAGAGGATATCGTAGGAGAAATGTGAATTTATTAATTTAAAAAAATTACGGGGGTCGTTTTTAAGGTTAAGAAACATTCTTAATTCAGTAGGTACATAACATAAGGCCATTTATGATTGTCTTTGGTTACCGCGATAATTACTCTTAAAACAAAACCATGAAAACGGATTATATCGCGTATAATGAATTTACAATTCATCCCGACGTTTCGAACACTTTACAGCATTTGTGGTCAACGGGTGACAGAGGAAAATTAGAATGTGCAAAACCTACACACGCGATATAATCCGTTTCCATAGTTTTATTTCACAAGGCCATTTAAGTTATTGCCAACTCTAGTTCTTTTTACAGGAGGAGTAATACCAATTTACGATACAAGTGCGGAAAAGGAAAGTACGAAACGAGTGACGATAAATTAAAACACGGCCGAAGGGAGTGTTTTAAGTCGACACGAGTTATGAATTTCCTTTTCGGACGTGTATCGTACGACGTTTTTCAGTAGAGATGGACCTCTGAAATTTCGAACTGACAAAAAATGAACCATTGCGCACTAGTAGCGTGGGCAAAAAGCCTCATTTGTGTTGAAAAACACACGAAGCATGTCTCTTCTGTACCGGAAGGCCACATATCTCCGGCCATTGTTGCAGCAATTCTAACAAATAAAATAACTCAATAGCTCGCGCCCGGGGGAGAATGTTCTAAACTCAATCTCAGTTTTAATGCCATTTTCCAATTGCTGCGATATTAGTTTTGTTCTTCACTTTCGGCTTGCTGTTTTAGCTCGTGGCAGAAAACGTAGGACCTAGACATTTTAGATTTAAACAAAATCTAGAAGATTACTTTGCTAATCCGCGAATAGATGCCTAATGTCAGCACATGCTGCTGCCTAGCATCAATCAGTGCTATCCCGTTATACTTGTACCTACTTGCGTATTTTATACACGCAATTAATGCTAATGCAAAGATAAATACGCAAAAAATAGAACAACCCAGCACCACACAGTATAGCCACTACCTGCTTCCCGCAAAAGTGCCGCCGGCCCGCTCTTGGTTACCTCACAATTAAGGCAATGGTCCCACCGCGAGCTAGTAAGCTATGAGCTATCGGCTATAAAAACGAACAAAAGATAAGCACTCCCGTGCAAATAAAGGAGGCACGGCGATGTTTATAGTTACTTGCCCAGAAGTGAGCTATCAATATCGCCATGTCTCTTTTATTTTCGTTTTTATAGCCGATAGCTCATAGCTTACTAGCTCGCGGTGGGACCAGTGCCTATCACCTGTCAATAACGAGGCCAGTCGAGTCGACCTGTCTTATCTCACTCATACAAGCATGGTACGCGTTCATCTACACGAGCTTAGACTGCGTGCGAAGGAACGCGCTTCTTTGATGGCCATTGTCCGTCGTGTGACTGGTGTGCCCCCACCAAAAATACAAATCTTCTGCGCGTTTCCTTTTGACAGTAAGGAGGCATACTTAATAGTTTAGGAATCCCTAATCTGATCTAATGTCAGACTTGATATACCAAAGCTAAAGGCTAACCTAAGTCTAGAGGTCGCACTTTCAACTTTTAAGGGTTATTATACCTAATACCGAGATCTGAAAACTTTAGCGTGCCTTATACTTAGAAGTTATCCCAAGTGTGTTAGAGATAATAATATTCAATATAGGATAAGTACAATTGTGTTGCTTAACTTCAAACTTGGGTAAATCCATTCTGCTTTAAGTTTGAATATATATAAAAATGTAATATGATCTGAAAGATAATCAACCTAATATAGCAGAACGGATTTACCCAATTTTGAAGTTATATATACTTACTGAACTTTACCTTTCTGGCTAGTTACTTGAAAAATGAAACGCCTTGGAAAAATGAGGGCACCCAGGAAAAATACTTCAACTCAAATTATGAAGAAAGCATAGGTAATGTAACCAACTGTTCATTATATATATTAAAAGGATCTGAATTTGAGCAAGTAAAAGAGCCAAAACTTGTATTCATTGTGTGTGATAATACATGGAAAAACATTAAAGACACTGAAAAAGTACTAAATTCATGAGCAGGGGGACACCTTACACAGATCAACCTAGCCCCAAACTAAGCAAAGCTTGTACTATGGGTGCTAGGCGACAATATACTTACTTATATAAATAAATACATACTTATATACATAGAAAACATCCATGACTCGGGAACAAATAATGATATGCCTCTTACCATCAGGCTACCTGCCTGCTTGTTTACCTGATGTTGCATATTAAGAAAAAAACTCCGATGACTTGATCACCTTGATAAAATGTCACCTAACTAACGACTGGAATGTGAAAAAATGTATGTGTGACACCTGTCATTCTACACTGTTTTTTTTTTATTTCCGTTTTTTTTAATTCGACACGCAGTTAGGTTCATCATCAGGAACCACCCTGTAATATCGCTTTTTGTTAAATTCGAAAAAAAAAATGTTTTTCGTTTCCATACATAATAAATGGATTAATTAGTGTGAGAGCACCTTAAAGTCATTGTCAAGTGTGTGACGGCACATGTCAAAACAAATAACATTGGGAAGTGGCAAGGGATGCCACACACATGTTCAGTAATTAAATTTTTTTTTTTAATAATTCGATAACCGTAAGAGTTAAGAGGCTAGTTTCCATGCGCGGATCCAGGGAGGGGGGGGAGTAATGGGGGTCATGACCCCCCTGGAGCCTAAGTTGGCCATACAAATAACCACGTGACCCCCCCCTGGGGCCCCGGACCTTTACCACGTGACCCCCCCCTGGGCACGAAGCTGGATCCGCGCTTGCTAGTTTCTTAGAGAAATTGATTGTATTTGAACTAAAGAATCTTCCCTTCAAGTTAACGGAATTCAATAAAAACAGGGTGTATATTAGGGAGAGTGATGCACAAATAGAGAATGGTTTGTTGTCATAGCACAAACAATTGTCATCTTGCCTAGGCCCTCACACAGGCAGGCCAATATCCTTTCAATGTTGTTAGATGCTCTTTAGGTATAGTGGAGTGCAAAGCTGTGAAAATTATCGAGAGTGATGAATAAAATAAATAAATATTCTAGGACATTCTTACACAGATTGACTGAGACCCACGGTAAGCTCAAGAAGGCTTGTGTTGTGGGTACCTACTCAGACAACGATATATATAATATATAAATACTTATAGGACATTTATTTGTGTGATGAGCACAGATATTTGTTCCTGAGTCATGGATGTTTTCTATGTATATAAGTATTTGTATATTATGTTATGTATATCGTTGCCTGAGTGCCCACAACACAAGCCTTCTTGAGCTTACCGTAGGACTCGGTCAATCTGTGTAAGAACGTCCTATAATATTCATTATTCATTTCATATTCATTATATACATAGAAAACGTCCATGACTCAGGAACAAATATCTGTGCTCATCACACAAATAAATGTCCTTACCGGGATTTGAACCCGGGACCACGGCGTAGCAGGCAGGGTCACTACCGACTGCGCCAGACCGGTCGTATGAAGTCATCATCATCCTCCTTGCGTTATCCCGGCATTTTGCCACAGCTCATGGGAGCCTGGGGTCCGCTTTGACAACTGATCCCAAGATTTGGCGTAGGCACTAGTTTTTACGAAAGCGACTGCCATCTGACCTTCCAACCCGAAGGGTAACTAGGCCTTTTCCTTGACCGTAAAGCGACTGGCAAATATCAAATGACATTTCGCACATAAGTTCTTATTGGTTAAGAAACTTATTGGTACGAGCCAGGGTTCGAAGCCGTGACCTCCGGATTGAAAGTCGCACACTCTTACCGCTGGGCCACCAGCGCTTGCTTGTATGTTGTTGTTGTTGTATGTCCTAAGGCACCCCATAGGTGCATAGGGCCTCCACAAGATCCTTCCACGCCTTTCTATCTTGAACCATCGCCTTGGCCTCGTTCCAGCTCAGTCCATATTCCCCCAGCTCGTTCTCAACGCACCGCCTCCAGGTGTGTACGGGGCGTTTGCGGGCCCTCTTTCCTCCTTGCTTGCTTGCTTGTATGAAATCATTAAAATATAATTCATAAAATCAAAATAGCCCACCTATTTCCTGATATTTCCAGATGCCTGAACTACGATTATTTTATTATTTTCTCAAATAATTATCCATCACTCTAAATAAATATCTATCCATCTTCGGAACCTACTTACAAAGTTGATTCTATCAGTATTACTTATTATGCTATGATGATAATCTTAAAGCAATTAAGTAGAGCAATTACTTTGCCTTCTTACTAATTATTAATAATTCAATTTGTATGTACAATATTCATAAACACTTTGATTTTAAATGCTATAAGATTACAAAAAAACAATATTTAAATAGAGTTGACCTACTGTCTCTGTCATTAGAAGGCTACAGTATTATATTTGTTTCTTGTATTTTAGAGTAGTCACATTTGTCCCCTAATTGCCATTGCCCTGACTGACCTTACCGTAATAGTAAACTGAAATATACCAAATAAATCCAGCTCTCATCCACCAGCTCATTCAACATTAAAGAATTCCAATCTTAGCTTCCACATCACGTTGCTTTTATCGATTGCTCTAATTTATTTGGACTTTAATAGAATGGAATTTGAAATTACAACTAATTTGTTAACGAAGGAAAAGAGAAATTAAAAAATAATAAGGGAAAGGATTAAGGAATAACCAAAATAGTGACAATGATGACAGTTTGACAGTGACATTACTGACACTAGTGACAGTGACGGCCGGACACATCAATGTTGCCACTAGCTAGTATACAGTAACTCCCATGCACAGCATTCCATATAAGCGCCTAATTATTGGCATAGGGCTGGCTCGTTTCTCGCCCAAAAAATGTACAGGCAAGTAGGACCTTGCCTAGTTGTTTTAAATTTATTTTTATTTTTAAATAATTTTATTTTTAGGTAAGTATTAGTTTTAGTTTTGCAATTTGCGATTATTTTATTATACAAGCATTCTATAAAATAATAAGGACATTTTTTGTACACCAAATACTTAGTTGTGGCAATTACGGTTTTCTAAAGTGCGGTTAAAAAAAATATTATTAGAGGTTTTAATAACTGCACCTATAGTTATGCAGACTGTTTGATCGGGCCTTAATCGCGTCTTAAAATTGAAATTAAATACTCATAATGTGTAATAATCGTGAAAGTTTGAGCCAGTGAATAGTTATCATAGAGCAGCAGTTTCCTTTGTTCTTAAACTTTGCTTTTGAATACGGTTGATGATGTGCTATGATATGATTAATCAATAAGTTGATACCTTCAAGTTCATAGTTTTGTCTTAAAAGTTTATTTTGAAATATAAAGTACGCACAATTAGTATGTTGATGATGTTGCCTATTGGGCATCCATTTGTATGAACAAAAGGAACGAAACGAAACGAAAAATAATTAGGCACGAGAGAAGCTCAATAGTTAGGGTCCCCCCACATCTGGCGTCTCGCGAGCGTCGCGTCGGGCCAACTGTATGGAAAAAAGCTTTGCCCATACAGTTGGCCCGACGCGACGCTCGCGAGACGCCAGATGTGGGGGGACCCTTACGGCCAAAACAAACAGAACTATTAATCGACCATCTCACACTGCGCGTAACAACATAAATGCCATTTTAAAATTGCTTTGTTGGTTACGTAACTTCTTCTAAGATTTCATGGTAATCGTCACGGATTATTCAACTTTGATTTTTTTTCTCTTTACTGTAAAACGAAACACCCAAACGCCTCTTAGTCTCATTTTTTAATTAAAATTTTTTATAAAAATATTTTCATGTAAAAGAGCTTTCATGTGTTACTTTAGCTTTTTAGGGTTCCGTAGTCAACTAGGAACCCTTATAGTTTCGCCATGTCTGTCTGTCCGTCCGTCCGTCCGTCCGTCCGTCCGTCCGTCCGTCCGTCCGTCCGTCCGTCCGTCCGTCCGTCCGTCCGTCCGCGGATAATCTCAGTAACCGTAAGCACTAGGAAGCTGAAATTTGGTACCAATACGTATATCAATCACGCCAACAAAGTGCAAAAATAAAAAATGGAAAAAAATGTTTTATTAGGGTACCCCCCCTACATGTAAAGTGGGGGCTGATATTTTTTTTCATTCCAACCCCAACGTGTGATATATTGTTGGATAGGTATTTAAAAATGAATAAGGGTTTACTAAGACCGTTTTTTGATAATATTAATATTTTCGGAAATAATCGCTCCTAAAGGAAAAAAAAGTGCGTCCCCCCCCTCTAACTTTTGAACCATATGTTTAAAAAATATGAAAAAAATCACAAAAGTAGAACTTTATAAATACTTTCTAGGAATATTGTTTTGAACTTGATAGGTTCAGTAGTTTTTGAGAAAAATACGAAAAACTACGGAACCCTACACTGAGCGTGGCCCGACACGCTCTTGGCCGGTTTTTTAGAAACTAAGATTATTACTACTACTTTAGTAGTTTACACTACAGTGTAGCAGCTCTGGCTTGTTCTGGTGTTGCTAGCACTAATATTTGTAATTAAAATAATTGCAAAAGATTGGGTGCACATTTATTTCGGGAAAATAGTTTGATGCGTTGCGTACTATAGTTATAAATATAACAACATCCAAATAATAAATTGATTGTCTGTGCGTTTAAAAAATATTACGTTTGTCGAAAAGTTTCCAAGTACCGCGCCCTCTGTTGAATCTAACCTCAAACTTTCCGTTACCGGGCGGAAGATGGCCGTCGCGTGCCGAGTGTTGCTCTGAGTGTTTACGACGGGTTTTTAAGTTTTTAAGTGTAAAGACGTAACATTTGACGCCTAAACTAGTGTTCATTTTGTTTAGTATCCTATTACAGTGTTTCGAAGTGTGTTTTCTTAGTGTTTCTTTTTAATTTTATCTCAAAAAGTGCGGTAACGATAGTGTGTGTGAAGCTACAAGTTTTGAGCCTGTGTCTAATACCGGAATGTTGTGTTAAATCCAACTGGATTGTTTCTTTTAAGGCGGAGTTCCTACTGGGAATAACTTCTTATACTTTTCAAGGTAAGTTTTAGAGTTATGAACATCGGTTAAGTTTACTTTTGGAAAGTTCAAGTTTGTTTACTTCCCAACGCGCATGTTCGGTAGATAAAAGTTTTGTGTTATTAGCTGAGGGGTGGAAATGTCAAATCGCAGCAATCATGCGATGGTATGGACGATGAAATTGATAACTATATCGCATTGTTTGTCATAATACGGGCATAGTAGATGTAAATAAACATGTTATTGAAATAGCAGGTAACTAAACAATATTTCTCTCGCACGTTATTAACAGAAATAAGACTACAGTAATATATTATGTTTATCTACCTGATCATCTCACAAGTTCGTAGGTGCTTAATCAAATCAAATAAGTTGGACGCTTGTTGAATATGTTTTTATTAGAGAGAATATCTCAATGAAAAGGAATGTTTGTATAAAGGTATGCAGTAGGTACATTTTGTATAGGAAGGACGTACGCGCCGCTGCTGGCGCGGCGCGCGCCACGCCGCCACCACGGGCCATAGACGATGTGTTTTTTTTTCGTGGCCATTGACCTTGGTCGTAATTCTAATACAGCCTCTGCTCTGTATCTATTCGCTTTCTTAAGCACGCGGACCTTTAATAGTTTATATTATTGTATTCTTATAAGAATCGTAATTCTCTTTTCGAATTTGATTCCTTTTGGGATACATATATAAAGTTTTTCATTTTAAATGAGTTTTTATTATAAAAAGTACATAACTTCATTTATTTGCGATACTCTATGAGCACAGGTTAAACTCTGAAATAGATCTAGCCTAATTATATTAGCCTATGCTTAAGCTAAAAGCCCAACTCCCCGTACACTAATGAATAAATAATTAACACTGTTAGCTCTAAAAGGCGAATGGGATTTAGGATTATGTTATGAACCTAGGTGTGCCTTTATACACTGGAGGATTTTAGTAAATAAGGGCTTAAAGGCGTATAAAAAAAAATTGAGGCTTTTATTTTACGCACGGTCTATGCCGTTTTTTTTTTGTTGAACGGAATGGACTAATAGAATTGATTTTAAATGTAGAGTTTTTTAGTATGTTTTACACACGCTAGAATATCGATATCGTCAATATGAAAAAGGCGTCAAATTTAAATATAAGCGCGATGGCTAGAACAACTGTATAGCATTTGACTTTTGCGCCTTTTTCTACTGAGAGGCGACGTGTGGTTCAGTATAATAATGAATTAAATTTATAATAGCCATTTTGCAAGTTTAACGATATTTTTTTTCCAAATTATATAGTTTTATCCAACCTTCCCTTCCTTATATAACACCCTGACTGAAATATTAACACGTTTTTTTGTATTACAGCCTTGGATCCTAATCCCACTTCTGAATTTGTTCCTGCTCCGACTTTGAAGATTAGATGAAATCTTTCACCAATCACCACTACCTAGTTACCTACCTACCTAACCTACCTACCTGTATATGGGCATTTTCAGAAGTTGGGGCCCCCAATTAACGTCAGTTGTTAACAAAAATTAACCCACTGTCAGTTTTGTGACGATCATTAAGCATGAAATTTCAAAAATATTGTTTTCGTGTTAATTACATAAACTTTAAGCGATAATCTACATCAGAATGTGAAAAAAGTAAATTTTTAGACAGATTTTATGCTTAATTGTCGTCACAAAACTGACAGCGAGTTAATTTTTGTTAACAACTAACGCTAATTGGAAGTCCCAAATTTTGAAAATGCCCATATTTACCCTATCATGGGTTTGACATTGACATAATTATTCTTAAACGCAGATAACAAAACGTTACACATCTCAAGGCATGCATATGAGAAGGCGCATAGAAAATAATTTACCCAGATATTATCGAATACGTCACAGTCAAACTTATGGTACGGCTACTGCTTACCTATTTCCCGATGCTATGTTTTTAATTATTAATTGTAGTCGTAAAACGTCAAGATGAACAAGTCGACGAACATTCACTTGTATTTATGCCAATAAAAATCCGAGGCCGAAATGACTAGGTATTTCCTCAAGGTTAGCTGGAAGAGAATCATACATGGTTATTTTGCCTTTATTGTGTTCATTTAGTCTGTCAGCAGTTCTCAAAAAGTTTGTACATAACCACGTCAGCAAATTTTAATTGATCCTATTTTGTTACCAACATTTAGAGATATAAGTCGACTTTCGTAAGATATATATACAGGATAATTGTTATAATTAAGAAAATATAGATACTAGAGGACCTTAATGACCAAATAAAACTTACTAAAACCTCAAATCATGCAATAAATCTTGGTAACAAAAACGGAATAAAAAAAAAACAAATTTAACTTTTTCCTTAATTTAATAATTTTTGTACAAACTTTTCTAGAACTGGTGCTGTAATCGTGTTTCTGATTTTATAATTTTTACGTACAATAAAGGATATACCTAATGAAAACCACATTTGTGTACTCTATGGGACCGGCCACACTTAAGAGACGCACGCAAAAAACGTCTCCTCAGTACATTTTGTATAGGAAGGACGTAAGACGCGTGTCTTTCCTATACAAAATGTACTGAGGAGACGTTTTTGGAATTACATTCAGGCGGCGTGGCGGAGACGTCCGTTGTGCGCCCCGAGACACGCGACGCTTAAGTGGGAACGCTGCCTTAGATGTGGCCGGTCCCTATGACAACATGAAACTACGTTATAAAATTAAATTGTATTCCTAGAAATTGCCAAATATGTAATATATTTTCGATTTATAATAAAATGTGACTTTCCAATACAGATGGGTGCTGTGCTTCAACTACAATAAAGATGTTTTCCCCTAAAATTCCAAACGAAACAAGTCCTTAATGTAGATTTCTCAGCTTTGCTGGTTGACGCGTAGGGAATGTCTTTTGACATTAATCCCGTCTTTTGTACTATAAGATTTCTTTTGTGGAATAAGTTTTAAATAAATAAATGGAGCAGGCTAGTTTTAGTGACATGGGGACTGACCACGTGGAACTATCCGCCGACCAATTTGTATGAAGTTGATGTTGTCGCAGACTCGCTCGCTGTACCTACTTTAAAATGCTCCCTGAAGTTAATACTTACATGTCGTCACTAGTTTGAAAAAATCGCTCTCGGTGTCGAGAGTCTCGACACGTGTGGTCGGTCCGCGTGACACTGATATCAGCCCCAGGACCCTTGAGACAAGGAACGCCGCAAATAATACAGTTTACACGTGAATGTATAGTTTACATTTTCCAATAAAAATGAACTTTGCCGTTCATCGTTTATTTTATGTAGCTTTTTACATACTAAATTAATTTCAACGGATTATCCCCGTTATAATATTTGATTTTCACTTGTAAATATACAAAATACAGGATGACAAACAATCAGCCTTGTAAATATCGTAATATAATAAGTGTAGAAAGACTAACTTACGTTGGCAGGGCTCACTTATTATTCAAACATTGTTCAAGCAGCCTACTTTTCAGCAGTCCATTGCTATCCTTTAAGAACTTTAGTCCTAGACCCGTGTAAGTTCGCACAATACCGTGCAAATCCCGGGATCTAGATATTATACCTACTTTCTGTGATGTTTGTATGGAATGTTAGGAACAGAGTATTGACATCAACCAAATAACAGAATAATATGATTTCTGATAAGATTCTTATGTCCATGTCTAAGAATCGTATTGGTAAAACAATTTCTTTACATTATAACACACGTTCGCTAAATTATTAAATGTAGGCGCGAAAGTGATTGTCTGAAAATTTAAATTTCGCACCTTTTTCTATTACACAGTACAACATTATATTTTTTTTACATTTTTCATTAAAATTTTCTTAACTAAGCACATACCAACAGCCAAACAATATCAAATACATTAGCAATAAATTGAAATAGATATCATACACGAAAGAAAAACGGCAAGGCCCACTGTGGCCGAGCCGGGAAACAAACCCGGGTCTTCTGCTTACGCCGCTAACGTCTCTACCACTAGACCACACGACCGCCCAAAATATTCAATAAAATAATTTGATTTGTTCCCTAGCTGCATTACATATAATTTAACGAATGAAAATTGAACAACTAAATTTTACCAACAATGACAATTACCTACATTGAATTGTATTAATTATTGTTTGTTACTACTGAATTGTGTAAGTTAATTGGGCAATATTTGCTAACGTAAATTGTTTGTGTTTTAATATTAATATTTCAATACGTGCTCATTAGCTTTATGTGGCACGATTCACGAATTCTGTGTAACAAAAGCTTTGTCATATAATAAAGGTTTTTAGTTTTGTTCTTTGAAGCAATAACTACTAAGCATTGTTCATTAATAAACAGATGTTCGCCTTTGTTGCCTATATATTCACGATTAAAGTAACTACAGTCGCCCGCTAGCATTTTAGTAGCCTCTTTATAAAGCCTTTTTAGCGTATATTGAAATTGTTAATTTATATTGTAGTAATGTACTAATTGTTCCTTCACGAATACTTTATAAAGTGAAAAGAAATTGAATTTGGTTCCCGGTTATTACAGAAAGATAAAATACATGTCTTTTGTCCCATGACCACATTTGGCACATGACCCAACAAAAATTTTGGCGGGTTTGTGGTGTAATTTCGTTCCTTTTCGTCCTTGGAACCTTGGCCTAGGAGCTACGGTTCTGGAGATACCCTGTCCCACTTGCGCTAAAAACTATTACACTAGATACATCAATGGCGTCAGAATTGAATATAATCTCCATAATCGAATCATCGTTGCACGGTAAGTCATCCAATACCTATGCACCGAATCCGCACCAACTCAATAATGCATCAAACGAGTGATGCTTAGAGCAACACGATATTTTGTCGCACGATAAAATTCTTTATGCCATCGCCATTCTAACTTCAGTCTTTCTAAATGGATATACAAAATACCACTATGGATATCTTACCGTACAAATCGGTCTGCCAAATGCCGGAAGTAACAAGACGTACAGACGCATTTCCTACTAGTTTCACAATTTACAAAATCCCACTGTGACTACTTCTCAGTACCGCGGGATAAGTGGCTGATTTGATATGATTATGGTTTACATGTCTGTATAACGACAAGCATACGTACGTTTTACAAATAGTACGTCGTACAATTTTTTTTTTATTTTATCGAAAAAAATAACACAAGTCACCTGTAATGACTTTTTTAAGAAAAAATTTTGCAGTTACTGAAGCAATTTTAAATACAATTATGACTAATATGTATTAATTTATAATATTACGTGAAATTCAAGAACAGCTTAAATGTAGCAGTTAGTCAGTAGTTTGATAAAAAGATAAACCAGTGATGAAACCAGTGCTTGATACTTTTACAAAGGTAGTGAGTTAGGTATATATTTCTTCATCATTTTGTACTGTTTAGCTACAGTTGAGATGATTATATTGGTTGCTTTCAGAAAAAGAAGATATTATTGAAAACAATATTTCCATGCCAGCCGTATGGTATTCAGCAAACCCAACGTACACGATTGTTCAAATTGATAATGAATGAGGCAGTTAAGAATCAACTGATTACCTACAGCAGCAGGCAGTACCAATTCATGGGCATGTTAGTTCCTCAATGCACAATACTTGTACCTATAGTCACCATAACACCATATCTCGTGGGTATATATTAGAAGTGAACCAAAGGAAAAAACTTCAAAAAAATTATCCTATTACTGAAATTTAATAAAGTATCTCATTCTGTGACTTTGTTTATTTTGTAATATTCTTGAGTAACAGGCTAAGTATTTAATAAATTGACGTGAAACGAAAACTAAAAACCTAAAATTCAGCGTTTACGTACATATCAAACATCAATTATAACGACATCGACATAGGTAACGACAAAATCTAAGGTAAGGTATAGAACTTTTGAAGGCGATTAGGCCATTATGGGGTGTATATGAAGATTATAATTTGATACAAAAGTGAGTAGAAAAAGCATTTTGAAACAAGTAAAAATTGTATCTAATTTTTTGGCAGGGCACGTAGCCAAATGCACAAACGATTATGATAACATCGTTATCGTAAGCTATCTCTATCACTTTTCCGTATTGACATGACAGAGCTAGACTGAATTTCTATCGGCGTTTAGCGCATAGATTTAAAGTCCATGGTTTAGCGTCAACGATTGACATTTCAGCTAAGTCCTTGTGTCAAAATTGACAAAGATAATTTTTTTTTAATTTATTGGGAGCATTGGCAACTTGGCCATCAGCGCAAACATACAATATTTAATACAACATACAGCAGAAGAAACAATTACAGGAATAACAATTACTTTTCTTAAACATGCAATGAAATATTGTCTTTACGTTCCTTAAAATGGGCTGGGAAGTATCGCTTTTTTGGGCGCAACAACTCAAGAGGACTGTAAAGGGATTTCATATTATTTTTTAGGCCTAGGCCTGCAAAGTAACTTTTTTTTATAAAATATTGTCCTTTAGAGCATTTTTTTTTATTTCATTGTATGTTTGAGAAAAGCACTATACATGCCTCGGCGTGAAAACGGATTCCCGGCCTCGTATCCCTATCCGGTAGTATATACCCACTTGGCCGGAAATCCTCATTTTCCCGGCCTCTGATGTAATGTTAATCATAAAAGTAATATTGCACATATTGAAATGCTAAACTTATGACTATTTAGTAACTACACAATACAATGTTTTATGAATGAAAAGAAG
Organism: Leguminivora glycinivorella; assembly: GCF_023078275.1. Lineage (NCBI taxonomy): Eukaryota > Metazoa > Arthropoda > Insecta > Lepidoptera > Tortricidae > Leguminivora > Leguminivora glycinivorella. The sequence goes on along the minus strand of NC_062991.1, from coordinate 5,362,197 downwards.
TATTTTTGAACAATTACAAATTATTTACAAAGCGCCAATAGTGTGCATAATAAATTCATAAATTATAGGGTTTAAAACAGCCTTCAAGTTCATTTCCCGGTTCTTTGCTTGGCTGAAAATCCGGGGAATTCCCGGTACTTTCGGTACCGGTATTTCCCGGGAGCAAACCCTAATAGGGATAGGGATAGGGGTAGGGTTAGGGATAGGGATAGGGGTAATCGGTCGGCAATCGGTAATTGTAAGCGATAATGTGAGAAAGTACTTTTTACCCACCGACAATAGTGCCGAGTAGAGATGGGTAGGGGTGAGTAAATACTGAGTATTTACCCGTAATTTACTCAAAGCACCGAGTAAATACTCGTATTTACTCATTTGGGTGAGTAGAAACTGTTACCTAAAAATAATTTAAAAATGAGATTTAAGTACTTAGTCGTGTTTATTTTAACTGTGTGGACATGTTTAAATGATATTTATATTATTAGAAGCTTATGGGAGTCTTAGTTTGTCGAAAAAGAGGTAATCACTGTGAGAAAAAAATAGTGATAATGTTTAGTTAGCAGTTCTGTTTTAAAAAAGCAGGTATTTACAGTAAAAGTATGAGACATAAATTAAATTGATGTTCTAGATAACGGCATGACGTTCGGAAGTGATTGTTAATGTAGCACTTACGACCTTTTATTAAGGGTTTTCTAAAGAAAACTCAAAAATGGCTCAGCTGATGACGTTTAAAGTAGTAGTTTTGTGTTTTGTATTATATGGGCAATAATTTGACGGTTTCTGGATATTTTTCCAACAACGTATTCGAAAGTTATAAAGGTATAAACATTATTTCGGCCTCAATTATCGTTTTATTCCAAAACTGTTCATATTATTAAAAAACTTTTTTAGAAACATTCAATTAATTTTTAAAGACCTATCAGATGATGTATAACACACAGGTAATTTCTGAATTTTATTTTTGTGAAAAATAGTTACATGTATGGAGAGCACGTCTTTAAAATAAAATTCATATAAATTTGATTACTTAACTTAGTAGCCGATAACAAAATACACCAATGTTTCTAATTTTTATTTCCATTTCAGCACGCTAAATAGTTTATACCCACCAATTTGAGTAAAAACGAGTAAATACGGGTATTTTGAGTAAATACTGAGTATTTACTCGATATTTACTCTTGAGTATTTACTCACTACCCATCTCTAGTGCCGAGATACGGAGCTATGTGAGTTCTGTTGTACAATATGTAGTTTCCTCAGTGTACATATATAGAATGCATACCTACTCGTACCTACTACCTACGCTGTGGTCGCTGTGTAACATTTGTACAACCACTGCAAGCATTTCTTTTTTAAAAACAATAGTAATATGAGTAATCGAAAAAAACGCAGACAAACGTCTGCATAGAAACCTACGGATCCAAACGAAAATTTTATTATTTGTATATGTTTGAATAAGAATTCTTTTAGTACGCGAGCGAAACCGCGGGCAAAAGCTAATTCTATATAAGATGCTATGTACCCTTTTTCTGTAAAAAATATTTCTATTTCTTTACTACTCGAGAACATCACAAATAAACAAAGTCAATTAATGAAATACTTTATTTTAGTAACAGGATTATTTTTTGGAGTTGAGGTTTTTTCCTTTATTGGAGCACTTCTATACATATACCTGTGATGATCATGGCCAATAATACCATTAAGTGCATCGCGGAACAAAATCACCTATAAATTGGTACTGCTCCCCTCTGCTGCCCTAAGGTTTTGAGTAGCGTAACTGCCAGAGTGCCACAGTATTAATATCAATTGAACCATCTTCCATGTTGACTGAATACCATACGGGTTTGTTCGGAAATATTGATTTCAATCATAGCTTCCGTCATCTTTCTGAAACCAAAAACTGCTTTGAGCAATATAATCATCTCAATTGTAAATAGTACAAAATGATGGCCAAAAATAACTCATTACCTTATTTGATTTGTTCACTGGTTTATCTTTTTATTCAATTTTAGCTAATCTTGAATTTCACGTAATATTATAAATTAAATGCAATATGTTAGTCATAATTTTATTTAAAACTGCAAATATAATCGTGAAAATTCTGTGTGATTTTTGTATAACTTGACAGAAATGTCACGTCAGAATGACTTGGCCTATGGTTTGAGGCCTACTACCGAATACCGAAGTTATCGAAATGTGGACATGCGTCTCTTTTACTCTTATCAGTATAAAGTGAAAGAGGAAGAATCCCTCAGTGCGTATGTTTCGAAATTTGCAGTAGACCCTATATTGACAGATTTCGATAGGTAAATTACATTTACTTATGATTTTAGTTCCATCGCGTAAACACCAGAGGCGTAGCATTCGCCTATAGTTCTTTCTCCGTTTATTGATAAACTTAGAAAGGGATAGAAGCAGCTTCTTTGGCGTGAAGTTAGGCACAATATATTGTAAACAAACGTAAACTCACTTACTTTCTGAGTAAAGTAATACGGCTCTCACTTGGGCAGCCCATGGTAACGGTACTGAACCTATTTTTGTGAACAAACGAGTGTGCCCAGAGCCTCTATTGTTACAAAAAACTGTTTTTAATTTTTTTTCGCATGGCGCGTTGTTCAAAATCTCATACGTGATACAGGTTACAGGTACAGTTGGGTCGGGTGTGTGCTTCGCCAGCGGACAAAATGAGCGAAAGCTGACTCCCTTGGTGTTCGCTCGAAGTTCCATATCAGTATGCAACACATATGTTCCACTCATTTTGCAAATTGTTCACTTTGACGAAAGAGTGGAAAAATCGGGAAAGTGCAGTTCGTTTGTACCTTTGTGCAGCGACAGTTGCATACTAATGTAAATCCATGGGGATGGTATTACCATGTTGAAGGATTTTCGTGTGTGGATTTTCGAAATTTTGTCCTGAAACTTGAAAATGGGCGTTCATTGGATCACAGAATTGATGGAGCATTTTCTAAGGCAGTTTTAAACTTGAATATTTATATCACAGTTAACTTAAATATTTATGTCACAGTTTCGTTTTCCTTCAACCCCTTATTTGCCAAGAGTGGCACTGAAGCTTTAGTAGTTTCTTGTGTTCTGCCTACCCCTTTATGGGATACAGGCGTGATTGTATGTTGTTGTTGTATGTTATTTATAATAAATTTTTGTAAGTGCTCACTCAGTCCACACGTTTTGAGAAAGTTAAAAATGTAAATATCTTACGATTTGTAGCACCTAAGACACTCGAAAGTACTTCAACATTTAGTAAAAATTTTTACTAAATATCCACCATCTAATATTTTATATTCGTTGTCTGGTTTTAAAGATATTCAGACATAACTTTTCTCATACAAATGTATCAAGTAGGGTGACCACACTATGTCGGCTCCTGATTTTCCCCACCTTCCCATTGTCATATTGAGATTGGGGAGTTTCGTTCGTTCAATTTTGATAATATTAAACTAATACCATATTAATTCTCCATCTGCAAACTGTTTTTAGGTTATGTTCTTGGCCTAGTGATGATGTGTATTGTGTAATTTTTATCGACGTCAGGATAATAACCATATCGACATGCATGCATTAAAAAGGACATGAATAATAATTGGTAAGAAACAAAGAATATAATACTTCACTAGTAAGAAACCAGAACCTGGTAATCTAATCGCGCTAACAGATGAGCGTACCGGATTTGTAAGTGGGAGCGAGAAATAGTTATTCTTTTCTCGCTCCCACTTACAAATCCGGTAAACTATTATCAAAATTGAACGAAACTCCCCAAGCTCAATATGACAATGGGAAGGTGGGGAAAATCAGGAGCCGATATAGTGTGGTCACCCTACTTGATACATTTGTATGAGAAAAGTTATGTCTGAATATCTTTAAAACCAGACAACGAATATAAAATATTAGATGGTGGATATTTAGTAAAAATTTTTACTAAATGTTGAAGTACTTTCGAGTGTCTTAGGTGCTACAAATCGTAAGATATTTACATTTTTAACTTTCTCAAAACGTGTGGACTGAGTGAGCACTTACAAAAATTTATTATAAAAAAACCTGACACGTTAGTGGTTCGTTTTGTATTTTACAAATTCCCATTTCACTTTTACTAAACTATACACATATAATAGCGGTCTAAATCTTATACACATGTTGTTGTTGTATGTTATTTATATCAAAATGAAATATCTCTGTCGTCTTTACCGCACACGTCAGTACACGGACATGCACATACGAGTAAAACTGACATCCTTAGTGCGTTTACACATTATCCGATCCGATGTCGGATGTCGGACCGATATCCCATACATTACAGGCGCCATCTTGGGTTTTTCCCATTGAAATCCTTCCGTCGTCCGATATCCGATCGGATAACGTGAAAACGGCTTTAGATACCCATCAAAAATCTTGGAAATGCTGTCCGGTAAGGAAATCTTGTACACGCTTAATAAAATTTCAAGCCAATAGGATTAAAAACTTGTCGAAGATTTAATTTCATAGTGTATTTGCATAAATTACTTAGTTTATTATTCAATATAGCTTATCCTCTGCTTACTAACAAGTTATTTTATGGCTTGTAAGAATACCGCGTAAAGATAATTCTGTTATTTAAATACATTTCAATACGAACAGAATTATAAAAATGTAGTTGACATTCAATTGGCCTTTGCATAAAAATAACCTTTTATTGGGTTCATGGAAACTATCGCAAATACTTCGGTAATAATATGAGTCGTTTTGATAAGGAATGGATTGTTTTTATGAGAAATGCTGGAGCAGAAATAACTGCGTTTTCTGTTTTCTGGTTACTCGGGAACTGAATGCCGAGATATTTTTATTGTCTATGATTTTATGGGTTTATATTTAAAACTTCTTGCAAAGTCGGTTGTAGTTGAATTGCTGATTGACCCTTTATTATTAAGAGCTCATAATCCTAAAAGGCCAGTTAAAAAAATATATTACACCTTTAAATTAACCACATATGACCAGTACTACAACAATTTAAACACTTGACGAATGATAAAACATGTATATTTTACCATTTTCTGTAAGTATTTTTAATGATCGCACTAAAACATAGTTTTCCTATTTCCAGTTCTGAGCTATTCCAGAAAAAAAACCCGATTGAACTATTGTCTGGTGGTATAGCATCTTCATTCGACGGAATCTCAGCACTCTCGGTACTACTATACCCCTTTAGTGTGACTCCTTTAATTGTTCGTCTAATGAACTACCCCGCTCGGAAGTTTCGCTTTATCTCACCATTGTTCTGTAGACGACTTTGGAATCTCCAGGAAAATACATTTTTCATTAACAAACTCCGAAGCGTTTCAACTTCTTAATGCAGTCTTATGTTACGTTTCACTTTTAATAACTCTAATCCAAGAACGCAAACAAAAAGATTTACAATGAAAAAAAAAATTTGCTCCTACAAAAATTAAGCCATGCTCCGACATTATGCAAAGGAGAACACAAAAAGGGAACATAAGGCTAATTGTTTGGACAACCGGATGTGACGGACCGGAAAATGAAAGGAAATACCCGACAGCTCTGACAGAAGCCGGGATTATTAAATCCCTCACTATAAGTAGCATGATATTCCTGATAGTACTCGACATGCGGCCGACCAAAATAGTATTCTCAAATACTAAATCATTTCACTAATAATTTATTAACATATCGGTTTTCGACCGTAATATGTCGGGAATAAGATTCGAATCATGAATTCATTCGATAATAAAATGAGGAACGAGTCCATCCATCACGTTCGGAAATAGGTCAAGCTCCACATAGAGAGTTCTTTAAAACCATAGACAAAAAAATATAGAGCGAGGGTATTAAGCGGTACCTAAATAACCATATGTCATCCTGTTCCTGTGCACTCCCATGAAGCATAACATGTCATGGCTACTCTACTCGATCTTAAATCAAGTACCGTGGCTTTTTCGCTCACCGCATTATGTAAATCATATAAATTTTTGGCGAGCAACTGGCTATTAGTGGTACCTATCGTCGTAATGGAAAGTGGTACAATACCATAATGACATCAAATATCCGTCATCTACGGGCTTCTACAATCTATGTTTAAAAAGTACTCTTCAACGAAATGCGGATCGGTTGAAACTTTCAAACATGAGGAACAAAAATTAACCTTACACAGCTAAGGATAGCTCGCACTGTCGGCCGCTCAAAGAGGTTCTTTGTAGCAAGCGGCTTACGGTATCTCTTGGCCTATGACCCCAGATAGCAGTCGTACAGATTAGGTAAGCGCTCGGCCTGCAATCCGTACATCCGATGTCCGAGATAAGAAAGTTCGTGTACTAATAACTCGGAAGATACAATCGGAATCCGGAGAGGTTGATCGATTTTGACATAAGACATTTGTGACTCTAGTCTCGAGGCAAAAAACACATTACCGAGGCAATTATTCCTGTTTGGATCATGAATCTCCGCTTATCAGATCCATTTATGAACTCGCTACAACTAATTCCGCTAAAATTGCATTATGAAGCGAACCGAGAGAGATTTATAATACGAATATCAGGATCAGCAACTGTTGACATGTTTTTTTGCGATTGAACAAACAATAAAAACCAATTTATCGCCAAATGCAAACCTAAATAGATAATTTACGATGTCGTCGACAAAAGGGTTGGGTTGGAACTATAAAGGGGGACTTTGTACTGTAATGTTATAGTTTCTAAGTAAATGGGTTTAAAGGCTAGAGTAGCATGTTTCGCGTGTTTATTCGGCACGTGTAAAATATAATAAGCGACATAAATCGGCAACAGTAGAACTTTCACCGTATTGCAAAGTAACCCTTAATATTACATCTATAAAGCAGTGAATAGAACGGATTATTTGCAAATCTGAGCCTATTATGAGTAGCCCCTACGGTAGCAGGGGTTGTTAGCAAATAGCGTGTACCCTACTGCGTAGTACAATATTGCTTTTTTTTATTATAGGATATGTTACAATGTATATCATATTTATTTTAGCCGCTTATTAATTAAAACCGTTAAACTGAGAACCACAATAGCAGTACATGACTGTTAATATACTAGACCTGTGGAATGATGTCCACAATATTTCGGTACCTAAAACCTAACCTTCACGAAGATAGTGTCCAAGTCTCCCATCTTAAACGCAGGCAACCTGGTGGACTAGCAAAGCTTGCATTCTCTATGCGTTCATACATCAATCAATCAATCAAAATACATCTAATTAGTGTGACTTCAAGTATGTATGGATTCACGTGCGAGACTGCAAGTTGTGCTAAGGTGAAGCAGGTATCTATAGGCGAAAATTCATTACATTACCATCAGGTAATTCAACTCCTCGTTTGCTATTTTTATGATAAGTAAAGTCGAAGGCACATGTTTTGGATTTCTTTAAACTACCAAGGATAGAATCTGCGTGCTCTTGGCAGTAAATTATGCAGTCCATACAAGTTCGTCGCGTTGAAACATTGACTTTGAATGACTTACTCTTCGAAAGCATAAGTAATTAACAGTCTTAGTAGCTACATCATAAATAATACTTAATTAGGACTTAGATAACGGTTCTTCGTAAGAAAGTTTAATCCACTTAACGAAGTACTTAGATAAGGCGTTGTAATAGCAAGTTTTCATCTTCAGTGAGTTGTTTCAGAAAAAGTTGTGAATCTTTTGAAATAAGTTCTTATAATTGTTGGAAGTTTTTGTTAGACAGTTGCCATTACCAGTTATGACATGACAATCTAGATTCATGCAAAACAGTTCGATGCTGGCGCAAGTAAATAAAAAATATTTTATTGAAAAACAAAACATAGAAAAATCACAGAAAAGAGTGCCTCGAAATGATTACATCTCAGCGTCATGCTGACGAATTCCAGCGCTGATCTTGCGATGCAACCATTCTGTGAAACCATGGGTAACATATGTAATTTAAGGGGATTTTTGGACCTTTTTTATTATAAAATGGTCTTTCTCATGGTCACAGACTGGCCGAGCCGAAGACATGGCCTACGATGGAGCTCGCCCAAAAGAATGTTCACTCTTGATTTGAAGGATGCCGGTTATCTCGTATGAGCTGGGAAATATAGACACCAGCAAGGAATTCCTCTCCTTGGCAGTGCGCAAAAGAAGAAACGTTGACTATTCCATCGCGTGGCGTAACGTTCGTCACTGAGCGTCAATTGTTGTATTCCTAGGCTTAGAATACATTTAAAATAATTGATTGCAGAATGCAGATATTTCTGCTGATCAAATGTTGGAAAAATATGATATTTTTCGTTAGAGACCCTGTATGCACTAGCTTTCACAGTAAGTATAGTCAAGTAAGTATGTGATATACATTTTTTATCGACACGCATGGTAGCCGAAACCAAATCGTTTAGAAAATGGCTTTTATCGTGATGATTTCTCCAATGTCAAAGGGTGCTCATGGAGCATGACGCTATTCGGTTTCCTTTTAGTAAAGTGATAGCTTTGATTACACGATTTCAATACTGCCTTATGTATATCCATTTTAGTTCAATTCACGCTTTAAACTATATTAACCCTTAAATTTATAGTGACGCGTATATGCATCATGCATTTTTGACTCTCTTGACAGCATGTCAAAGTTCAAATTTGAATATATCTTTGTCAAGGTCATGCATTTAAGGGTTAATGAATGCAAAACAATGAAATCTCGAGACTACTTTGTCACTGTAAAAACTACGGTAAAGGTAAAATCTAGGTTTTACCGGTAAATCTTAGGTTTTTCCTACCGATGCCGATTGCTAAAAGCCCGAAGTGAGAAATATTTGTTGTCTACTTCGGGCTTTTACCGACATTTATTTTTTTACAGGTGTAATTCCGCATGACATGCATTAGGGTAATTCCGAATGACAGAAATGCTCTGGTTATTCCGAAAGGGGAATCTTGATATGATGGAAATAATGGTGATTTTTATGCGACTTTCGTAATCAGACGACTTTCGGAATTACCCTAATGCACCTTACATTGATTTGGTAAAACCTAGGTCTTACCACGGCGGTCGGTAAATGTTGTATCAGCCAGAAATTTGAGAAAGTTCTATACTAAAGTCTCAATAAGAAACTGCTATAGCTGAACTGAATAATACTCGAAATGAGACTTCTAACACTTAATAGTAGAAACACTTAGTAGTAGTAGTATTAAAGTTAGAATATTGTAAGTTCGCTTATACTTGAAAGTTTTCGCTTAATGAAAATCTCTAGCTGTAATAAATTGTAGTTACTTTAAGTCTACAGAGAAATCAAACAGAAAGCTGCAGACGCTGCAGTGCTCAATATTTAAACGGCGCTCAATATAACCTTCAAGTTAAGTGTATTGAGGTTATTCCAATGGGTTTCTTATTTATAAGAAAATAGAGGGATGAAACGGGTAATTCCATCTTAAAAGCCGGCAACGCACTTAACTCTTGGGTGTATTTGGAAATTGTAATCATCGATTCGTATGCTCGTTTGAAAACAATGAAAATTATTCTTATGACCACTCGTTTGTATAAGGACGAAATCTGTAGGTACGTAACGGATAACCTCGTAGAGAGCTTCTTTGTGCTTGAACGATAATGTGGTACTTTTTGATTAAGAACGTCACGTTTACAACACAGTGACAAGAACAAGCGGTATATTTGGTATATGCTAAAAGCCAGTTGGATTGGATTACAAGAATTTCGAATAGATTGCAAGTTTACGTGATCACCCCAATGCACCGTAATGAAATTCTGTTACAGACAAAAGTTACTCGTCACAAAACAGATGTTGAAGACACTTGACAAGTTGCGAGTTTAAAAACTAGTAGATTAGTGTTGTCCCCACAGAACTTAATTTAGATAGAAGAAACAAATTCATATATTTGTATAGGGGCCAAGCGTGTCAAATTTTGTACTGAAGTTGATTCTTGCCTGTAATTTTAAATATGTCTCAGGCACCTGATTGTTCATAATTTTTGTGTTGTTGCAATTGAATATCACGTAACGAGGCATTTTTTACGTTTTGGTTGACTTCAACTTACAAAAATTGACGCCCGAAAGCTGCAAGCTGCGAGAAGACGGACAACTCAGTGGATTTCACTGAGTTCATTTGACACGCTAAGTAGAATACGTTTGCTTGATCTATGGTATATATGACATCTGTGGTTGTCCCAAAAGTTTTCCAGCCGATACTGGAAAACTTTCGGGAGACTGACTGAGACGCCGAAAGGGAGCCCGATAAAAAGAGAAGTCTAGAATTTCGTAAGTATTTTTTTATTAGCCTCTTTTAGTGTCTCACTGCTGGGCAAAGGCCTCCCCTCCTGTCGTCAGCTTTTTCCTACCATTTTGGGTAGAATGCGTCCAAGTCGTCGGGCCATCTCCTTTTTGGGCTGCCCGAACCCCGGCCTGCATCGGCTATGGTATTCCACGTGTCCCAGATAATTGATGCGGGGATGATACGTCTAGGAGTCTTTAACTCCTAGGGATTCTGCCTGCGTAAGTACCTGTGGCCTATTTCGCCCGACAGTCACTTCGCCGTTCATTGCCTGTTTAACAAGAAAATATTGACGCAAAGTAACAATATAAGTAGGCACAGAATTATCAATGTCACTGTCGTGAAATAACCCACTGTTTTTTGGTACGGTAAATAAGTGTTTGTCGTGTACACCGAATTCCGAAACCAAATATCGGTATTATGAGCTGCCATCACTATCGTAATCGTACCAGTATCTAACGCGTCTAGTTTAACTGATGTTTGAGACTTGGTGCAAACAAGTCGAAGTGGTTTAACTTTAGATTTGCAGTTCTGCACTTATTTGTCGCATGGAATTTGGAAACTTAGTACTATTTCGGCAACAAGTGCATTAATACTTATATACGGTTTTTTAGACTTTATGTTAACTATTCAATAAATTTATTTCATAGCTTTAATTTCTGGTTTTATAAAACTAACACACAACTGTTGGCAATACCACTGCCTCTCCACGCTGCATCAGGGATTCCCCAATAAATGTTTGTATACAGAATGTTTATCGAATTAAAATGTACTTTATTGTTATTGACACGTTAAAATCACGAAAAACCATTATTGTCGTATTATTTGTTCATCTGAAAAAAAAAAACATATTTAGAAAAAAACCATGGTGCTTGGTTTTTTTTCATAATTCTGAAAAAAAAATAACATTTAGTTTTTTTTTTCTATTTGCATCCCTACACAGGCAGTCAGGCACAGTGTATTTTATTATTCTGACTGAATAGAAAGGAAGGAATGCGTCCTCATTTCGTCGACAATTTCTTAGTGACAGACTTGGCTTATTAGAATTATCCCATATTATTATACTCGGTGAAATAAAAAGGACCGTTTAAACTTTGAATAAGTGAATTATTACCTATTTACTTGCTGAAGTTATAGTGTCTAAACATTGATTGACAACTTTGCATAAAAAACAATCATATATCAGTTATATCACTTTACAAGTGAATGGTGACAAAGCTCTAATGCTCACAAGCAGTGAGTCCATCTATTATGAAATATTAATAGGCGTAATCATAACTCGACATACATTTACAATAATTGAATACAATATCACTATGAAGTCATTTATTCCGATTCTAACCACGGCCGGGCATTGTTAACATGTTTTAAACATTTACCGGTAGGGCTCATTACATTTATCGACGCAGGTCCGAGTTGGTATGACTCGGAACCAGAAAATTTAATAAAATTTGTAGTGAGACTGTAACTTAGTAAGTTTGTTTCGAAAAAATGCCTAGTCTTGGCAAAAATAGGGTGGTCAACGTCACGAGCACAGTTCGAGGAGTACGTGGCCGAAACCAATATCATTGGCGAATCGAAAGCCCACAGACTTCGGTGGTTCGGTCGGGTGCCCTCTATCTCGCCTATCATTAAAGCGGTTCGGTCGCTTAATTAGAATGGGAGATGATCAGGCTGTCAAGAGAGCGCTCTTGGGCTCATGAGATTTTTCGCGCCGTTTAAACGCACCTTTAGAAGAACACCTCACATAGGCAGTGTACCACTACAGGTAGCACAAGAGACTGGACAAACAATCCACAATCACATCACAACCAACGATCAACTGCAGTCTTCATAAAGCTAAGATTTAATGGCCGAAACACCGTATAACGCAGACCGCACAAATGTTGACAATATGGCGGCGTCAGCAAACATGACTCCAGAGTCATGTTTGCTGACGCCGCCAACCAGTTTCTAGGTGAGATATATTATGAGACGCTAGCTGTTTTATCCAATACCACGCAATACTTAATAACTGAAGTTACAGTTCGACTTTTATGTAAACAAACATTAACAGTCTTCATAAAGCTAAGATTTAATGAGTGCCGTCAGCCCATCACACCGCAAATCATGCTCAGACTGCGCAAATGTTGACATTGCGATCGGCGTCAGCAAACATGTCTCTTGAGGTGGTGAGATGTACGATGATGACAAGCTGTTATGTCCAATACTTACGACATAATAACTATTACTCACTGAAGATGGTGTCTACTTTTAGGTAAAAGGCAGCCTTCATAAACCTAAGATTTAATGAGTGTACGCTCAAATGTTGACACAACGACCGGCATCAGCATACATGGCATATATGCCTTTTGCCGCGTGGAAAGATAATTATATATATGATCATGAGTATCATGACAAGCTGTTATGTCCAATACTACAAAATATGACAAATAACCAGTTGAAGTTACCATTTTAACCTTCTGTATACATACCTTAAGGTATACAGAAGTCTTCATAAAGCTAAGATTTAATGAGTGCCGATCCACTGACTAGATTGCTCAAATGTTTAAACGGCGGGCGGCGTCAGCAAACATGCCTCTAGTTGCTGGGTGAGATATTATATGATAATGATAAGCTATGTGTTTTCTCCGATACTGCAAAATATGACCAATAACCAGTTGCAGATAGTGTTCCAACTGTTCCAACTCTGGGTAACAGCAGTCTTTATAAAGCTGAGAATGAGCCGAAGAACCTAGGGAATGTAGCCAATTGCTCTTCTCGTTCTGTCGCAGCGAACAATACGCAACTAGCTTTGCTGCACCAATACAGAGCGATAGAGATAACTAACATACGGAACGTTAACTATTGTACTTTTGGCTACGCGACCAGACCGCACAAATGTTGACACGGCGGTCGGCGTCAGCAAACATGCCTCTTGACGGTTGCAGGCGAGAAGCGAGATCTCGAACCCAGTGTAATAGTCCAAGCTAGCTTTACACTGACTTCGAGTACAAACAAAGTAGATTGTCAATCGAAATAAGATGTCATATATTAAAGAAAAAATGACGAGCACCACCAGTGGTGAAGGCCGGATTCGAACCGGCGTCTTTTAGCAATCACCACGATCACCACTGGTGGTGCTCGTCATTTTTTCTTAATTATAATATATGACATCTTACTCTAAGAACAAATTAAATTATTTTCATAGAAAATACTGGAGGCCTTGGTCACTTTTTCTTTGTATGTGACATTTATTTAATGTTTATATGAAATCTTATTTCGATTTTTAATTTATATATAGTATTAGTGTGACTACATAAAAAAACACAAATCAAAATATTTGTAAAATAATTTGATTTGTTCCCATAGTTGCGTAAAGTAGGTTGTCGTTGTAAATAACACATTATGTATAGTCAGCAACCAAGCTGTGAATACAAAGTGCCATAAATATGTATGGGAACATACCCAAACTACGTGACCATATTTGTGCCGTTTTTTGACCAATATCCGACAGTTGACTTCTACGACGCCCACGCGAGGAAAGGGGGTGAAATTCTTATCCCACACGAGTTCTGTCTCCAATGCGGCTTCAAAAGAGTACAAAATATAAATAATAGAAATCGCCACGGTCTATTAAAAACCGCTTTGCACGTGATAGCTATTTTTACACTTCTGTATAAGAAATGTAAGTATTGTTATGATAAAATAAAATAGTAGTAGTAGTAGTAATACACTTTATTGTACAAAAATAAAAACACATATAACAGGAGAAACAAAAAAAAAACAATAACACACATCATTTTTACTAAGGCAAACTTATCCCATTAAGGAATTTCTTCAGTTAACCTTAGAGCAGTTAAGGGAGAATTGGAGACGGTAGACTTTCCTAAGCTAAACCTATAACCTAACCTAACCTACAAACTATAGCAATAGATTAGATTAGATATATTTATTTCACAACATGATTACAGTACAAATTACATTTATGTCAATTTATAAGAATCTATATTGTGATCGTCAAAAAAGTAAAAGAAAATGGTATCAATATAATTAAAATAAGTTAAATTTGCAGAATATAGAGATTATATCATATAAATAAATACTTTATACATATAATACAGTTTTATACATACAGTCATACATACAACACAACAAGCCTTCTTGAGCTTGCCGTGGGGCTGAGTTAATCTAAGAATGTCCTATACACAACCTATCTAACCGCAAACATCTTTTAGATTAAGATGCGTCCGAAAGCCATAACTTTTTTTAAATTCGCTTTTAGCGATGCCGTAGTTCCATTCCTACCCGTTTTTTGTCAGACTGTAAATATCGTTAGACGGTTTTTTCAGACCAATATTGCAGAACCGTACGGAATATCAAATAGGTATGACGCCATTTTCTCTTAGGTACCAGATTGACAGTGCATTAGAACTCCGTCATGCAATGCATTCTGCTAAAAGCTAATGTTTGATAATGCAGCTAAGTGCGACGCCATTGTGCGCTTATCTCGCCTGTCGGTTTGTTTAGAGAAGGTTAATTTAGCGTGATACGGAACGTTTCTGAACGACGTCTTTTTTTTTTAAATAGTGTTGTGCTCTCACCGGCTTTATGACCGCGAAGTGTCAAGTACTTGACAAATTGTTGTCGTTCTTTTTAAATAAAAACTTTTACAATCTAATTTTGTTTTTGAAGATTAATCATTTGTAGTATTGATTTTGTGTGTGAATAAAATACAGGAGACTTATGTTGTAATTTTCATTTTGCCTCACCTAGTTAGGGATAAACTAACGCGCTGACTTTATTTACTGGACTTTAAAATGGAACATGTTCCTTCATATCTACATTTTATCAAGTTTGGCTCCTTTTTATACCTGGCTTCCATTCCAACATTTCCTACAAAACGACAAAGTTATCTTCTCAGAACATGTCTACCTGTCATTCCAGTAAATTATGAGCACCTAAATTTGTCAAACAGCTTTAAAAACCACTAAGCGCGAAGCAATTAAGCAGACTTTAGGGCTTAGTCTTTTGCGTCTCTTTGTGAACCTAAATGAGAGCAACCGTACACCGACTACACGGGCTTAGCTTCATTCAGTACATAGACTAACACACATAGACTCTGTTTTATATTACATTCGTGTATTTCTCTAGTAGAAGACCACATTATCCCCCAATCAAAAGGACGCTCTAGTTATTCGTCTATAGGTACCTACTTACAAACAAATTTTTCCGTATAATAAGTGGCAATAATTAAAGAGAACGTTACCGCCAGGTGCCTTAAGATCCTTACTATATAGTTAACTAGCGACCCGCCCCGGCTTCGCACGGGTACTATACCTACATATAAATCTTCCTCTAGAATCACTCTATCTATTAAAAAAACCCGCATAAAAACCGTTGCGTAGTTTTCAATATTTAAGCATACATATAGGGACAGAGAAAGCGGCTTTGTTTTATACCTACTATTGTATGTAGTGATAGGTAATTAGTACAGTAAAAAGTGATTCACGCACAAAGGGTCCTTATGATTTATTTAGAACTAGCTTTTGCCCGCGGGTTCGCTCGCGTTAGAAAGAGACAAAAAATAGCCTATGTCACTCTCCATCCCTTGAACTGTCTCCACCTAAAAATTCACGTCAATTTGTCGCTCCGTTTTGCCGTGAAAGACGAAACAAACAGACACACACACACTTTCCCATTTGGACGTAGTTACGCAATAACGTTCCAATCCATCTGAAATTGTCATTGAAATGAAAGACTTGTTTTTCATACAAGGTCTAAAACTTAATGACAATTTCATGTGAATTGGAACGTTATTGCGTAACTACGTCCATTTAATAATATTAGTATGGATGGATTTCAGATTCTCATTGCTCTATAAGCATAAGGTCCCAGTATTGAGTATTATGTAGACAGTTGATCCAAGATTTAATCGATGTTTTTTTTGTTTCAGGTAAACGACGCAAGACACACAAAACTAAAAGAAGCATTAGCGCTTAACTAAATTGACACACAGACGACTGACATAAACACCAAGGAAGAGGGACACCCTAGCCTAAAACCTATTTCAAGGACTGAAATCGAACCAGAAAATGAGCCGTTTGATCCACTTCAACCTCGTGTAAGTGCTCTGTGCTCAGTAACCAATTAAAACGAGGCAAATGCACAAAAAAGGTGTTTAGGAATGGAACCCACTATCTCGCGTTACAAATCGTGATTAAACGCCCATTATACAATTAGTAAGCGCTTTTAATGAATGAGACGACGGCAGGTTTTATTCTTTGTTCCCACGCACTTTTAATTCAATTAACTGAAAGTTATCTTATCACTTTGTTTTACTTAATGGGTTCGAAATGCAGTGGTTTTTTAAGGACTAATGAGTAGAATCATTTAATAGGTCATGGTTGTCCACGGAGATAACATAACGTTGGGTAAGAATGTAAACCTACGAAATCAATTTTTAATATTTTAAGTTGGTTTGTCCGTCTTTCACGGCAAAACGGAGCGACGAATTGACGTGATTTTTTAAGTGGAGATAGTTGAAGGGATGGAGAGTGACATAGGCTACTTTTTGTCTCTTTCTAGCGCGAGCGAAGCTTCGGGCAAAAGCTAGTAATGCATATACTAATCGATTTTGACTGTGCTTAGTATTTTTTTGGGAAAAAGTGGGGATGAGCTTTTGCCCTTTGGAGTTGAAGGAGTTGCAATGATAGGTACTCATAATAACAAGGCGATGTTACCAATTCAAAATTCTTCAAAGCATAAAAGTATACGACGTACAAAATAAAAATAACCTTTACCATTCAAATATCCTAGAATTGAATATCCTTGTATTGGAAATGTACTTTTACTAGTTTTGTTAAAGGACTCCCACGTTGAACTTTCAGATAAACTTGTTAAAAGGAATTTTCTCGAATATCTGTCGTTTTGCGAGCGCTCGGCGCTTTTGTGATCAAAATAAATACATTAAGCGATGATACGAAACTAAAACTATTTAGGAATAAGGAAGATGTTAAACTTTCGTCAAACATACATATTTAAATAATTTATGAATCTACGGTTGTACTCACGTTATGATATGAATTATATCACTATTGCTGCGTGCATGTTCCGGGCCAATTTGGAGGCCCCTCTTCAGGCATATATAGGAGTTCACGCGGAGGCTAAACTCCGTGGACTGACTCCTTAGCGATATAATAACGTGAGTACAACCGTAGATTCATTAATTAATAAGGAAGATATAAAAATAATAAGATTTTTAAGTTTTATGAGTTACGGGTACAACTGTGACACTGACAAGCGAAAATGTATCACAAATGCATGATGGTAACCCGTTGATCAGATTAATAACCAGAGTCTAAGTACGTCTCTAATATTTTGTCTTAAAGCTCGGCCACACATGCGCGTTTTGAGAGCGTAGGCGGAGCGTTAGCGGAGCGTAAGCGGAGCATTAGCGGAGCGTTAGCGGAGCGCAATGATAGCGGTGCGCCGGACGAACGCTGGCGTTGCTCCAAGCGGACGCCGCCGGCGGGAACTAGCGAGCGCGGAGCGCGGATTGCGAGCGGACCGCCAGCGTTCGTCCGGCGCACCGCTATCATTGCGCTCCGCTAACGCCACGCTATCAAAACGCTTTATGTGTGGCGGAGGCTTTACCAAAAAATTAATGTCTTCAAATATACCTACTTAGACTGTGATTGAAAGTTGCGCCTATAACGGAAAAGATGAGGAGTGGCAGGTTGGCGTGGTAGGGTCATGTAATGAGGAGGGATGAATGTCATATAGCCAAAAGAATGTTGGAGATGAAGGTTGATGGATGGAGAGGAGGGGTAAACCCAAACAACGCTGGATGGATTGTGGGAAAGAGGATATGAGGAAGAAAGATGTGAGTGTTGAGATGACGACAGATAGATGAGAATGGAAGAGGAAGACGTGTTTTACCGACCCCACATAAGTCCGTTTTCACATTATCCGATCCGATATCGGATGTCGGAAGGATTTCAATGGAAAAAATCCAAGATGGTGGCCGTAATGTATGGGATATCGGCCCTACATCCGATATCGGATCGGATAATGTAAAAACACACTAACGTGGGATAAGGGTAGGAGGAAGAAGAAGAGACTGTGATTGATACTTCTTGTGACATGATTACATCTCCATTTAGAAAAGTAATCAAGGATATCAGATAGGTATCGTATTTGTGAATCTTTTCAAGTTTTCACACAGTGTGCTGATACACACCACCTTACAGAATTTGTAAACATACGAATACGAAACACAATTCTATTTATAAGTACATCAAAACGCTTAAGGAACGCATTATAACAATTAAGTAGAAAGCAGACTAACACTTTTAATTAGTGGGGTTACTTTTTAAGGAATGCGTCCGTCTGTGTCGTCCTTTACAGCCCGATTCGAATAATAATATACGTCAAATATAAGATATGGATACGGCACTGTAAAAAATGACGTACATAGTTCGTTTCCGTTTCATTTGTCACCATATCTGTCACCTTCTACTAGTTAACAAGTGGGTAAGTGCGAAAGTGACGCATGCTATGACAAGTGACAAAAACACGACCATGATACGGCCACAGAATTGTCACTTTTGACAAATGATCGGTAACAGTGACGTCTTTTTCACATCTTAGAAATATTTTAGACGACTGGTCTGGCTTAGCGGGTAGTGACACTGCCTGCTAAGCTGGGTTCGAATCCCGGTAAGGGCATTTATTTGTGTGATGAGCACAGATATTTGTTCCTGAGTCATAGATGTTTTCTATGTATATAAGTATTTGTATATTAAATATATCGTTGTCTGAGTACCCACAGCACAAGCCTTCTTGAGCTTACCGTGGGATTCAGTCGATCTGTGTAAGAATGTCCTATAATATTTATTTATTATTTTTCGAATACGGCAGTTGGAATAAGTCTATTCCCGATGGGAGTTAGTTAATCTTCTGCAGACAAGTGTTTCGGTTTTTTAAGCTCACGTTTGACATATCCGTCTCGTCTCGTTAAATAATGGCTGCGCCCCATTAAAGCATCGCTTTTGAACGCCCCTCGGTCTAAATATAACAGATAAATGTTGAGAATTCTCTCAAAGGGAATTATGCTTTTTTAAGGCGAATGGTATGATACTAGCCTTTTTTGTTTTTGTTATAGTTCTCCGTCGCTAAGAAAACTTCTATTTCATAAATTACTGTATTTATATTATTTTT
Source organism: Leguminivora glycinivorella (assembly GCF_023078275.1). Taxonomy (NCBI): domain Eukaryota; kingdom Metazoa; phylum Arthropoda; class Insecta; order Lepidoptera; family Tortricidae; genus Leguminivora; species Leguminivora glycinivorella. Next base: position 5,342,747 of record NC_062991.1, on the reverse strand, counting down.
TTCTTGTGTAGTTATCCTAAAAAATAAAAACTGGTCATGATTTTTATAACAAATAAAATAAATAAATAAATAAATATTACAGGACATTCTTACACAGATTGACCGAGTCCCACGGTAAGCTCAAGAAGGCTTGTGTTGTGGGTACTCAGACAACGATATATATAATATACAAATACTTTTATACATAGAAAACATCCATGACTCAGGAACAAATATCTGTGCTCATCACACAAATAAATGCCCTTACCGGGATTCGAACCCGGGACCGCGGCGTAGCGTAGCAGGCATAAGTACTTATGGTGATTTCTTCGAGACACACGTGGAAACGTGATTAAAAAATATCTACTTTTAAAAATACATAAAAAAGTCTGAAGTGGTGCTACTATCGCACTTCCAAACTTCCATTCGCCTTAAAGACGTTTGAATTCGTGTTTTAGATGTAATTCTAAAAAAGTCAAATATTATAAGTCAGTAAATATAAAGTTATGCCGTGTGTGGGTGTAGGATAATGCGTTGTCGTTCTTAGAATCCTAATCTATGGTATTAGTCAGTTTTTTGTCAATTATTGCCTTTGGTTTTTATCTTCCACCAATATTGACACTCACCCTACACTTATCTGTTTGCTTTTAACAATTATGTTCAAACGTTGAAGAATGTTTTTGTGTCATGATTCATTCGATCTCGCCCATTCACTCAGTGTCCAATTCAGTCATTTTTTTTTAAATATTTACGCCCCGGATGCCTGCCCTATAAGCCATTTATTTAATCTAGCGTGGGGGTTTTTCATTTCCATACTAGTTTTTTTTATACCACGTCGGTGGCAAACAGGTATACGGCCCGCCTGATGGAAAGCGGTCACCGTAACCTATGGACGCCCGCAACTCAAGGGGTGTCGTGCCGCGTTGCCGACCCATTAGAATCTTGTACACTCCACTAGTATTGTAATTTAAGACATTGTTGTGTATTTTTAAATGTGGTTATCCAAAGAGCATGGGCATATATGTCAAGTTACCAGTTTGACAGCACTGTGAGCACTGGCTTCCTTCGAACGCGTCCCATAGTAAATTTTCTTAAAATATAGTGATGTACCGTAGCCGATATTTACCGCAAATTTATAATATCAGTGTCCTTGTCCCGTTTGGGTGATAATACGAAACTAGCGGTCGTCTAAACTGACCACGAGTTCTTTGTTGTAAATATATGCCACAAAACATACTTGTATTCTGAATTATATTTAACAACTTGTCTATTCCAAAATGTTCAAATGACTTCATTATTAGTATTATTACTATACGGAAGCAGCTGTCCATTATAAAATAGAAGTCATATTTACATGTTTGGCACATTTTTATTTAGATAAGTAGATTCTATGCTATATATGTGTGTAATACCTATACAGGTACCTAGTTTAAAAATATTTATTAATTTACGCCATAGCACCAAGATTCCATACCAGTCGAAACGTATTTATTCGTTTGCTTTGATATAGACATTCTACAGTTTTTATTTTTGTCCCTTTTGATGTTGACTTTTTATAAAATACTGTCTCTTTTAAACACATTTTTATCAAGCTTACGTCTGCGAATATTGCTAGTATTATGAACATTTTTCCTTTCCTAGGTTCTAGTCAGTATCAGTAACAACCCAACCGAAGCTACTTTTCAAGATGAATGAACGCACAGGGCTTATACAGGATTAGCCGTGACGTAACGACACACGCGTCGCTCGTTACCCGCCACTGGATTTGTTGGCCGACTTGTTTGACAGCTGTCGTAATGTAACACACCTTAGGGATGCGCTGTGTAAACAGTACGGTTTTGTCGGTTTTTACAAGTGTTTGTTTTTCGCCGTGTGGCAAACATGAGTTGCCTGATACTGTTGGATTCATTTATAATAGATTTTTAGGCCAATGATAATGATAACTCGCGAGATGGTGAGTTGGTGACGGAAAATTTTGGATATTTATGGTTCTAGTAACATCTACATCATCAACTAATAACACCAACGCTGTCTGAAGAAAGCATTCTTATCTAAGACGTCAAAGACTTATGACTCACCATTATAGTGTTTATTATGTATTCGATTGTAAAACATGACATAACGACGTTTCGGTCAGCCTCAATTTCCACGTGATTTTGAACAGTAGGACGTTTTGGAAATACGGCTTATGAAAACAAAAATTTTAAACGAAATTTAACGTTTTAGAATGTTCACACTAGGGGCCCAGGTGCGTGTCGTTTTCTTTCTGTACAAACGTCAAAACGTTTAAACGTCAAAAATTCATGGCAAAGACTTGCCTGTTGTTTTGTTTTTCTTTCTGCAAGGAAGTTGTTAAGTAGTTCGGCCAGTTGAAAGCGAGTAATTGACGTTAATATTGCCAGCTCTGTTCTGTGCCGGCTGCGTGCAATGTAAATTAGATCTTTTAAGCGTCATGCTGTGACCGCCATGTTTAAATCGCCTAGAACGCATTCAACATTTGAAAACAATAGATGTGAAGTTCGTTTTGCATGGAAATATTTTGCAATCAGTTTTAGTGACTTGAGTATAATTTGGCTTGCTATCATATAAGGTGCATTAGGGTAATTTCGAAAGTCGTCTAATTTTGAATGTCCTTTATAAACCACCATTATTTCCATCATATAAAGATTCCCTGAGCATTTCTGTGATTCGCAATTACCCTAATGAAAAAAAAAGGTAAGTATAAGTAAGGACTTATACATACCTTTTGTTTTCATTATAAATGGGCTTACTCATGGCCACAGACTAGCCAAAGGCAAAGACGTGGCCTACGATGGAGTGAGCTCGCCCAGAAGATGCCTGTTCACTCTTGATTTGAAAAACTTAAATACTATACTTAATTATTATATTACTCAAGTTTTTCAGCTATTGGATTTCGCGTTTCCTATGACTTCGGAAGGAAGAAAATTAGTAGGTAACTCGTATCGATTTAAAACACTCCCCTCGGTCGTGTTTGACTTTATCGCCGCTCGTTTCGAACTTCCTCTTTTCCGCACTTGTATCGTAATGTACTATACTGTTTCACGAATTTAAAGCGCAGCTTAATAGCTTATGTTTTATATTAGTTTCTGCGTTTCCACTTTATGAATTATGAATACGAAGTTCCTTTAAAGTTTCATTCGAAATTCAGAGCGACTTAGTATTCTCGGTGCGTTCTGGTCCGATGTTATCACTCGCTAAGTACCAGCTTATTTTCGTAGACTTTATATCCTAGTCTTTTCTCGCGACTTTGTATATGTTTGTTTTCTTAAACGCGCTACAAACTTTAAAAAGTAACCTCGATTGATAATAGATTACCATTTTATAATGAATTTTTAGTTATTAATTGGTGTGTGGCTTGTACTTTATTACCCTTTTAGCTATAAATTAAATCACAAACTCAGATCTAATGTGTACCAAAGATAATGGACATAAGGGATTTTGTCAAAGTGTTTTTTTTTTATCAAGTTGCATTCAATTGCCATATTTATCTCGACTCGACACAGGGGAACAAGGGGTCAAAACATTTAGAACCAAAATTTTGACGGTGCTCATTTTGTCGGCTTTTCCGTATAAAATTGTATGGTGTCAAGTTCCAACGGCCGCCGCTAGCATTAATGTTGGACTTGCCCATAAGTTGACCTGTGTTTGTGACAGTCAGCGCCACTCTGTCACGCACGTTCCCAATAAGATGAATGGGATGATGATCATGACATTATCACGCATAATTATTTTAGTGAAACACATTTTTCCTATAATATTTTTGTCCTATAATATTTATTAAAAAAAAAAAAACGAGGAGTATTTCTCAATTTCCACCAAGGTCGCGTATTGCTCTTAGCTTAGCTCTCGGGACAAGTAAAACTTAGTCGGGATAGGCCGATTCTGTTCATGGGTGATTGAAACTCGTTGCCTTGGTTACAGACTTGGTCCCTCTTTAAAACCCTGGTTTTATGGTATTTAATTAAAATACTCGATGGTATAGGGTCATATTTTAGGCAGTTTATTATTTTATTTTTATTTACTTATAACAAAGGAAACTTAAGTGGTAGGTACACAAATATGTTGGGGAAGTGGCCATCCACCGACCCGCTGGGTGGACAGCGTTAAGAAGGCCTGCCAGGGATTAACACAGGCGCCTATTATGAGGACTGCAGAAGACCGTGCGGAGTGGAGGGCTTTGGTGCGAAAAATAACGACCTCATGTGGTCGCGACCCTCAGCCATGAGGAACCGAGGAAGAAGAAGAAGACACAAATATGTTTGCCAAACTGTGGACAGTTTGTTGGCGAATAATGCGCTCTAAAATAACAAACATTAGAACGCAGTAACTATTTACCTAACGTAAAGCCTGATTAGAAATAGCACTCTCCATCCCTTCAACTATCTACACTTAAAAAATCACGACAATTTGTCGCTCCGTTTTGCCGTGAAAGACGGACAAACAGACACACACTTTCCCATTTATAATATTAGTATGGATTGTAAAGAGGGAGCGGTTATTCGGATACATGAGGTGACAGGTGACAGTTCAGTATAGTATGAAGGAAATAGTATATATATATATATATATATATATATATATATATATATATATATATATATTTGTCCATCTCCAATTCTCCCTCAATTGCTCAAAGGACATTACTTACACAGATTGACTGAGGCCCACGGTAAGCTCAAGAAGGCTTGTGTTGTGGGTACTCAGACAACGATATATATAATATATAAATACTTATATACATAGAAAACATCCATGACTCAGGAACAAATATCTGTGCTCATCACACAAATAAATGCCCGTACCGGGATTCGAACCCGGGACCGCGGCGCAGCAGGCAGGGTCACTACCGACTGCGCCAGACCGGTCGCCAATAGTTGTATTGAAATTTCGCAAAATAGCGCGTAATCATATATTTTTGGTCAGGGTTTACTACGTTCTAATAAACTGATAAAAATATACAGTATCGGGTGGTTTCCAGTAGGTAGCTAAATTGAGTGTTCCTGTTGATATAATATTTATAATAATTAAATGTTTTTAGAAAAAACAAACGAAAACCTTGAAATTTCAAACAAGAACTTTTATATTGGAAAAAAAATGTGAAACCAAGAAGTTGAATATTTGTGTTAATCAGGTATTCTATATGCTTATTGTCGCTTGGCTAATGGGAATAATTAACATAATATATAACAACCCTATACATCTCTAAGGATAATTAGTTTAAGTATACATACAACATGTTACCTTTAGTTGTGACATTTAAGAGTTATTTGTATCTCTAAAGTAATTTTAGACTTCTTTTTTGTATTTGTACTTTTCTATATTATTATATGTAGTTTTTAGTTGAATATCGACGTTTAGAGAGCTTATACATCTCTAATCATTGTAGTAGCGTAATACTTTAGTTAGAACTTAGAATTAGTATTATCAATTGTAATTTCAGTTCAACTAATATTGACAATTTGACATGTAAAAGTGCCCCTGTGGCACTAAATATTTGCTGAATAAATGATTTGTAAATTGTAATTTGTATATCAAATAAGCTAGTTTCCTACTAGTCAAATCAGCTAATTTTAAAGAACTGTCAAAACAATTTGCTAATATGGAATTAACTATGAAATACTGAGGAGTGTCGTCACGATCGATTCATTTACTTACATCTTTCTCTTTGACTTATTAAATAGACATTATGCTTAAACATAACTACTTTCCATATTTTTCTTCTAAATTATGTGGTTCCTTATTTCGTGCAAAGTGTAAGTTTATTTTAATTATAGGAAATTAGCCTATTAAATGTGAACCATATAACAGAATCAGCTTCTAGAAGAAATGTAAGAAGAAGTGAATCCCGTCTTATCCGGTGCTCGATTTATTGCCGAAGTTTTCACAAAAAGATCCCGTTATATGGACGTGCTCCGTTGGGATTGGATCATTCGTGGGCACTAAATGACACGTCTGACTTGCAAATTAATTCTTGGAAAAAAGTAAGGTACAGTAGTTACTTGGTTAGGTTAGTTCATTGGGAGTTAAACAAATCCAGCATCACTTTGTCATTTTATACACAAATTTTATGAAGTTTATAACAGATGAAGATTTCAAATTCCAATTTTTAAGATATCAATCGACGCTACGAAGGCGTAAAATGAACCGAATAATGAGTATCGGGGTGGAAAATTACAAGTCTCGGGGCATATGTTCTTTGATAATAGAGGGGCGGGGCGGGAACGGCCGGCCGGCAGGTATAAAGCATTTTTTAGGGTACCGTACCTTAAGGAAAAAATGGAACCCTTATATGATCACTTTGAATGAATGAATGAATAATGATTTATTTGAAAGCACACAGGCAATAAACAATTTTAAACAGACATAAAATAATAAAGTACCACGAAATGGCACCAGCTCATTTAGTGAAAAAAGAATATTGTCCGTCCCTCCGTCCGTCCGTCTGTCTCTAGGTATGTCTGTCTGTCCGACTATCCGTCATGACCTTTTGTCACGGGAACGCTTGAGGGCATCAAGTTGAAATTAAAACTAAATACTGGTTCTACAGCCCACTGAAACTTCTGATTTATTGGGAAAGAAGATAATGCCGTTAATGCCGTAATATTCCCACCAAAAACAGATTCAGATTCAGATTTATTTATTTCTCAAAATCCATACATATTTATTTTTAATTAAAGACTAACAAAAACATGCACACATAAAGAGATCGTCAAGGCAGGTACACTAGGTACGCATTAAAAGCTAACAATCTTACAAGTAGGTATGTAATCATTTTTTGATTTTTTTTCTTTTTAGTTAGGTTCACATTAACTAAGAATTACAACTTTCTAATATAGACATTTAATATACATATATTTTCATGTAACATGTTGCCAAGATGATATCGATACCATAAGGCTGGCCCCACAAAAAGTCATCTCATGTAGGGCCGAGGTTCTAACTCTACAAACCCCAACATCACTTATTATTTAAAACAATAGTTTCTGTAGTAATGTAGATTTTTTAAATTTAAATTAATAGGGTAACGTCACCGGCATAAATAAGTGATGATTTCTGTACCTTGTCGCTTTTAATTATGTACATTCTCAAACGCGACAATTTCGTATGACATTTCAAACAACACGTTAATGTGACATTAGGCAAGCTATTAAGCAATCAATATCTTTCTAAACTACACAAACAGAAAAAAGTAAGAAGTGTAATTTTTTTTTAAATAAAACTTAAAAAGTATAACTTATAGTCTGTGTTTCCGCACGAGTACAATCCAGGTCTCTTTAAAGCAAGAGTAAATAGGTATCTCATAGGTAAGCGTGCTCCACCGTAGACCGCATCATCACTTACCATCAGGTGTGATCGTGGTCAAACGTCTACCTATCCATACTAAAAAAAAAAAAAAAAAGTTAAATGAGTTTTTGTACGGAACCTTCGGTTCGGTTGGCGAGTCAGACTCGTACTTGGCCGGTTTTTTTTCACCATCAGATGAATCGCCCTTTCGCGAACGAGAGAACACCGTATTTTGATAATCTTTATCATAATTAGGTTACACCTGTACCTTCTAATTAATTTTGATTTATAACGACTACGTTCTTTAATAGGTTTGTAAATTTATTAAGGAAGTAAAGGTAGTAGAGGTATTATACTTTGGCTAGAAATCGAGTGCAGAAGCATAGTAGCCGGCGTATTATAGTTCCAATTTTATCACTATAGATAAGTGGACTGGTGGGGAAATGCGAGTGATAGGGTCGAGTGGAGGAAGAGAGGGGAGGCCTTTGCCCAGCACTGGGACACAAACGCAGGCTAGAAAAAAAAAAAGATAAGTGCAAATGTATTTGTGCAAATGTAGTGCAAATGCAGTGCACTCGGGTGCAAATGTATTTTACTTCTCGTGTGTTAAAAAACTAGCAAGTTCAGGATTCCATTCTCGAACCACTCACGCTCGTGGTTCAACTATAGAATCCTTTCACTTGCTCGTTTTTCAATTCCACACTCGGCGTTAAAATACAACTTTGCCCCCTTGTATAACAAATAACTATTAAAGTTGCGACTTTGGAGTTTTGAGTATGAAATATACTCTTTGCGAACTAGTGCGGAAAAAAAAACCATTCACCATATGAACTGATTTTTTTTTATTTTGTGTGAAAGAAAACTGGCGTAAGAGGACGAAAACTAACATAATGATCCTACGTTAGAATTATAGTTGTATGTAATAGTACTATAAATTTAATGCAAAAAATTGAAAATCTTTTGTCACCTTGCAAGTATTTCTTTTGAAAATTCTTATATTTACCCAAAGAATAGACCAAGTCGATTTAACCGGTCAATTCTCGCAAATGTTAACGACATTGTCAAAGTTCGGCGTTATAGCTTTTAAACCGTTCTAGCAAAAGCTCTTGAAATAAAATCTGGAGCCAGGCCAGAGGGATTGTCATTGTGATGCGGCGGACATGCCAACGGTTTTTCTATTCCATTTTTAAACGAGTCTGAGATTGAGAAAAAATTTTTTGTTCGAAGGAAATACTTTTCTGATTGTACCTCACCTATTTCTTTTTATCAGGTCGAGTCGAAACGGACATAATTAGCTTCCGTTGAAATAAAACCACGCAATTTATAATACAATCGACGAATAAGAATGAATGAAGTTTCAGCTAAATGAAATAATCGGAAGTGGGTTTAATTTAGTTACCAATTATTTTGACTCCATCAATATCAAACCCACAAACATTTTAAATTAAATATTGTAAAAAATGCTCAATTTGTCTCTAAAACGTCCTAACAGTGACGTATTACATCTGTATTTCACTAGCAAGTGATCAATCACGAAACCATAAACAAAAGAAAATCACAGACGACGAAATATTTTGGCGCGCTTTTGACGTGAGAATTGACGCGACAAGTCTATGGTTCGTTTGTGACAAGTTTTATTTAATTGAATATGATTGCATCCAGTTTTTAATGTTAAAAAAAAAAAAAAAATGTTAAATAAAAACCTTTATATTCTATTCAAATAAAAAATATATTTTCTAACGTATAAAACGCCCTAAAGGGGCGTGAGTTACGTATGTAAATGCGTTGGCGTTGATTTTCGTAAATGAGGTGTCACATTACCGTGGTAACGGGATAAAATGGCGATATTTTTACATTTTCCCTGCGAATGAAGTTACTGATGTGTATTAGTCGTAAAATTCAATGTAAATCAGGTTTTTGCGTTCCTTGGCTCAGTTTACTGCATACGTCATATCATTTTCGCTTGTCTATGGGTTGTGATTGAAGTATGAAGTGTTTTATAATGACCCTGCCTGCTTAGCCGCGGTCCTGGGTTCGAATCCTGGTAAGGGCATTTGTGTGATGAACACAGATATTTGTTCCCGAGTCATGGATGTTTTCTATGTATATAAGTATGTATATCGTCGCCTCAATAGCACCCATAGTATAAGCTTTGCTTTGGGAGTGGGTTGATCTGTGTAAGATGTCCCCCCAATTTAAAATACCACGTCACCTCAACTAAGTTTTCACCTTAGCTTCTGTGCGGGAAGAAAACCATAAAATATAACTGAATCATTTCTATGATTGTACACTTTCCGCAAAAGTTTATTAGTAAGTCGGTCGGTAGTGACCCTGCCTGCTACGCCGCGGTCCTGGGTTCGAATCCCGGTAAGGGCATTTATTTGTGTGATGAGCACAGATATTTGTTCCTGAGTCATGGTTGTTTTCTATGTATATAAGTATACGTATTTATATATTATATGTATATATCGTTGTCTGAGTACCCACAACACAAGCCTTCTTGAGCTTACCGTGGGCCTCAGTCAATCTGTGTAAGAATGTCCTATAATATTTATTTATTTATTTAAGTAGTAGGTGACAAGAACTAAGTAAAAATATACCGAAAATAGGTAGTTTAATGTATTTTATATTTTTTATCTTTAAATAACAGACTTCAATTCACACAATTAAACAATTAACATCAAAGCGAGACCGACATTTATTAAATATATCGCCTATCGCCAAGGAATGGAAATGGAAATGACTTTACTCAGAATTACCAAGAACATGTTCGGGAACGTAAAATGTGACACTAATTTGATAACTATTTGTTGAGTCCACTTGAAGGAATTCAAAGCATTTAAATGTTAAATGTCAAAGAATTCGCATGGGAAAAAATAATGTTATTTTGTCCTAAGCAGAAATTTAGGCATCTTTAGAGGCGATGAGGTCTGGGATGAAATATTCGGATTTTGACTGCATTCATTGCTTTTCACTTCCAACTGCAATGTTCCAGAAAATACATATAAATATAGATTTTCCTGCACTTTTGCTTAAAGTGTCAGGAGCGATCATGAACCCAATGTCTCAGTCTAAAAACTGATAATTATTGTATTTCTGTGTTCCTTTTGATATTTTATGTTTGTTAGAAAGGGACACCTAACAGGGGTTTAGTTTCTTGAATACCTTATTCATTTCTTTTCTGATTGGTATCAAATTTTCCAATTCCCAAATAAGCCCAGGGAAAGGACACCTGTTCGGGTTTCCCATTGAATTTTATAGCCCGGAATGTTATTACCGATTCAGGTGTCCAAGGCTGTCATTACAGTCCTGTCATTTTGACATTATTTATTCCTGGCCGTTTGATTAGCAAGGTGCATGGATGTAGTGTTTGGAGAAATTCCATTTTCAAGTTTGCATATTTAAAAATAATAGCATTTTTTTAAATGTTCGGTATCGTTTTTAACCCCCGACGCAAAAACGACGGGGTGTTATAAGTTTGACGTGTCTGTCTGTCTGTAGCATCGTAGCTCCCGAACGGATGAACCGATTTAGTTTGTTTTTGTTTGAAAGCTGAGTAAGTCGGGAGTGTTCTTAGCTATGTTTCATGAAAATCGGTCCACTAAATATGTCGTGGTCGGGGGTTTTTTCAAAATTTTATTTTGTGGTTAGGTTATTACTCATTGTCACAGGTGTTTTGTTGCAAGAATTGAATTTCTAAGTAGGTAAGTAATATCGTTTTCTTTCAGTCCCTTATTTATTACAGCCCCTTATTTGCCAAGAGTGGCACTGAAACTTGAGTAGTTTCATGTGCTCTGCTTACCCCTTCGTGGGATACAGGCGTGATAGTATGTATGTATGTAAGTAAATGTTGTCCGTCCGTGTAGTGGTGTGAGGAATTTCTTCACCCCCTTTTCTTCCGTGGGCGTCATATAAGTCGACTATGGGATATGGGTTCAATTGGGTTGTTGCCACTTGTTGGCGATAGGCTAGCAACCTGTCACAGCAGTATTACGATTTTGTTTTCTGTCAACCCCTTTTGGAAATACAGGCGTGAGTTCATGTTTGTATTATTCGCTGCAGAAGCTAGTATTTAATGTTTAAATATTTCCATAATTGTTTTCTAAATTTTAGGGTCTAATAAGGTATTAAACCACGAAATATAAATTGGTCTACACAAGTATAATTTTTTTGGCGTCTTAATGATTATAATGAGAGTAACTTGACAATAAACTTATATAACATAATTAGGGATATCGTCACTACTTTGAAAAATTCTCGTATCTCACACTGCTCCTCAAAGTTAAAACGCAGTAAGTCTATATGCATTGCATACATACTTATTACATTTTTCTTTTCATTGACAGAAGAAGATACAAGTTTTTTTTTCAAAGTAGTGACGATATTCTAATTCAAGCAATGTTGTTTGGTTTGTCATACTCATTAATAACTCATTACCATACTGAAATTAGATTTTACTGGCCACAGTAGCCACAAAAAAATACCACCTGTCACCAAACGGTATCAACAGTTAAAGTCGCCGTCAATAGAATTTATGAACAATGTAAACAAACCTTGTAGTCAAAATGTCTTTAATTTCCATTCTAACTCATCAGATACTGACTAAATCCATGTGTTATTTAATCAATTCATCTCACATTATGATCCTCAACCATTAAAATAATAAAATTGTGCAAATATACTGTACAAAGATATTTTATATAATGGTTTGTTTAAATTGTTGACTATTACTATTGACAGCGATTTTAGGTATGTTTATGTACATTGTACACGTCTTTATACTTGTTTTTTTAAATAAAATCTAAATACGTATATAATGACGCACAACCACAGTTGTATATCTTGTTTAATATAAAAACGAGGTTTAATATAAAATTTTCATTTCGCACGATATTCGGCGCAACCTGGGCGTGTATATTGAAGTTTCCGTATTTGCATTTCAAAGTGAGATACTGGATTCCGGATCCACTTCATATAGGACACGCGTCGGTGTCTAAATTAAAAAAAAAAAGAAAAACATGCATATCGAACTTAAATCGACGCGTTTGCAAATATTTCAAAAGTAAGGATAAGGCAATACATACAGTTTTATAGGTTCATTTATATATCATAGGAGCATTTAAATTCCATTAGGAATTGAAATGTTCCAAATGCAACACTGCAAAATGGAGTTTAGGTCTTAGGAGGTTAGAAATAAATTCACTTTTGTACTTATCTTCTCTTTCTGGAGTATCTAATGTTAGTTTTGGTGATAAATGTATGTACGTTTTTATACTCGTTTTTTTTAATAAAATCAAAATACGTAGGTTAATGTGCACAATAAAGAATATTATTATTAATTTTTATAGGTTAAGAGTGAAGCCACGTCTATCAGCATCGAGCCGTATTTTATGAAGTTTAGTATGAAGACACTTACGCATTAGAAAGCTGGAAGCATGCGTATGGAGTACGGATGCTCATACTAACGAGCGATTTTTCATACACCCTATCTTATCTTATCTTAAATCTGCGGGGGCCCTTACGGATACACTTCGACCCATCGGGATCTTTTGTGCAATTACCCCCTACGATCCTAAGATCCTTCAGCTATTCAGGAGCTTCTCGACCATCTCCACGTATCGGATGATGAGGCTCATGGGTAGCTCTCTGAAGTCCTTCGGTGCCAGGTAGCCTGCTCCAAAGTTCTTCATTCTTTGTCTGGCGAGGGCGTGACATTCACACATTAAATGTCTGACGGTCTCTTCCTCTTCGCCACACATGCGACAATCAGTGTTGTCGGCGTGTCCCATCTTGGCCAAAATTCCTTTGACCCTGTAATGGCCTGTGAACACCCCCGTTATAATTTGGAGTTGTCTTTTGCCTAGCTTCCCTAGCTTTTTGCTCCATCCAGAGTCTACCCTCTGCATAAAGAGCTTTGAATGCTTCAGACCAACCAGGGCATCCCACTCTTTTTGGTGACTAGCCTTTGTTTGGTCTTTCATAGCTATTCTGATGGTTCCTTGTGAAAGGCCCACATAAGGTTCCGGACCTATGAAGTTGTCTTCAGATCCGGCCTTGGCAAGTTCATCAGCGTTTTCATTGCCAATGAAGCCTTCGTGCCCCGGTATCCATACCAGTTGCACCTTGTTTTGCCTTCCAAGCTTGTTAAGAGCTTGGATACCGTTTAATACCAGTCTAGAGGTAACTCTGGGCGATGTGAAGGCTTTGAGTGCCGCTTGACTGTCGCTGAGTATATAGATAGTCTTACCTTGGATTTGTCTAACTATATTCTCATGTACACAGGCAATTATTGCATATGTCTCGGCTTGGAAGACCGTGGCATAATTGCCCATGCTGATACTACCACTGTAGTCATTTGCATAAATGCCTGCGCCCGTACCAGATGCCATCTTGGACCCGTCTGTATACCAGATGATGGTGTTGTCATCAGGGGTGGGTGTCTCCAGACCCTCCTTCCATTCGGCTCTAGTATGGACTTTGGTTTTGAAGTTTTTGTGGAAGATGAATTTCGGTTGCATTTTGTCGCAGCCCATACTCATCAGCCTTCCCATAGAATTGTTGTATTCCATGCTTGTGTGTTTAGTCTTCGGCATGCTATCGCTCCAGAGGCCTGTTAAAGCCAGCCGGTGTAGCGATTTCAGTGCCTCAGACTGTATCACTAGATGTAGCGGCGGGAGATCCAATAGTACCTCCAATGCTGCTGTTGGCGTCGTTCTGAACGCACCCGTTATAGCCATGCATGCTGTCCTTTGTACCTTCATGAGGACATCCTTGCATGTGCTCAGTAATGTCCTTGGCCACCAGGCCAGGCTTCCGTACAGGATTATAGGTCTCACCATCATGGTGTAGATCCACCTTAGTACCTTTGGGTTTAAACCCCATGTTTTGCCGTAAGCTGACCTACACATTCCAAACACTCTAAGTGCCTTGGCTGTGGTCAGTTCGACGTGTCTTTTCCAGTTCAGTTCTTTGTCTAGTGTTACCCCTAGATATTTCACTTCATTGGAAAGTTCAAGTACCCTTCCATAGAGCCTTAGTTGCTCCATGCCAGTAAGGGCCCTTTTCCTGGTAAACGGTACTACCACTGTTTTGCCTGGATTGATGGAGAGTTGTTGGTGGTTACACCACCTCTCCACTTGCCTCAGTGCTGTATTCATGATTTCTGACACCGTTCCCGGGAATTTCCCGTTTATGAGTATCACTAAATCATCTGCATAACCCACTGTATATACTGGGCCCTTATTTAGTTCTTCCAAAAGTGAGTTCACTACCAGGCTCCATAGAGTCGGAGAGAGAACCCCACCTTGTGGACAACCTTTTGTTGCTGTGGCTAGTAATTCTTCCCCCATGAGGGAGGACTTAATTAGCCGGCTGTTCAACATATTACCTATCCAGCGGCAGATGGTAGGTTCTATGCCATGTTTGAGTGCAGCATTATTGATTGCACCATATGTGGTGCGATCAAAGGCACCTTCGACATCCAGAAATGCAGCAAGACATAGTTCTTTGTTTTCTATGGCCTGCTCCGCTCTAGTTGTCACCAGGTGTAGTGCTGTCTCCGTGGACTTGCCCGGCTGGTATGCACATTGCAAGCGGTGTAGTGGATGTCTCTTGAGCGGACCATCCCTGATGTGTCTGTCCACCAGTTTCTCCAAAGTTTTAAGGAGAAATGATGATAGACTTATGGGCCTATATGATTTGGCTTCTGTGTAATCCTCTTTGCCTGGTTTGGGCAAGTATGTTACCTTTACTAACCTCCATGCACGTGGTACATGTCCGAAGGCAATACACGCTTTGTACAGTCTACTCAAGTGGGGTATAAGTACGTTAGCGCCTTCTCGTAGTAGTATGGGGTAGATTCCATCTGGCCTCGGGGCTTTATATGGCTGAAATGTCGATAATGCCCATTGTATTTTGTTGTGGTCTACTACCTTTTTCGACGTGTCCCAATTATGCCTGGTCGTGCGAGTGCACTGTTCCGTAACACTAATTGGTTCATCGTCTGGTACACTCTGATTTATTATCGAGCCTGGAAGATGTGTGGCACACATCACCTTGAGGGTCTCTAGCCCCGTTTCAGTCATTCCACCATCACTCCTTCTAATAGAGGTGAGTGGGACTGACTTCGTTGTGGCTAGTGCCTTCGTGAGTCTCATGCCTTCCGGAATGGAACCGATTTGATCGCAGTGGTTTTTCCACGCTTTCCTTTTCGCTTTCCTCACTGCCTTGCTATATTCTGTGAGTTTTCGCGCGTAGAGCTCAAAATCATTACTTCTTTTGGCATCGTTGAAGACAGCCCTAGTTTCTTTCCTGAGTTTTGCTATCTCCGGATTCCACCAGGGTACCTTCTTCGCCAGGATTTTCTTTTCCGGGCAGTTATTTGTCCAAGCCGTATGGACGGCTTGCCCTATTTTGTCAGCTTCAAGTTCTATGTCAATAATAGAGTTTAGCTTACCATTGGGGTTTCCCAGGTCCGCCTTAAGGTCATCCTTGAACGATAACCAGTTGGTATTCCTGGGATTCCGTTTTAGTATAACTTCTACTTTGATTTTAGTGGTATACCTAAAGCATATATATCTATGGTCCGATAAAGAAATCTCCCCAGAGACATGCCATGAACTAACTTTATTACTTGCGTTGTTGGACGCTAGCGTTATATCAATGACCTCACCTCGCCTAGCATTGACGAATCATGGCTCATTGCCTTTATTTAAGAGTTGTAGTGAAGAGCTTACCAGGAATTCCAGTACCTTCTCTCCTCTTCTGTTGACATCCAAGCTTCCCCAGATGACGTGGTGTGCGTTCGCATCGCAGCCGATGATCAGGTCAGTGTTCGCCCGGCTGCCGTAGTCAGCAAGATCCCGCAGTTGTGTGGTGATGGGATCCGCCGCCTCGTAGGGAAGGTAGGCTGATGAGATGACTAGTGCCTTACCCCCCCCTTTATTCAGGATCTTGACCGTGGTCAGATCCCTGGAACAGAAAGCATTTAGAAGCATAGCATCAATGCCGGTTTTAACATAAATACATGTCCTCATATTACTCTCGGGGCAGATATACAGTATCGTCCCGCCAGTACCATTTAAGCCTCTTATCTCTCCCTTGTAAATGTATGGTTCTTGAATAAGAGCAATGTCGAACTTGTCGCTTTTTAGCTGCCTAGCCAGAAGGGCAGTGGCGGCCTTATTGTGTTGTAAGTTTATTTGTACACACCTTAGCCCCTCCATTACGGCGGTTAGTGTTTGGCGGTGCTGAGATCAGCGGCCGCCTCCTGGACCGTGTTGTCGCAGGACATTGGCGAAGTGGTGCCCTCCAGGTAGAGTTCCTCCAGACCGCGCAGGTCCTCCGAGCCCGCCACCGATAGGATCGGTGACGACTCTCGGGTCCAGCGCAGCCCGGCGAAACTCTCCCCGACTAGCACCACTTCCCCCGCCTCTGACCGGTCCCGAGCCACCTCCGCAGGAGCGCCAGGCGGCGCGTCCCGCTCCGGGGCCTCCCCCGTCGCCGCCCCCGCGGCGCCCGCAGCCTCATCGGCCACCGAGTCCCCCTCCCCCCCGTCCGCGCCGGGCTCCACCCCAGCCTCTTCATGCTCACGCTCCTTCCCCGTCTCCAGGAGCTTGAAGTGGCTGGTGTCGAGCCCCGAGTGAAGAACGTAGCCGGCCTCCCTGATGACGTCAGCTGACACCTGGTCCATCAGAACGATGCGCCTGGTGTTCAGCTCCGACATCACGGTGTCGACCACCTTCCACTCGTCGGTGCGGAGTTTAGGGTTGCGCCTCTGCATCACCCGCAGAGCCAGCGACACGTCCTGGCTGCCATCGATCGCCGTACGCCAGGCCATCTTGACCGGCTTCGGCAGATCTTTAGCAGCCACGACTTTCAGGCGCCGCCCGCCGATCTCTCCTCTTCCGATCACCGAGCGGAGCCATCCCACTGCGTCGCTTCCTCCGCAGGTGATGTGAAGCGCACCCCCGTGACAGCACCTAGTGTGATGTCGGGCATAGGATCGGCCGCCTCGTCCAAAGCTACGAGCAGGACGCTCACTATGGCCGACCTATGCTCCAACATCACCTTTTCCCCAGGAAAGGCCACTGGGACGATAGCCATCTTCTCGCTCGCCGCTACCTCAGCAAACGTCCCCCCCACCCTCGTTCGCTTGTGGTCGCCAGCGAGCAGAGAAGAGTCGCCACTGGCCCCCAGTGACCTCTTGTTAGGCTGCCTCCCCGCCCCACTAGTGGAGGGTCCGGCCCCCACTTGCGCGTCCCTATTCTCCCGCGCCTTCGCACGCCTCTTCTGCCTCCTGGTTGGGGCTACTCCTCCACCCGACTGCGCATCCGCACCCTGGGGTGCAGTAGCGTCGTCTATGGCGCCCGGAGCCGCCCCACCAGAATTTGGAAGCGGTGCGTCCCTCCCGCAGTTGGCCGTTGCTCCGCGGCCAATCCCCCCAGCACCAGCGCTAGTCGGCTCCCCGAGGGGTGCTTGCTTTGCGCCCCCACTCTTCAACCCTAAGGGAAGAGACGGGTTGGTGCTGTTGGGATGGCCAGCTCCGCCGTGGCCCCTACGCTTCGCCCCCGTCCTTGCGGACGTCCACGTGTTGCCGCTGCCAACGCTCGTGGATCTGTCACAGACAGCCCCACTATTCGCTGGTGCAGCAACCTTTGCGCTATGCGCCTTCGCCTCATCCCGTACGGGTACGGCGTCCCCTCCCCCGTCGTTATAGGTACATTAGTATCCATACAAACATTGAAAAATTTCAGCAAACTGGCTCCCCACCCACCACGGAGCCACACATTTGGAATGCATTGAAGCATTAGGGCTACCAAGTCTGCTATAGTAATCCAGGATGCGTTGTCTGTGAATCCGCACGGTGCCAAAACCCTGGTCAGCTCCTCAGCCGACGCAGTGAATCGTGCTCCGCCGATTACAGACCCCTACACCCCAGAGAACTAACCTTGTGGCCATCTGACTGGACACGGCAGCCGATTGATCCTAGCTGGCTAGACTAAGACCGCCCGTGTGAGATGAATATGGAGCCAAAGGAGCTTCGCCTAACAGGGATAACGACCGCAGACCCCTGCTTCGCCTAGACTCCCAGGATCTCCTTCTCCACCCGTACGGGTCCCCGCGCACGGCACAAACACGCGGGTGGCATTCTACCGCCTCCCATCCTTCTTTGTGGATGGGAAGCCCGCTGCGACATGCCACGTCATCGCCTACGGCTGATTATACGGGATATGGATCGTTGTTTGCCATCATCACCCCACCCCTACAGACTCGTCCTCATGAAGAAGTCAAGCCTATAGCGATGTCGCCATGCTGGTAAACATTGCGACCCATCTGAGGGATATGGATAGGTTGGGATTACACTAAGGGTGTTTTACAATGGTTCACTCACTTGGCCCAGTTGGAGATGCAGTCATCCGGATGACAACACCTACTTCCGGTCCTTGTGTCCGCTCCCTTGCAAAACTCGCCCTACGATGGTTCAACTGGTTGTTTCCGTTCTTACCTGTTTCTACGGTAGAACCAGGCAGTTAACAGGCAGTAACCTCGGGAAGGAGCACAACCAGTTTTGCCTCGGGGATCTCTGCAACCTGTGCTACTCCCGAGACCATCCACCATGCCAGCTACCGGACAGGTAGCTGACATAGAGACAGACCCACCGCAAGAAGCGACCGGTCGCAAATTATCACTTGCACATGGACCCGCCTCCGCCCCAAATACACCCTAACTGGAAGACATCCGTCTTAGCTTCCTTAGCCCCGAGTTCCTTTAAATATTACAATTAGATAAATTCGAATTTTGAATGCCATGGAAAGTTCCAAATTCAACACTGCAAAAATTAGTTTGGGTCTTGGACGGTTAGGGTCGTTCACTTTTATACTACCTTTTTATCTTTCTGGAGAATTTATGTTTGTTTTGGTGATACAATAAAGTTTTTACGTACTTACAATTTCGATTGAACATTATCTTTTGTTGCTCCTCGATGGAACGCTACAACGCTAAAGTTGATGAGCTGCATGCTTGCCTCGTGTTCGCGTTATTGACACTGCTGTGTTGTCACCATTTTTGGTGCCCTTATGCCACATCCTTACTTAATATATAAATCAATGCGCGTTTGAATTATTTGAACGTGAATTGTATGTGACTATTCGTTGGAATGTCGGATTAGTGAATAAAAAACGGAAAAACTAATCCAGTTTTAAAACAATTGTTAAGTAAGGCTGAGAGTGACAATTCCATTTGGCAAGCTAAAAAAGTAGGTGAATCTGTCGCGCCAATACTAAACTAAGCTAAACTGTGGAATGAATTGTCGCCTGCGGTATTTCCGGACCGATACGACCTTCCGACCTTCGAGAAAAGAGTGTACACCCATCTTAAAGGCCGGCATCGCAATTCGCTCCTCCAACACCTCTGGTGTTTCGGGTGTCCATGGGCGGCGGTGATCGCTTACCATCAGGCGACCTGTCTGCTCGTTTGCCTCCTATCCCATAAAAAAAATACACAAGAGCGATAGAGGTAGATAAGCTACGAACTCGTACGAAGTGAGCGTTTTGTGCATTTGGCTATGCACACAGCTCAAGAAATATCAAATACATGTATAACGTCACTACTTTAAAAAAATCTCGTATCTCACGCTGTTCCTCAAAGTTAAAACGTAGTAAGTCTATATGCATTCCATACATACTTACTACAATTTTCTTTTCATTGACAGACGAAGATACATTTTTTTTAAAGTAGTGACGATAAGTAACATATGTGTAGGCACATACGTGTACGCTTAGGCTTATAAATAAAAATAATAAAACTTAATAAACAAATTCAAGTTTGTTCACTTTCCAAAGTGGATTGTCAAATTTTGAACTTTACACACGCAACTAAAAAGTTCGTTACACGTTCTTTTTCTTTTAAAGGTCTTATAGAAGTTAAACAGCGAATTCTTTTCAACACTTTCAATACAGTTGGCAAATTTAATATATTACTTGATTTTTTATCAGTTTTACCACTTGTTTGTTAGTGCGTCTTCACATTATCCAATCCGATATCGGATTTAGGAAGGATTACAAAGGAAAAACTCAAAGGTGGGCGGCTTAAATATATGGGATATCGGTCCGACATCCGATATCGGATCGGATAATATCAAAACGTAGTTAGGCTAAGAGAAGTTGATTTTGATGGCAAGGGTTAAGTAAACGTCATAATTTCATCGAAATTTGACGTTTAAAATTAGTGAGGCTGCCATAAATCGTTGTCAAATTATCTTGGACCAACTCTAAAGTAACGCCGTGGCTTGCGTGGGCGACGGTCGCGCGATGGTCGCGCGACGGCGATGCGACGCATACGAAATCAAACCTTATCGATATGGAAGTAGACGATGCGACGAGACGCGACAAGACACGCCGTAAGCAAGACACAACTAAGCACTAAGCAGATAATCTTAAGACGCTACGGGAGCGAAAATGCTAAAATGGAAAGGAGTCCTCCTTTCAATTTGGGAATTTCAGTTAAATATACTAGTGTTATTAACTAGATTTATCGAAAAAAAAATGTCCATTAAGAACAACTCAGTTCTAAGATATTGCGAAAAAAATCTTTGAAATCGAGGTTCCGCTCTCTACTGTTTCCTCCTTCAAAACTTAGTTAAACGGAACGAAATTTGAGAATCTGAATAACAATGAAATAATCTGTGTCGGACCGTTTAGATTTTTTGGCTAATTTTTACCAATCTTGAGTATCACACCTTTTTTTGAGCCATATTGAAAAAGGCCGTTTTTAGAAATTTTTGATTGGCTCTAGCGTCTTTTAAAATAAAAATAGCAAAAAAATCAAAACGGTCCGACACAGATAAAAATAATAATAATCTGTGTCGAAAAAATCATTGCTCTATCTTCAAAAACCAGGGAGGAAATAGTCGAGAGCGTTTGTATGGAGAATTGACCTGTATCGTATCGTCTTAAAGTCCGATACAGACGGACTGCTACCCAACTGCAATTTGTATACACAATTATAGTGCACTATCTGTATTGGCCTTAACACTTTATTACAATGTTTTCCATTGTATGTTCTTTTTTATAAATCGGCTTATTCATGGCCACAGACTAGCCAAGGCGAACCCGGCAACCTTCAAATCTAGGGTGAACAGGCATCTTCTGGGCGAGCTCACTCCATCGTAGGCCACTTGCCTCGAGCTCGCTCAGAAGATGCCTGTTCAGTGTTCAAAGTAGAAGCCGGCAAGGAATTCTACTCCTTGGCAGTGTTTATCAAGAAAAAGCAAAGCACTTTGTCTTATATAAGTTTATTATAGTTTACTTATAATAGTTTAGCAGTTTCGTCACGTTTAGACACCGCGTCGCCGATTAAGTGATTGCATCAATAATTGCCTAGTCCTAGTGCGTAAACTATATGAAAGACTAGAATACTAAATAAATATGCTAAAGAAAATACCTAGAACCTAACATAGGTTCTATTCTAGGTATAAGATAAAGATTAAGTTTCCTTTGAGCGAACTTGGCTTACTATACTGTCAAGGAATTCGTAGAAGATAAGGATGCATTTATGTTAAATTATAATAAGATGTACATATATATATAATTTTAAGTTGACATGTAAAAGTGCTAGCATAAGCCTATTTACAGTGTCACGATTAAGGTCTGAATTACTAGCTAAAAGAGAGAAATGAGTAATCCAAATTCGTGCAAAAAATATTAATTTATTTAAATGTCGGAAACGGAGACGAAGTTCGGAAACGAGAAATTTAATGATTAAATTTTGAGCTAATTTAGGTCGTAGGTTCTAGTTTTTATAAATTCACACAAAATCCTGTCTACACTGCGGTTAGGTACTCTCGCCTGGTTTGTGCCGTCGGTGGGGGGACGCCCCTCTGGAAATGCAGCCGACCGTAGGTACTCAGGGGCTGTCCGAGGGCTCGGCAAGGGAGGTCTGCTCTGCCTGGCGAGAGTAGCGATGGTGGTGAGGTGGCTGTGGTGGAGTCGACACTCCAAATGACAGCCCGAACCTTGGACCCTGGAACGCGTCATCCAAATCCATGAGAAAACAGTCCGGCTGCATGATTTGTGAACATCCTCGGCAAGCGGAAGGAAGAGAAAGCACCTAAGATGTAGCTGTGATGCCGTGGATGTTCACAATCAGAATCGGAGATTACATTTTGGAAAGATGATGCAGCAGTTTACATTTTTTAAAATGAGGGTGGAAATAAATTCTGATGCAATACCGTTACAACGAAATGATTGTGAAAAATAGTTTACAGTATTTAGTATTTAATAGGTTGATGTTTGAGGAAGATATTTTAAGCACTAAAATTACAACACAAAGTCTTTTAACCTAATAAGCAAAATTAACTACATCTGAGTTATTAAATGTACCACTTACCCAATTTGGGGTTTATTACACTCGCGTTACTATAAAAATATTAACGTTGAGCACTTCGACGAACGTTTAGAGACGACAAAATATTTAATTGGTTACATGTCGAAACGATACATGTATAAAGACCGATATTAATGTGCCGTGCGTTCTGTATCGAATGAAGATCGGAAATGGTCGCGCGGCTAAGCGCCGCTGTGATATAGGGTGGATATAGGTGTCACCATCTGGTGACAAACAAAAGGACTAGTTGCCGGGGCGCTAAAATGTTGCACGCGATATTATTCTGGGAGCGCTAAAACGGCGCCGACGAACACTGTTGCACTTTGTTTGTTTAAAATAGATGTATATTGTAAATAGTTATAAGTATTAGCTTGTAAAATATATAGTTTTAAAAGGTACATTTATTTATGATTTTACTTATTTGAGTGATAATAGTTTCATGTAACGTATAACGTTACAACAGAATAAACATTTTTGATTTGATTTTGATTTTGATCTTGGCTCCGTTCGGCTCAGCATTGCTCTGCTACCAACAATAGGTTTGGCCATAGATTATATTATTGTAATGTCTTTGGGTTTCGCATAATTTGATGGTCGTTTTCGTACACTGCCACAGATAAGATAATTAATATTTTTGACGACCTCATATAGCCGCAAGGGACAGCAACAAAAGTCACTTTTTCAGGTTTTGCTTCTGTTCTGTACGATAATTTATTTATGCTTAAACTAAAACACATTTTTTTTATAGATCTTCGCTGGAGATATTAAGTATATTAGGCAGGTTATCGATGTGTGATTGTTTACAATTGAATATACTATTCCCAAAGAGTAATTTCTAGATATTAGTACGATTTGAATGCGTATTTAATACTTAACTGTCTTAGACATAGGCGTAATAGAAATGCTTTGACTTGCAAATTTGGAATTCGAATTAGAAGTAATTAAATTCAGCTTAAACGACTGATTCTTGATCAAAGCTAGAGTAATAGTACTAATAAATGGCTTGTATATTCATACTAATTATTTTACTGACTAATCTAGAAGAGTGGGTGATATGATAAAAATGCGTGTAAGTGAATAATCATGAATCGTTTTTATGAAGTTTGTTTGATACTTACATAAGTAGTGAATAAGCCTAACCTAATAGAAGTTTTGACACGTGGGAAACTAAAAACAAACGGGCCTCTCGCTCGTTTTTGCCCAGAGCGTGCAAGTTGTGGAATGAACTACCTTCTGAGGTGTTTCCTTGCGCTATTGCATGGTTGGAAGCAGGTATTTTGCTTACTCAAAGGCGTAAGTGACTCCCCTGATGTTGATTAAGTAAGTAAGTAAATATTCTTTATTGCACCATTTTACATGTTATATGTATACAGAATGTTTAGTGAGAGTATAACTAGGTAACAACAGGTGGTCTTATCGCTAAAAAGCGATCTCTTCCAGACAACCTTAGGGTAGCTGGAAAAACGGAACAGAAACAAAAGTTAACAAGCAGTGCAAGAACAAAAAATATAGAGAAAACCAACACAAACAC
This sequence comes from Leguminivora glycinivorella, assembly GCF_023078275.1. Lineage (NCBI taxonomy): Eukaryota > Metazoa > Arthropoda > Insecta > Lepidoptera > Tortricidae > Leguminivora > Leguminivora glycinivorella. The sequence goes on along the minus strand of NC_062991.1, from coordinate 5,318,548 downwards.
ACATACATATATACCGAATACATAAATAAATATACCTTACATACACATAATACATACATACATACATACATAAATACAATAAATAAATATGGCAACTTAAGATAGAGATAGATAGTATAATTTAAGCTGATTTTTGAAAATTGGAAGAGATTTTGCTAGTCTTAATTCTACATATATATGAATGGCCGAGAATGTTCAACAAAAGTGAAACAGTTCATTCCGGTAGCTTATACCACCCGTATAAATAACAAACCCGTTTTAAAAAGGCTTAAAAATAAAATAAGCAACGTTAATGATGCTTTAAAAACGCCTCTGCATTTTAGAAGATCACTACGTGGGCAGTGATTGGACGTTGTCCCGATAGCACTTTTTAGAATCGGTACAACTTGACATGGCAAAGAGTACCCACAGATAATGTATAACCGGTCTAACAAATTTGTTACCAGGAAAAAGGCGCGAAACACAAATTTTCTATGGAACGATTAATAATTATTAGCAAATAATCGATGGAATCAGGCGTTACTTTGCGGAAATCCATGTTAATCGTAAACTAGAACTTTCCTTTGCTAATCCGCGAATCGATAACGTGCAAGTCAATCAGTGCTAACCTGTTATAATTACTTGCGTATTTTTTACATGCAATTAATTTTCCCACCCTCCCACCGCAAAAATAAAAATAAATACGCAAATAAATATAACAACCCACCACCAAAAATACAAAACTCGACACGTGTTTCGCCTCTCTACGAGGCATCCTCAGGAGCTGATGTTGACGGTCCGAAGTCCCGCAACTGACTGATCGTCCCCAGAATGGTCGGCCATATTTATACTTTGTCCAGCCCCCCTACCAAGCAAGTTAGATGGAAAAATTCGTAATAACGGCGATGACGCAACATTCAACTGCTCATTAAGGATTAACCCCCTATTGTTGTACCTAATTATCTCCAACTGTTCCAGAACCCCCAAACGCAGCCCTTTCTCACATACATGTAAAACATCAAAAGAATGATTCTCTGATACAGTATGGTCACTCTCTATCAAATGCTTTGCAAAATTGGATCTCTCTGGATGGTTGTGCCTGTATGATGCCATATGCTCCTTATACCTAGTAGTGAAATTGCGGCCCGTTTGGCCCACGTACACTTTGTTACAAACATCACAGCTCAACTTATAAACCCCAGATTTTTTCCCTTTCTCGATCCTATCTTTGCCGTTACAAAGCTTGGAGTGCAAAGTGTTATTTGTCCTAAAGGCCACAGGAATGCCGTTTGACTTCAAAATCTTATAAATGTCCTCTGACACTTTGCCAACATAAGTAATGCTCGCTTGACACCTCTTAACCGGTTCAGAAGGACGTGCCGCATACAACATATTGTTAACCATAACCATTCGCTTCTTTCTGATGATGCCATCAACGATTGATTTATCATAACCGTTCGAAACTGCCAAGTGGTAAATATTGTCCAATTCGGCTCGATAGTGTTCTTCAGAAAGAGGCACAGACAACATCCTATGCACATAACAGTGAAAAGCGGCCAATCTATGCTGCCAAGGGTGTGTAGAAGAAGCTGGTATAACTGTATCAGTATGTGTAGGCTTGCGGTAAATTTGAAATTGATGACTGTTATTAACTCTAGTAATGGTCAAATCTAGAAAATTCAATGACTTGTCTTGCTCTAGTTCCTTCTTAAACTTGATCTTTGGATGTTTACTATTAAGCCCAGTAACAAATTCATCCAGCAGGTCAATACTCCCCGTCCAACAAATAATCAAATCATCTACGTATCTGAAGTAATACAATATATTATCATTCCCTGCAATATGCTGGTTCTCAAAGTGGTCCATAAAGATATCCGCCATTAAAGGACTCAGTGGAGAACCCATGGCTAAACCATCACTTTGCAAATAATACTGTCCCCCGAATCTAAAATAATTATGTTTCATACATATAGCAGTTAGATCTATCAACTCATCTACCTCCCCTGGATGTAAACGTTGCTTTTCAAAAAGGTCCCTTAGAATATCCAAAGTCTCCCCATCCATCATCTGATTCCATCCATCCATTATTCCATCCATTCCATCGATTATTTGAAAACGGCTAGCGTGGCCGAACAGGCACGACTTTATGTCAAACTAACCAAACAACATCGTGCAGCTGTCCAGAATGTGTGGTTTAATCAACAGTGCAAGCGTTTGAACGTTGTGCCTAATTACATCCAGTTGCGTTGTAGTAGCAATTCGAGGGCTGCTAAGTTGGCTGTTAGTAGGGCTCAGAGAATTTGGTTGAACGAAGAATCTCGCCATTGGTTTTCGGTTAGAGATAATTTGAAACTGCATCTTAAAGTGTTGTATTCTGAACTCTCATTTAAGTTGCATAATCTCGAGTTTGATATCCTAGACCAAAAGGCGAGATACTTTGCTTCTGAACTTGCACATGAGATGTATACTACTCAGCTAAACAAATTGCGTAGGTTAACGGAGTCGAGTTCGAGTTCGTTTTTGAGGGGGAGGGAAACGGAACCAACACCTCACCATGACTTCCATCCTCGTGTGAAAAATTTAACTGATGTGGAGTTTTCGGAGAATGAAGTAGAGCTTTTAGGAAAAGGATTGAAATATAATTTCCAGCCAAAAATAACTCAGGGGACGTTAGAGAATTTGGCTGTGGATTCAGAGGTAGCGATAGTGCGGGGCCGTGGTGATTTAGATACCAAGACCATGGTGGCCAATGTTATTAAGAGTACTGTTCCGGCACAGGGTGGTGGATTTAGTTCTGATGGTTTGGCACTGAGAACTATTCAACAGAAAGTGCGAGAAAATGATTTGGTAGTTTCGAAAGCAGACAAAGGAAATTGCATTGTTATTATGGAGAAAGGAAGTTATAATCAGAAAGTTCTTGATCTGATTCAAGGTGATGGCTTTTCGAGTTTGCAGAGAGACCCAACTCCAGGATTCCAGAAAGATCTGAGACAGGCAATTAAGAACTCTATGTTTGTTTTTGAAACTGAACATCAGAAGAGCATGGTTGTGCCAATGAATCCACGAGCTCCTATTCTTTATGGGCTACCTAAGATTCATAAGGATAACATTCCAGTTCGTCCAGTGGTCTCATATTTGGGTGCACCAACTTATAATCTAGCTAAGAGGTTGAATCACATTATTAGAGAAAAGTCTCAGTTCCGGCCGAAGTTTTGTTTGAGGAATAGTTTGCAGTTAATAGAAAAGATCAAAGATATTATTATTCCAGATAATGCTGTCTTGCTTTCGTTGGATGTAGATAGTTTGTTTACAAATGTGCCGTATGGGGAGACTTTGGATATTCTAAGGGACCTTTTTGAAAAGCAACGTTTACATCCAGGGGAGGTAGATGAGTTGATAGATCTAACTGCTATATGTATGAAACATAATTATTTTAGATTCGGGGGACAGTATTATTTGCAAAGTGATGGTTTAGCCATGGGTTCTCCACTGAGTCCTTTAATGGCGGATATCTTTATGGACCACTTTGAGAACCAGCATATTGCAGGGAATGATAATATATTGTATTACTTCAGATACGTAGATGATTTGATTATTTGTTGGACGGGGAGTATTGACCTGCTGGATGAATTTGTTACTGGGCTTAATAGTAAACATCCAAAGATCAAGTTTAAGAAGGAACTAGAGCAAGACAAGTCATTGAATTTTCTAGATTTGACCATTACTAGAGTTAATAACAGTCATCAATTTCAAATTTACCGCAAGCCTACACATACTGATACAGTTATACCAGCTTCTTCTACACACCCTTGGCAGCATAGATTGGCCGCTTTTCACTGTTATGTGCATAGGATGTTGTCTGTGCCTCTTTCTGAAGAACACTATCGAGCCGAATTGGACAATATTTACCACTTGGCAGTTTCGAACGGTTATGATAAATCAATCGTTGATGGCATCATCAGAAAGAAGCGAATGGTTATGGTTAACAATATGTTGTATGCGGCACGTCCTTCTGAACCGGTTAAGAGGTGTCAAGCGAGCATTACTTATGTTGGCAAAGTGTCAGAGGACATTTATAAGATTTTGAAGTCAAACGGCATTCCTGTGGCCTTTAGGACAAATAACACTTTGCACTCCAAGCTTTGTAACGGCAAAGATAGGATCGAGAAAGGGAAAAAATCTGGGGTTTATAAGTTGAGCTGTGATGTTTGTAACAAAGTGTACGTGGGCCAAACGGGCCGCAATTTCACTACTAGGTATAAGGAGCATATGGCATCATACAGGCACAACCATCCAGAGAGATCCAATTTTGCAAAGCATTTGATAGAGAGTGACCATACTGTATCAGAGAATCATTCTTTTGATGTTTTACATGTATGTGAGAAAGGGCTGCGTTTGGGGGTTCTGGAACAGTTGGAGATAATTAGGTACAACAATAGGGGGTTAATCCTTAATGAGCAGTTGAATGTTGCGTCATCGCCGTTATTACGAATTTTTCCATCTAACTTGCTTGGTAGGGGGCTGGACAAAGTATAAATATGGCCGACCATTCTGGGGACGATCAGTCAGTTGCGGGACTTCGGACCGTCAACATCAGCTCCTGAGGATGCCTCGTAGAGAGGCGAAACACGTGTCGAGTTTTGTATTTTTGGTGGTGGGTTGTTATATTTATTTGCGTATTTATTTTTATTTTTGCGGTGGGAGGGTGGGAAAATTAATTGCATGTAAAAAATACGCAAGTAATTATAACAGGTTAGCACTGATTGACTTGCACGTTATCGATTCGCGGATTAGCAAAGGAAAGTTCTAGTTTACGATTAACATGGATTTCCGCAAAGTAACGCCTGATTCCATCGATTATTTGAAAACGGCTAGCGTGGCCGAACAGGCACGACTTTATGTCAAACTAACCAAACAACATCGTGCAGCTGTCCAGAATGTGTGGTTTAATCAACAGTGCAAGCGTTTGAACGTTGTGCCTAATTACATCCAGTTGCGTTGTAGTAGCAATTCGAGGGCTGCTAAGTTGGCTGTTAGTAGGGCTCAGAGAATTTGGTTGAACGAAGAATCTCGCCATTGGTTTTCGGTTAGAGATAATTTGAAACTGCATCTTAAAGTGTTGTATTCTGAACTCTCATTTAAGTTGCATAATCTCGAGTTTGATATCCTAGACCAAAAGGCGAGATACTTTGCTTCTGAACTTGCACATGAGATGTATACTACTCAGCTAAACAAATTGCGTAGGTTAACGGAGTCGAGTTCGAGTTCGTTTTTGAGGGGGAGGGAAACGGAACCAACACCTCACCATGACTTCCATCCTCGTGTGAAAAATTTAACTGATGTGGAGTTTTCGGAGAATGAAGTAGAGCTTTTAGGAAAAGGATTGAAATATAATTTCCAGCCAAAAATAACTCAGGGGACGTTAGAGAATTTGGCTGTGGATTCAGAGGTAGCGATAGTGCGGGGCCGTGGTGATTTAGATACCAAGACCATGGTGGCCAATGTTATTAAGAGTACTGTTCCGGCACAGGGTGGTGGATTTAGTTCTGATGGTTTGGCACTGAGAACTATTCAACAGAAAGTGCGAGAAAATGATTTGGTAGTTTCGAAAGCAGACAAAGGAAATTGCATTGTTATTATGGAGAAAGGAAGTTATAATCAGAAAGTTCTTGATCTGATTCAAGGTGATGGCTTTTCGAGTTTGCAGAGAGACCCAACTCCAGGATTCCAGAAAGATCTGAGACAGGCAATTAAGAACTCTATGTTTGTTTTTGAAACTGAACATCAGAAGAGCATGGTTGTGCCAATGAATCCACGAGCTCCTATTCTTTATGGGCTACCTAAGATTCATAAGGATAACATTCCAGTTCGTCCAGTGGTCTCATATTTGGGTGCACCAACTTATAATCTAGCTAAGAGGTTGAATCACATTATTAGAGAAAAGTCTCAGTTCCGGCCGAAGTTTTGTTTGAGGAATAGTTTGCAGTTAATAGAAAAGATCAAAGATATTATTATTCCAGATAATGCTGTCTTGCTTTCGTTGGATGTAGATAGTTTGTTTACAAATGTGCCGTATGGGGAGACTTTGGATATTACAATACAATACAATACAATACTCTTTATTGCACACCTTAATCACCTTAATATTCTAAGGGACCTTTTTGAAAAGCAACGTTTACATCCAGGGGAGGTAGATGAGTTGATAGATCTAACTGCTATATGTATGAAACATAATTATTTTAGATTCGGGGGACAGTATTATTTGCAAAGTGATGGTTTAGCCATGGGTTCTCCACTGAGTCCTTTAATGGCGGATATCTTTATGGACCACTTTGAGAACCAGCATATTGCAGGGAATGATAATATATTGTATTACTTCAGATACGTAGATGATTTGATTATTTGTTGGACGGGGAGTATTGACCTGCTGGATGAATTTGTTACTGGGCTTAATAGTAAACATCCAAAGATCAAGTTTAAGAAGGAACTAGAGCAAGACAAGTCATTGAATTTTCTAGATTTGACCATTACTAGAGTTAATAACAGTCATCAATTTCAAATTTACCGCAAGCCTACACATACTGATACAGTTATACCAGCTTCTTCTACACACCCTTGGCAGCATAGATTGGCCGCTTTTCACTGTTATGTGCATAGGATGTTGTCTGTGCCTCTTTCTGAAGAACACTATCGAGCCGAATTGGACAATATTTACCACTTGGCAGTTTCGAACGGTTATGATAAATCAATCGTTGATGGCATCATCAGAAAGAAGCGAATGGTTATGGTTAACAATATGTTGTATGCGGCACGTCCTTCTGAACCGGTTAAGAGGTGTCAAGCGAGCATTACTTATGTTGGCAAAGTGTCAGAGGACATTTATAAGATTTTGAAGTCAAACGGCATTCCTGTGGCCTTTAGGACAAATAACACTTTGCACTCCAAGCTTTGTAACGGCAAAGATAGGATCGAGAAAGGGAAAAAATCTGGGGTTTATAAGTTGAGCTGTGATGTTTGTAACAAAGTGTACGTGGGCCAAACGGGCCGCAATTTCACTACTAGGTATAAGGAGCATATGGCATCATACAGGCACAACCATCCAGAGAGATCCAATTTTGCAAAGCATTTGATAGAGAGTGACCATACTGTATCAGAGAATCATTCTTTTGATGTTTTACATGTATGTGAGAAAGGGCTGCGTTTGGGGGTTCTGGAACAGTTGGAGATAATTAGGTACAACAATAGGGGGTTAATCCTTAATGAGCAGTTGAATGTTGCAATTATTAGCACCGAAATTTTATAAAGCCGCTTTTTTCTTGTGGTGGAAGTCGCTTGACAGGCAGACAGACTTTAGTAGGTAACTCGACCATCTTTACCGTGACGTCATTGTATTGTTTCATAAATCACACAGGAACAAATCGTTTTGACATTTCGTAAAAGAAACTGATTTTGGTGAGTAGTCGTAGAGGTAGTAGTAGAGATGAGTAGACCCTATATTATCAAGGTTGTCCCCTGTGTGGTACGTCCCTGTTATATAATAATCACGGATAATAATAATTACCTACGTCATTTTTGACATCTCAAAATGGCCGACCAAACTGCTGTCAAACTTAAGAGGATACGGTAGCGAAAATGCTAAAATGGAAAAAAGTCCCCCTTTCAACTTGGGAATTTTAGTTAAATATACAAGTGTTATTAACTAGATTTATCGAAAAAAAATTGTCCATTAAGAACAACTCAGTCAAAAAATATTTCAAAAAAATCTTTAAAATCGAGGTTCCGCTCTCGACTCTTTCCTCCTTCAAAACTTAATTAATCGGAACGAAATTTGGGAATCTGAATAACAATGAAATAATCTATGTCGGACCGTTTAGCTTTTTTGGTTAATTGTTATCTACCAATCTTGAGTATCACACCTTTTTTTGCGCCACAATGAAAAAGGCCGTTTTTGGAAATTTTTGATTGGCTCTAGAGTCTTTAAAAAGCAGAATATCAAAAAAATCAAAACGGTCCGACACAGATAAAAATAATAACAATCTGTGCTGAAAAAATCATTGCACTATCTTCAAAAACCACGGAGGAAATAGTCGAGATCGTTTGTATGGAGAACTGACCCCTATAGTATCCTTTCCTTTAATATAAAAATCCCTATAGTATCGTCTTAAGTTCTGTAGGAAGTGTTCCTTCTGTACGTTACTACTGTTATTTATTCTGTCTGTGCCACTGCCCACCACAACGTAGGCGTTAACTTGTTAGCTCGTTATTGTTAAACACGCTGGTTTAAGTTTACAGGAGCCTCAGGCTTTTACTAGCCATCTAATATATCTAAACGGGAAAAGTGCTCAAAAATATCGGTACACTCCTCTAAAACCAAAGCTTTAACGTACAGTCAAGAGTCAACCAATTGAAACCCTAGGCCACAGGTAGAACTATGTCATAGTGTCGACATAAATCAGATTGTAAGAAATCTCTTACTGCTTGTCATTTTGACATGGTTGTAGAGTGGCCTTGGGTTCCAAAGAGGAGGCACACTGGTTATGACAGATGGCGCCACCGACTAGGGTGGCAATATATAATGGACTTAAGTCCATTGCACAGATGAAGAATTTCATTCGTGAGAGCGAGAAGATGATATTTGTTTTATCTCTCTCACATATGAATGACAGTGACATGCCTAGACACTTGCACAGGCGCCGCCTGGCGGGATAAATGTCAGTGTGCCTCCTCATTGGTTGACTGTACGTGTTCCGATATTTGTGACAACTTCGCACGCTCCGATATATAAATGGCGCCTGTACGTTGGTGCAGTGAAGTCAATTTGAAGTTGGAACTTTGAGAAGTTTATCTAATCTGTGGAGCAGGCATAGAGCTTTTTGTGTTTCTTTTTGTTTCTCGTGGCAATGGAATTTTTAAGTCATGCCAGCATGTTTTTTATAATTTCTTTTATTCTTCTACGGATGAGATTACCACCTATTATTATTTCAGCTCTACTATATATGATGAACATGATTCAAAGCTGCTAAAAATGTCTTTGATCCTATATTAGTTTTAATTATATCCCCTATAGGGATAAGCTCGCCTTTGTATCTCTATTCCTACAAATTGTATATAAACTGTTGTACACAATAAAGTGATTACTACTATATCAAAACAAGACTAATTTGGTACCGATTTTTCGGATTTGTTTGTTTTTGCTCTGATCCATACTAATATTATAAATGGGAAAGTGTGTGTGTCTGTTTATTTGTCCGTCTTTCACGGCAAAACGGAGCGACGAATTGACGTGATTTTTTAAGTAGAGATAAGATAACTGAAGAGATGGAGACATATTCTACTTTTTGTCTTTTTTTAACCCCCCCCCCCCTCCTTACCTAAAATGGAGGGTGGACGTATGTATGGAGCATTCCGCAATTTTAGAATTTAACGCGTGCGAAGCCGCGGGGAAAATCTAGTCCATACTAATATATAAATGGGAAAGTGTGTGTCTGTTTGTTTGTCCGTCCTTCACGGCAAAACGGAGCGACCAATTGACGTGATTTTTTAAGTGGAGATAGTTGAAAGGATGGAGAGTGACATAGGCTACTTTTTGTCTCTTTCTAACGCGTGCGAAGCCGCGGGAAAAAGCTAGTTTGTTTTATAAAATGAATACCTAATCGCAAATGAATTTGTGCGTGTGCAGTCCTACGTTTTCTTGTCAAGTTTTAATGGCCTTTCTACCCACTGCATTTTTTTAATCCAGTTAATTTTCTCATCATTTAATTATATTTCACAGTGTCCATACTGACTATACCATCCATTTCAAAAGTTTCCCCCTAATTATGCCAAGAGGATTGCGAATAGAATCCGCCATATTGCCAGCTAAATCTACGTTTAAAAAAAAACGATCACTTAAGTTCCTTATTAGATTCGTCTATGGTCGAAGTTGGCTCTGTACCAAGCATTGAGTAAAAAATGGCTAAGTGCGATCCAGAATTGCTTTCGGACAGTTCCGTACCTAATTCGCCTTTTTGTGAAATAAGATTTTACCGAGGGAGTAATTCTGACCAGAATGTTCTAGTGACACACTGCTGGACAATTTATTGCAAGCATTGTAAACCTAATATATGCTAAACCGCGGCGATTTCCGGGATAACGCTTAGGATGATGATTGTAAATCTAATCTAACTATAGTAATTATTTATTAAGTGCTCATATTGTCCAGTGGGACACAGTGGCTGGGCAAAGGCCTCCCCAAATTCCTCCGCGTATCCATGTCCCCTGAAGTCTCCCACTAGTCTTTATTGTCTAAGGGACCGTCCCCACTCAGGCGTCGCGTGTCTCGCGGCGGCGCGCAACGGACGTCTCCGCCACGCCGCCTGAATGTAATTCAAAAAACGTCTCCTCAGCACATTTTGTATAGGAAGGACGTAAGACGCGCCCCAGGCGGCATGGCGGAGACGTCCGTTGCGCGCCGCAAGACATGCGTCTTATGAGTGTGGATGGTCCCAAAGGCGTCAAGCTCGTCACGCCATCTCTGGCGAGGTCTATCGCGACGCTTTACAATTTGTGGTACCCAACTATAGTCATACGAAGCTAAATTGAGAGCGACGTTTAATAGTCAAACTTCTACGTAAGGGGCACAGGGGGGTTTCAAAATTATTAAATAAAAGGTAGAAACTTGGCTAATACAGTTCCTCTTAGACTTTATTTATCTTCTTCCAAATTATTTAATCGTTTTTATTACCACCTCTTTTTAACCCCTGACGCAAAAATGACGGGGTGTTATAAGTTTAAGCCAGCGTTCCCACTTAAGCGTCGCGTGTCTCGGGGCGCGCAACGGACGTCCGCGCCACGCCACCTGAGCCGCTTGGCGGCGCGTCTTACGTCCTTCCTATACAAAATGTACTGAGGAGCCGTTTTTTGAATTACACTCAGGTGGCGTGGCGCGGACGTCCGTTGCGCGCCCCGAGACACGCGACGCTCTGATGTGGCCGGTCCCTTACGTGTGCGTCTGCTTGCCTGGCTGTCTGTTTGTGTGTGTCTGTCTGTGGTATCGTAGCTCCGGAGCAACCAATTTAGATTTATTTTTTTTTTGTTTGAAACTGAAGTAGTCGGGAGTGTTCTTAATAGCCGTGTTTCATGAAAATCGGTCCACTATGTCGGTGTTTGTTCAAAATTTTAATTTTGTGGTTAGGTTATTAAAAATACCGTTTCACTTTAAAACACGTACCTAACCCTAAAAATGCCAGCGTCACTTCTGCAGTTTGCTAAGCGACAACCCGTGCTGGATTCTGAAATATTGATGCCATAGATTTTTATTGACATTCTTCAATATGATCAATATGATATGTGCTGAGGAGACGTTTTTTGAATTACATTCAGGCGGCGTGGCGGAGACGTCCGTTGCGCGCCGCCGCGAGACACGCGACGCCTGAGTGGGGACGGTCCCTTACGTGTGCGTCTGCTTGCCTGGCTGTCTGTTTGTGTGTGTCTGTCTGTGGTATCGTAGCTCCGGAGCAACCAATTTAGATTTAATTTTTTTTTTGTTTGAAACTGAAGTAGTCGGGAGTGTTCTTAATAGCCGTGTTTCATGAAAATCGGTCCACTATGTCGGTGTTTGTTCAAAATTTTAATTTTGTGGTTAGGTTATTAAAAATACCGTTTCACTTTAAAACACGTACCTAACCCTAAAAATGCCAGCGTCACTTCTGCAGTTTGCTAAGCGACAACCCGTGCTGGATTCTGAAATATTGATGCCATAGATTTTTATTGACATTCTTCAATATGATGGGTTCGATAGTGGATTGGAGTGACTGGGAAATGGTTTTAGAGCTTTAGTGCATTTTCACATTATCCGACCCGATATCGGGTGTCGGACCGATATCCCATACATTACAGGCGCCATCTTGGATTTTTTTCCATTGAAATCCTTCCGACATCCGATATCGGATCGGATAATGTGAAAACGGCGTTAAAAATGGTTTGAAAGTTTTCATCTCATTTCATTCCGTGTAGTCCTATTCCAGGTTAAAAATTTCACCTCCCGTTTACGTGGGTGTCGTAGAACGTAGAAGTCGACACTAGGATACGGGTTCTGTGTTCTAGTGTGGTGTGGGCACTGTCTGTTGTCTTCTTTCACTAAAGAGTGGCACTAAAAGTCGAGCAACGAGTTTGGGAATACAGGCGTGAGTTTATGTATGTATTTATTACTATTTCCTTTCTATAAGTACTCATAAAGTCACACTTTATACAGTTATTTATGTAATTGTACGTGTACGTGTTCTCAGGTCAATGATTTTTTTTTCAGATTAAGATTTTTCTGAATTTTGAATCTAAATCAGAATCTAAGGTAAATGTGTTGTATTGCCCTTGTTCTGCTTGCTACTCGTTCCAAATACTCAGAAAATCTATTAAAATTATTGCGACATCTTTTTATACCCTTCCTTCTCGTTTTCTGAGTAATAAATATCCAGGACTTAGACCGAGGGCCCGCTACTTACGTAAGTCCTGAATGTAAGACATTAATTGTAACTAACTCTCTTTATTAGCAGTAAATGTCGCTAAAAATAAACGGTATCAAATAAGCACTAGTATCCTATATCTTGTGGTCCTGTAAGTACTTCTGACGGGTGAACAGGACCCTATATTTTTAACGAAGGAACGGAAGTGAAAATGTATTGTGGGCATTTCTCAGAGCGTTTAAATTTTTTTGATTTCGGTGGCAACATTTTTACGTGAATCCTGTAAGAGTCACATGAAATTCGGTCAATTTAAATAGAAGTCGCGGATTTCTACCAGAAACAAAGAAAACTCATGCTACGCTTACGGGGTTCGGGTAATAATGCTGCCACCGAAATCAAAAAAGTTGAAACACTCTGAGAAATGCCCTTGTCATTTTGTAAAGTGGAAAGACTTAAAAGTCTGGAGTATTTTCCGTTATTTTAAGATACAGAATTACGGCTCAGCGACGACAATGGTCTAAGCGCGACAGCGGTGAGCGGCGGCCATACATTGGAGCGAGACACAGCGATAGGACTTTTATTCGCACGTATGGCTGCCGCTCACCGCTATCGCGCTTAGACCAATGTCGTGGCTGGGCCGTTAATAGGGTTGCCATCGAATGATCACAGCGTCGGGACAAAAGGTTTCGATCCGGAAAATAATCCCGCCAAATACCTTAATAAGTTACATCTGGCAACCCTACACTACTTTGATCTCCAGGCCAGCTCTAGGTACTTATAGCTGACATAGAGGCATTTAAAGGCATTTCTTCTAGACCGCCACTTGTCCCGTTCCTGAGACTCCCGAGTTAGTCTCATCCAATTGTGACCCGCTTTTTTACGGATGTCGTCAAATGCGGGCTTGAGTTGCAAGCGTCCATAAGTTACGGTGACCGCTTTCCATCAGGCGGACCGTATGCCTGTTTGCCGCCGACGTGGTATAAAAAAATACAACAACAACACAAAAACATCTAATGGAACATCTTAAAAAGGCTACTAAAGTTGATGACTGAGTGCTAATTAATAAGTTAACTGCTGTAGTTTGAAGTCCTTTCGCTTCAGAATATTTAATTAATAAGGGATTATTTTATCTGACCTATATGAAGGTGGCAATTTCGTCAACTAGGTCAATCATTGAACATACTGGATTTACGTCGTGTGAAAATCGTTTTAAAAAGCTTTCGTTGAGTTTTAAATTTGGGGTTTACACAGTAAATTGCAGATTGCAGTATGATTAGTGGCAACCCACACTCAGACGACGCACGTCGTAAGACGCGGAACGGACGTGAGCGCCGCGCCGCCCAAGTGTAATTTCAAAAAAAAAGTCTCCTCAGTACATTTTGTATAGGAAGGACGTAACACCCGCCTGAAGCGGCGCGCCCAAAGCTTACGTCACTGACGTTCGTTCCGCGTCTTGCGACGTCCGTCACTTGAGTGTGGATAGTCGTCAAAAAATGTAATGTTACAATTTCTAGACTATAAACCACAAACATGACCCCTAAAATAATGTTGTGTCGAAACATGACGTCAATCGCGATATATTATCGTGGGCACATCCATAATTCCATATCTTTAAATATTTGGTACAATTTCTATGAAAATACAGTAATTTTTTTACATCAAATTCTTAAAACCTTGCTGAAATAAGAATAGTTGCATTTTGAAGTATCACTTGTTACTTTAAGGCCCAACCACTTAACTCAGGGTTGGTGGGCTGTCAACTGTCAAATTCCATATAAAATGGTACTGATGTGCCGACGCAAAGTTTTCAAAATTCTGAAAATTTCACATAGGAAAACTTCGGAAACTTTCCATACTTTGTATGGATGGAAACTTTCCATTTCATAAATTTAAATTCCTTTTATTTTTCGTGAAAGTTTGGTGAATTTTTCATGAAATTTAAATTTTTTTTGGAAAGTTTCCGCAACTTGCACATCACTATAAAATGGTGGGTTACCTCGGGTTAACCCTCCTTTTTCGTTGGTGCAAGTGGCCCTAAAGAATGCAACATGTCATGTCACTTTAAGCACTGCTATAGGGTACATATCAAAGTAGTCCCTTTTCAATCCCCCCTTGTATTTAAATTCCAAATCTCTCTTAAACGTTTTCTTTTGTTTGCTCCATGCTAATCAGAGCCGCTACCATGAGTTTTAGGTACGTTACTCGATATTGCAAGCTTCACGAAAAATGTATATTATTTTTGGTTTCTAGTAAGTGTAGTAAAACACCGGAATACAAATGAATATACAATTTATTCTTCTTAAACACAACACATTGGGACGTACAATTGTTCACTCCAATTTAACTCAGGTCGCTAGTCGTCCTCAAGCGTCCGACCAGACCGACCGTTAACACCAGAATGCCCGCCATGTTTTTACTTGCCACCTACCCAACCAGTTCCAACTGTCAGATGACTTTTCAACCGATTTTATATTTACCCGCAAATCAAAACAACCTTACACTCGTCCATCCTGACCACGTGTATGTCCCCATACACGAAGCCAGGCTGCCTGTATTAAAGAAAACTAAATTAACCTTACACTCGGCAAGTAAGAACATAGCGGGTTAACAGTACAAACAGCTCAAATAAAAGTATTTTAAACATTTTTTTTTCAATATTGATACTAATCTAAACATTAATTTATCTAATCAAAATGATCTAGCCAGTAGAAAAAAAACAAACACAAACAAGTATTAAGACAATCTCCCTTTCATATTGTAAAAGTGTATTCCATTTTTCTCTCTTTCTCTCTTTTCTTTTTCGCTTATCAACTTTTCCATTTTCCATTTTTCTCTCTTTTAGCGAAAACTTGTGAACCCATACATTCTCACAAGGTACCATAATTTTAAGAAATATCATTTTACTAACCCATCAATTCTAGTAAAATGTATTTCGTTGCAAACACAATCAAGGTAGATCTCGTGAACCCATCGATTGTCACGAGTCTATCATCAGTCCTTAAATTTCTAATCAGTCCATATTAGCTATTTAGGTATCATAACAACTATTTAACATACCATTAGCCACATTATTCATAAATCATCCATATCGTTATCCATATTATCATCAGATCATAATTAACACATAAACACTTTTTCCATTTAAATGTTTAACCAGATTAGGTACTTAACATAACCAATTAAACATAAGAACAGCAATATTGCCACAATCAATTACTATTTTCTGAAAACTTAAACACTATACATCAATGTTATCAACATCTGACATTGAACAACTTATGTCATCCTGCGAGTCACTATCCTGAACCTCAAGGGCAGCCACGTGCACCCAAGGCATCATACGGTCTGAAGCAACAACTGTAGATCGCTTATGCTTACTACCAGTTAACCCCGGAATAGCAGCCAATTTATAACGATCATGGCCAATAACTGTAACAACTCTGTAAGGACCAATATATGATGGCATGAGTTTCGTACTTTTGCCATCATTATTGAAAGACACCTTGGTTATTTTTACCAAGTCTCCTATCTTGTAAGTCCTAGCAGGTTTCCTATTTTTATCATAATTATCTTTTTGTTTTATCTGGCTATCCTTGATTTTATCTTTAACTTCTTCTCTTATTTCCATCACGTCACTATCTTTTTGCACACTTTGCCTAATCTCATTAAGCCTCGGATCAACCTCAGTATTCATTGAAACTCCGAACATGATTTCCGAAGGAGCCCTACCAGTGGTCTTTTGCTTAGTGTTGTTAAGTCCCCACTGCACGATACCAACTCTTTCGTCCCATTCCCTCTCGTCATGATTTAAGTTTTGTGCCGTAAGGGAGTCCAAGATGGAACGATTGTATCGTTCCACTTGACCGTTCGATCTCGGACTTGCCACGGCATTCAAAATATGCTTTACTCCTTTATCAAGACAGAATCTACGAAAAGCGTGGGATGTGAAACAAGAACCCCGATCACTTATTAATCTGTCTGGAAATCTAAATGTATAAAATACATCTTGTAACGCTCGTATTGCATTCGCGGTGTTCGTATTCCTGACGGGACGAATAAAGACAAATTTTGTAAAGGCATCTACCAAGACTAATAAATGAGTGTTTCCCCGTTTTGACCGCACAAAGGGCCCGAGATGGTCGATGTGCACGGTGTGGAAAATAATGTCAACCTTCTCAATGACATGCAAGTGTCCTTCTTTTGAATGAGATGATTTCTTGGCATAAGCACACTGCACACAGGCGTTAACATACTTTTTGACGAACCTTGCCATCTTCGGGAACCAATAAGTACTTTTTATTCGATCAAGTGTCTTTTCGACACCGAAGTGACCTATCTCATCATGGTTAAGACGGCACAACTGCCATCTCGCACCCTTTGGCACCACCCAGCGCAATTGACTTTTGTCGCCATCTATGCATTTGTACAACTTATTGTCCTGAATTACGTAACTGTCTTTAATATGTTTCAACTCATCAACATCTATATCTGAAGAAATTATATCTTTAATCCTATTTAGCTCAGTGTCCCCTAGCTGAAGTGTTTGCAGCCAATCGTCACTAGTTATAGACATTACCGACGGGTACGACTCTAAGGTATCAAGTGTCTCTCTATCTGGAATAGGATTTCGAGACAAAGCATCCACGTGTGTCATTTTGGAACCAGAGCGGTATTCGATGGAGCATTGAAACTCTTGCAAGAGCAGCCACCACCTAGCCACACGTGGTATGATGTCTCGCTTAGAAAACGTACTCCTTAAAGCACTACAATCCGTTACGACTTTAAAATCCTGACCTATCAAATAGACGCGGAATTTTTTTAGGGAGCATATTACTGCTAACGTTTCCAGCTCGTAAGCATGGAAATGTTTTTCTTCCGGGCTAGTCTGTCTGCTATAAAAGGCCACCGGACGGAAAGTGTCGTTACTACCTCGCGGACGTTGAAAAAGTATACCGCCTACTCCTACCTTGCTCGCGTCCGTATGTAACTCTGTCTCTGCATTGGGGTCAAAAATAGCTAGTATAGGTCTTTCTACCAGTCTATCTTTCAGAAGTTTGAACGCGGTTTCTTGTTCATCTGTCCACGTCCAGACAGCTTCTTTCTTTAATAATTTACATAATGGGTGCGCTACTTGGGCAAAATATCTGATGAATTTGCGGAAGTATCCGACCAAACCCAAGAACTGTCGAACAGAGTGTTGATTTGTGGGTCGAGGGAAATCTAGGACACACTGTATCTTCTTATCACCCGGCCTAACCCCGGCAGCGCTTATTTCATACCCAAGATAATCTATTGACTCTTATAAGAATCTACACTTCCCCAAATTCAATGTCAGATTGGCTTCATCAAGCAACCCCAGGATTTTGTCTAACCTATCCAGACATTCATCTTTAGTTTTACCATAGATCAACACATCGTCTATATAAGCAGTAGCCTCATTATAGCGGGCTGACCCCAATACTCTATTCATCATCCGCTGAAATACAGCGGGCGCGTTTGCAAGACCGAAGGGCATACGATTAAATTCGTATTGCCCGTCCGGTGTTACAAACGACGTCAGAGCTTTGGATGATTCCGATATTGGGACCTGATAGTAGCCCGATGCCAGGTCAAGCGTGATGAAGAAAGCCTGTCCTGAAAGCCTTGCAATCTCATCTTCAATTACTGGCATCGGGTAACGTTCTTTAACCGTAGCTGAATTTAGTAATCTATAATCGACACACATGCGCAGTTTACCATCCTTTTTACGTACTAATATTATTGGACTCGCAAATTCAGAAGTGCTCTCCCGTATAATATCTGCTTCTAACATATCATTTACCATACTACGAACTTGCTCGCGTTCCTTGTGCGATAGGCGATAAGGCCGATAAACTACAGGGCGCTTGTTATTTAATTCAATAGACATTTCAGCCGCATTAGTGCAACCTAGCTCTTTTAATTCAAATGCAAAGCAATGCCTGTATTTATGCAAAATGTCATAAAGTCTTTGCTTATCCCCATTGCTAGCATATTCTCCTACGTGAATTAAGTCCTTGTCTAACTGTTCCGGCAATGTGGTCGAAGAGCTATTAGGAATAATACGATTGACAATCTGAACCTTTTCTGCGCGACAAAGAGTCATTCCGGTCAGCAGCTGGACTCTGCTTGAAGTGGGTAAAATATTTAGATAAGCTTGACCATTTTTAACTTGACAAATTCCCTCGCAAATATAATACTGCTGACTCGGCTTTCCAAGAACCTTGCCACTCACGAGAATTTCACCATCAATACTCGGCTCAGTAATGACTTTAACAGTAGCAGGTCCACTGATGTTAACACATGACGTAACTTTAACCTTCACGGTCCTATCATCATCCACCACGTTATGTGGCGCTGGAATTTCTTTCCCAATATCGTAAAACAATAGATTTCGGTGGTCTTTAATGACAAGTAAGTGGGGTAGTTCCGTGTATGACTGCCCTACTAGTATCGGGGAATCAAGAAGATCATCGTCAACTATGTGTACTTTGATTTGTGCTGATACACCATCAACAGATAAATCAGCAATTAGGCTTCCGTATGACTGCACAACTTTGTTGCCAAATCCTCTAAAGGGGACAGGAGCATTATCAGACAACAGTCCTAACGAATTTGCCGCGGATTTTGTTATAAGGGTTGCCTCACTACCAAAATCTACAAAAGCCGGATATTGAACGTTATTAAACAAAACCTCTTTATAATACTTTGTGTTTGATCGAGTCGAATTAATGCACATTTGCTTGCGAGCTATTTCGTCTTTACTTTCGGTATTGCCTAGCTTAGTTCGACAGGTGTCAGTCGTATGTCCAAACCTATTGCAATTTGTACATTTTGATAAGGGTTTGGGGCATCTCGAGTAAGGGTGACCTTTCTCCTTACAATTGTAACAGGTAATTTGGTTATTAATTTTAAATTTGTCACCATTTTTATTATCTGTATTATTACTAGACTTGGCATCTGCAGCCAATCTATTTTTAAATTGTGGACGCTCAAAACCCTGAGGAGCATCTTTATTTGTTAACAAAAATTGTAGCAATTGATCGGGTTGTGAGCATCGAATAGCGTTGGCTGCAGATCTCATAGTTCTATCATTTAATCCGTGTATTATGCAATCTACCGCATGTTTACCTTCGATACCACATCGGTTCAGGAGAGCAATTTTCTCATAGTAGTAGACTTCGATAGGTTCATTGAACTTACTCTTACGCCTGAGCATATCTTCGAGGGATTGACCATAATTCTGTTCATACGGGAATGCTTCTCTAAGCTTCTCCTGCCACTCTGTCCAAGTGAACAGAATGGTTTGTAAACTGTCGTACCAGGTTTTGGCCAATCCCTGAAGCTTCTGCACTGCAAAATGTACTATCGTTTTATCATCCCAGCCATAGACTGTGGCACATTCATTAACCTTTTTAAGCCAGGTGTCTATAGTCTGCGTCTTCACAGAGGGGTCAAATTCTGGTAGAATATTTTTATGATTTAATTTCCCGCTGTTATAATCGAATGAGACAGACTGCGGCTGAGACGAATGTGGTTTAATTTTCTTAAATGAATTTAAAATGCTCGCTACATCCTTAGCTGAAAAACCAGGGCTAGCTGACCTTTTTTCCCGCGTTCGGCTCCGATCCTCTTCACGTACACGCGTACTGCGCATCTCTGCTGGTCGTGGTTGCGAAGACTGACCTCGATGCCCTGCGTGGTCCGGCCTTGTCACACCGGAGTTGTGGCTGGTAGTACCACGCAACCTCTGCTGCTCTGAACGAATCTCTGCCATTAGATGTTCCAGCTTTTCACATTTTCGTTGCAGGTCCTCTGGTCCTGGACGACTTCCGCTGTGTCTATCAGGGCTACGACTCCTATGGCGAGTGTGACTTACATCTGATACGCTGCGTCTGGTATAACTTCGACTGCGACGGTCACCTCTTTCGTCTTCCCGAATTGGGCTGCGGCTTCGATTACGCATGCGCCGTCCGTGAGAGTCACCTCGTCTTTCAGGAGTTCGGCTTGTCCGGGTAGTGCGATTGTCGTCCCTCATTCTACTTTCGCGCCGAGCGCAAGGCGTTCGCAAGCGCCTGCTGCGCTCTCGCTCCTCGTCACTCATAATCTGGAACTCGGAAACAATAACATGGGTTAATTTCAATTCATCAGTTATCATCGCGTTTCACTGCTAATGTGCTTATATACAGTGATGTCAACTATTATTATTATAGTATCAGAAATGTTAAATGTCAGGTAAATATCTATATGGGGCCGTATCTCCTAAACCGTGCGTCGTAGCACAAAAATAACCAAATTTTCACCCCCCTTTTAATAACCCCACACTCCTAGAAACCTACCACATGGGGTCATGAAAAATAATCATCATCATATTACTAAGTTTCTGAGTGTCATCATTTGAGTAATTAAGATGAGAAGGATACAGCTATATTTGACCTATCACATGGAAATCATATCTAGTAAATCATCATCATATAATATACCACCATAATAATAATGTACCACCTGATGTATACCATGTTTATCGCAATGAAGTAGTTCATTCATTCATTCATTCTTCGTTGATATCACCAAGTATACGTATGTTAGTTTTAATTATTATATATAATTTATTTTAAATGTATAGTGCCAACTATAAATATTGTGATTATTATCAAAGTGGCCACCAGACTCATGAGCCGTATCGCATTGGCGGGATAAAACAAGTACAATGATAATTAATTTTATTAACGATATAAAATTCATTTATTATGGCCATACTTAGCTGTAAAAGTGAATCATTTACATAAAACAAGTGAAAGTAGCTTTAATCTAGCTCATAGAGAACCTCCTATAGAGTGGCAGTCTTGTATATTTGGTTCGCGATACGAGTCACCAGTGTTTGGGGTGCGAGGAGCGGGCGGGGAATGTGTTAAGCGCGCTGTGATTGGCCGTTTCAAGGACGGCGGGCAGTCGCGCCAGATGAAAAGGGACAGAAGTATGACTGTCCCTCTACTGACGCGTAAGTGGCCAATGTAAGTTGACCTATGCCGGCTCTGAATAAATTATAAATATGACTTATTTGTGGAATGTAATGCCGTCTGTTTTTAAATTTGAGCTTCTTGTTACCTTTCCACACCATTTCACACTACAGGTGGACATCTTTAAGGCATCAAAATACCCTTTTCCAATTTTTTTGTGCGAAAAACACGCACTGCTTTCGGGTCTGTTACTTGGTCGATACTGATCGGGCACGGCGAGCGCCCGCGCTTATATCAGTGCAAATACTAGGAAGGCTGGCCACAGCGAGTCGTCTTGTAATAGATGTCTATAGGGGTTGGTCTGTGATCTAGCTGTATCGACCGTTGACTTCTCGACTATATATAACGGAGATTAAATTCAAATAAAAACCCGTTACTTGAAAATAAATTTAATAAAATTGAGTTTACAGTTCCAAATTGAGTTAAAATTCCAACTCATATAATGTAAATATTATCAAAACGTCGTTATTTTGAACTATAAACATATTAATGGCCATAGCACACATTTAGACACGTGTCACACACTTGAATTACGTCATAAATAAAAACACAGATATGTGGGCATGTACTTACCACGTCTGAACTGTAGTAAAACACCGGAATACAAATGAATATACAATTTATTCTTCTTAAACACAACACATTGGGACGTACAATTGTTCACTCCAATTTAACTCAGGTCGCTAGTCGTCCTCAAGCGTCCGACCAGACCGACCGTTAACACCAGAATGCCCGCCATGTTTTTACTTGCCACCTACCCAACCAGTTCCAACTGTCAGATGACTTTTCAACCGATTTTATATTTACCCGCAAATCAAAACAACCTTACATAAGAAACCGTTTGAGGGGGCTTTTCACAATACCAAATATACCAATGAATATAATTTTCAAGCGACTTCCAAATTTCAAATTTAGGTTATAAATTGGAGGAGGTTATAAATATGTAATAAATAAATATAGTATTGGGGAAAAAATAATTTCGGTTTCATTATGTTAGTCCAAGTTAATTTTATTAATATAAATTTTCAACATTAATCAATGATATAATTATGCGCCGTTTTGATCAATGACCTTTTGCCACTTTTCTGGTAAAACCATAATTCCGTCACTGTAGAATTTCTGAGGTTTTTGGGCGAAAAACTGAACCAAGTGATTTTCACAAGCCTCTTTTGAAACCAGATTTACACCATTAAGAGAATTTTGCAGAGACCGGAACAAATGATAGTCCGATGGGGCAAGGTCAGGGCTGTATGGTGGATGCATCAGAACTTCCCAGCCAAACTCTTTCAGCTTTTGACGAGTCACTAAAGATATGTGCGGTCTAGCATTGTCATGATGGAAGATAACGCCTTTTCGGTTGATCAGTTCTGGCCTATTTTTTTCCATCGCCTGCTTCAATCGCATTAACTGTTGACAATAGATAGTCGAATTAATGGTTTGGTCAGATTCGAGCAGCTCATGATAAACAATACCCTTCCAATCCCACCAAACACTCAACATCACCTTCCTTCGCGTCAAGATGGGCTTCGCTACTGTTTGTGAAGTTTCTCCGGGCTTTAACCACGATCTCTTTCGCACATTGTTGTCATACATGATCCACTTTTCATCGCCCGTAATCATTTGTTTCAAAAATGGCTCGATTTTGTTTCGTTTCAACAGGGATTCACAAATGGAAACTCGGTCCATTAAATTTTTCAATGTTAATTCATGCGGAACCCAAGTATCGAGTTTCTTTTGGTATCCAAGCTTGTGTAAATGGTTCAAGACTGTTTTATGGTCGACGTTTAGTTTAATAGCAATGTCACGAGATGAAATATGTCTGTCTACCTCGATTTCATTAAGAATTTGATCGACTTTTTCAACGGTTGGCCGACCAGGGCGAGGTTCATCTTTAAGATCGAAGTTTCCGGAACGAAATCAATATTATAGGACATTCTTACATAGATTGACTTGTACACGGTAAGCTCAAGAAGGCTTGTGTTGTGGGTACGTAGACGACGATATATTTAATATACACATACCTACTTATATACATAGAAAACATCCATGACTCAGGAACAAATATCTGTGCTCATTAGGGTGTGCAAACCGGTTAACCGGTTAACCGAAAAACCGGTTAACCGAGACTTTTTGGCCTCTGTTAAAAACCGGTTTTTATAGTCTCTAACCGGTTAATAACCGAAACTGTATTTATTTCTTAATTAGGCATTAAAAGGTTCAAAAATACGTAATTATTTAATGTTTTGTAATAATAAGATTTATTCATTACGTTTCATTGACAACATTATTATCTGTAATGATTTTATTTTAAAAATTAGTCCCGAGTCTACTCAATTATACATTTTTCATCACATTTGATGTTTAAAGGTCTCATTGCGTCCACGTGTACTGAAGAATAATGTACTATTTTATTCCCAAGGGAATAATGGATTTAGTTTTAAAAATTAATACAATCCGTACAATACTTCAGGCAAAGGATGTTTCAATCAGCCAAGGATTTTTTTTGCACAACTAAAATTTGACTATTAAGCTAAACAATATTATACGGTATGAAAAATGCATTTTATTTGTGTTTTACAATTATTTCAGTGTGTTTTACATTTATTTTGTAAATTTCACGTAGATAAATCGTTATAATTTGCAATCTGGCAGGAAACTGTGACGGCCATTTCGATTTGTGCTTGACCGCGTTGCCATAGCAACGGGCAGTACAACACCGCCATTCATTGAAGGTTTTGCCTTATGATTTTTTTTCACCGTGTTTTCCTCTCAAATGTGATGAAAAATATTGTGTGTAACTCAGGAGGTAAGGATTTTGTAAACTCGTGTCTATAACTCTCTCCAGCCTGCGGCTGTCGCGAGTTATTATACTCGTCGACAAAATCCCCCTTACCTCCCTTGTTGCACAATATACTATTATACAATACAGTAGAGACCGGTTAGTATATTACGACTCCGCATAGACCTAACGTCCAACCTCTTACAACGACATAAGCACAGGTATTTATTTGGTTTTCGTATGTGATAGTATGAAAGTACATCCGTTTATTACGACTCTGATTTTAACGACCAGCCGCTTTTTACGACACATTTTACACAGAATCCGTCCGTCAAGTCCGATTGCAACGACGAGCGACAACGTTTTTAGTTTTACTAGTAAATTGAGGAAACAAAGCTACTTCCACCCAAGCACGGCCCCCTGTCTTGCCTACAACAAGTAGCAAGATTACATTATGGCCACGTAACTTTTTGGAGTATTGCTTTTAAAATTTTAACAATTTGTTCGCCTCGGGTCTAATCTTATAAGCTAAATAGAACCCAATTTGTATTTCGATTGCGTATAAACTAGCTTTACTTACAAATGATGAGCAAGCACGCATACTAAACTAAAAACTACTGTAGACCTTCGCGACATGCCTAGAAAACGCAACTGACGAATCACATTCAAACCACACAAGCCTTTTTTAGCAATTTCCGCATTTACCAAATTTTCAAAAACTGGATAAAAATGATCTTCATCGTGCAAGTAATACCTGCTACGATATCATCAACATCAGAATTCTTAAAGGTAATGGTAATTATTGCGTAGTACGGCCATTTACTAAAAATCCTCAAAACCGGTTAATAACCGGTTAACCGGTTTTGAAGGAAAAGTCTCGGTTATTAACCGGTTTTTTAAGTTAACCGGTTTTTGCATACCCTAGTGCTCATCACACAAATAAATGCCATTACCGGGATTCGTAACCCAGGACCGCGGCTTAGCAGGCAGCCGGTCGTCAATTCAAATAAATATATATATATTTAATGTCTCATAGTGTTGTGTTCCTGCCGGTGAGTAAGGCTGCCAGAGCTCAACGAGGGTGCGGTGTGCTGATGACGGGAGGACTTACGGAACTAACTTGTTCCGTCTATTTTCCTTTGAGTCGTCGGCAACCCGAACCCTCCTTAGAACTTGTACACTCCTTTTTGCTGTGTACTTAACACAGCAAAAGGGAATGTACAAGTTTCTAATGGGGTGGCAACGCGCATGTGACACTGTTTGAGTTGCAGGCGTCCATAGGTTACGGTGACCGCTTTACATCAGGCGGGCCGTATGCTTGTTTGCCACCGACGTAGTATAAAAATAGTCGAGTAATCAAAGGGCCTACTTGGGAAGACCGGAAGGATGCCGTCCTACTGCTCACCAAAAATATCGTTGACCGGATAGAGTGGGTTAGTAGGAGGTAGGGCATAGCGAATGATATTTCGCTTTGTGTGGTAGGGCACAGCACAGCGGATATCGTCTCACTCGAATCTAGAGCAGAGCCCAACTGGGGTAGTACCTCCGCCTTACAGAAGACCGCAGCCAAATAGCACTAGACCCTAGTGTTGTGTTCCTGCCGGTGAGTAAGGCTGCCAGAGCTCAACGAGGGTGCGGTGTGCTGATGACGGGAGGACTTACGGAACTAACTTGTTCCGTCTATTGTCCTTTGAGTCGTCGGCAACCCGAACCCTCCTTAGAACTTGTACACTCCTTTTTGCTGTGTACTTAACACAGCAAAAGGGAATGTACAAGTTTCTAATGGGTGGCAACGCGCATGTGACACTGTTTTGAGTTGCAGGCGTCATAGGTTACGGTGACCGCTTTACATCAGGCGGGCCGTGTGCTTGTTTGCCACCGACGTAGTATATTTAAAAAAAAGTGGGGGTTGACCTCAAGAGTCTCAAGACAGTCAAGACCGAGCAAACCGGCGTGCTTGTGTTGGAGCAGGGCGGCCCATTCGGCCAATGGCGGCTGCTTGCGTGCGGTCTGTTTGTTAATGTAGGTAGGTAAGACGACCGGTTTGGCTCAGTCGATGGTGATGCTGCCTGCTGAGCCGCGGTCCTGGGTCGAATCCCGGTAAGGGCGTTTATTTGTGTGATGAGAACAGATAGTTTTTCCTGAGTCATGGGCGTTTTCTATGTATATAAGTATGTATATCGTCGCTTAGCACCCATAGTTTAAGCTTTGCTTAGTTTGGGGCTAAGTGTATGGTGTCTCCAATATTTATTATTTAAGAATTATGAAATGCGGCATTTTGTGAACATTAAAGCAGTGAGCCTTTTGAAACTCATTTTGGGTTATTGCGCCAGCAAAGTAAGAAGGAAGTATTTTTAATGTAAGTTTGAACGCTTTCTAAATAATTTAATTTGCTGTTTCGCTATCGAGTTGCGTATTTTTAAAACGTTAGAAACTCATAGTACAGGCACAGAGATTGAATATTTAGCGAATTTGGGACTCCAAGTAAATATTTATTTGCAATGTCAATCGTTGTGTTGTCAAAGATTTTATTTGTTTATTCTGGGAGCCTTTGGGGATTGTTTTTGAGGAGTTTTGTTTAAGTAGCTTTCGTTATTGTTTATTTGATTTCGTGTTTTACACATAGTAAGAAACCGTACTGCAATAGAATTACATATAGCAAAAATAAATTGCATAATATTTTTGATTGGCCCGGAAAGAGATGGTGGGACGACCAGACTCAATTCTCAGCAATGCAGCTTTTAATAGGGAGGATTGGAAGTCTAGGTTTGCCCGGCAGTGGGGCACCTCGTAGGCTTTTTATTTATTTTAAGACTTGTATTGACCAGGATATAAACTGTGATTACCTTTTTGATTTTTATTGAGATCCCGATATTTCGACGTAGTTGCATGCATTAGGTAGCGTTCCCACTTAAGCGTCGCGTGTCTCGGGGCGCGCAACGGACGTCTGAATGTAATTCAAAAAACGTCTCCTCAGTACATTTTGTATAGGTAGGACGTAAGACGCGCCCCCAGGCGGCGCGGCGCGCGCCACGCCACCGCCACGCCGCCTGGGGCGCGTCTTACGTCCTACCTATACAAAATGTACTGAGGAGACGTTTTTTGAATTACATTCAGGCGGCGTGGCGGAGACGTCCGTTGCGCGCCCCGAGACATGCGTCTTATGAGTGTGGATGGTCCCTTACAATCACGGGAAACTGAAGACGGCGGGTGGATGTCAAAATTGCGTAGACACTAGACAGCGCGCGATCTACCCTCATTCGCATTCTTTTTTTTATTGTTAAAATATGGGAATTAAAAATCCTTATTTCTAAATTCGTCGCTGCCACATGACATACATGTTAAAATTTTAGAGGTAAAAGTGTACGTACACAAATGTTTTAATACTTAAATACTGTTTGTTGTGTTAAATGTCTCGTTTCACAATATGCCTAGGATACGATATCTATGCCGTATCTTCCTAACTGCTGCCGATATGAAATTCGTGACATAAATATATCGCGTTGCTTTTCCCTCTCAATTATCACGGCTACCAACGCGTGATTTGACAATTAAAAGCGTATAATCAGATGAACACGAACTCAATTGCCTTAATAAAATAATGGAGTTACTCGTCAAACACATTTCGGCTGAACTCAATTATGGCCGTTTAGCATAAATGGGAGACGACGAATGTCGAAAGTCTAAATTGGGTAATAGACGTACGAGCAAGTACGCGTACTTAAAGATTTCAAACCTGTTGGATCGTTGACCACTTACGCGTACTTCCGCCATCAGTACGCGTACTTGCGCGTACCTCTATGCGGCAACCCACAGTGTACCGTCGCCTGGGTGTACCGAGGAGACGTTTTTTAAATTACATTCGGGCGGCGTGGCGCTATGGCGCTGACGTCCGTTCCGCGTCTTAAGGTATGCGTCGCCTGTGTGTGGATAGTTCCTATCACCCGGTTAAGTTTGGAAAGGGCGGTTTGGGTGCAGGGATCGTTTTGATATAGTATGTAATTTCATCACCTCTTGGTGGTGATATATGGATCTGTTGGGTTCAACATCTGAATCACTGGTCCCCATATTGACGATAATTCGTACCCGTCCTCTCTGTTGAAATTTTTAGGGACTATCCACACACAGGCGGACGCCTGGGGCGCGTCTTACGTCCTTCCTATACAAAATGTACTGAGGAGACGTTTTTTAAATTCTGTGGGTCTAGTGAAAAAGGGTATAACTCAAATTGATTGATTGGCCACGTCGGGCGTGTGGTCTAGTGGTAAAGACGTTAGCCGCATAAGCTGAAGACCCGGGTTCGATTCCCGGTTCGGCCACCAGTGGGCCTTGCCGTTTTTTCTTTCGTGTATGATATCTATTTCAATTTACGGATAGAACTTATTTTTAAATACAATTTCTGTTTAATAAGTCAGGTAAAAATATATAAAGTAACTGAGTTGACCGTGACGTCACTCAATTCGATTTCATATATATTCCATATTATAAGCAAGCATAATATAGCAAGACGTTGAAATTCGTTTTGACAGTTCATAAAAAGAAGCTGATTTGACTAGGAAGCAAGTAGCCTTTTGCGGATTAATATATATGGCGATTTTTAAGAGCCGCTATGTGCTCCTTCACCCTCTCTTAAAAAAAATGTGAGTGGGATTGGGATATCAGTTCCATTGTGGTGTGTTCCATTGTTTGTCAACCTGCAATCAATATCACAATTTCCTTTAGCGGTTTCGAGGATGTGCTCTGCATAACCCATTTGGAAATACAGGAATATCTATTTTCATAATAAAGAAGTAATTCCGGTAATTCCCTAGCACGATCCCCGAGAGATATGATTTCGAATCGAATTTCGATCGCCGAAGCATTATGCTAATGCCTCCCCACTTTGGCATTCTGGCATTGCCGTCGATCGGCAATATTCTATGATTAAAATCTTTATTGTTTTCGCTATGTTCCTTGTAGATAAAGACACTTAAATTCGCTTAATGTAGATTTGAAAACCTTTGTTACTGTGGAGTTTAAAACTCATCACAGGACACTAGTATACAAACTGTACGAAGACATATTTATTTATTAGGGCCTATTTCTCAAAACTGAAAGTTACAAGTTACAACAAGTGACAACTGCTTGTAAATTATTACTTGTAGCTTCGAGAAATGGGCCCCAGATGTATTTATTACCAGTTGTTAAATCTTATTTTCACCACACCAACTGGCAAAGGCTTTCTTGATTCTTCGAAAACGGATAGAAAAAATGCATTTTACCCACAAGAGTGCAAAGTAATTTCATACAAATTTTAATTAGATTTCTTGTAACTATTTACACGGTAACGTATCAAAAATACACGGTAGCTAGTAGCTACGCAGAATGTTGTTTTAGAATGTGCGTGGTTGTGTTAGCTGTTATCTCAGAAGCGTCTCCATTAACATTCTCGAGCCGAAGCATACGTCGGGTGCTGATTTACTTCGCGTCGTTTATGCAAACTATATTAAAGGGAAAGGTTGCCAGCTTTGGAATAGAAATTGTAGATTTTTTGCCTCATAAGTATCTTAAAATGTTGTCATATGGAAAAATAGTTAAAAAGGAATTAAATCGATTTTTGAATTTCGAGCTCACGAATTCGCAGTTCGAAAGTCGTGGAAAACGACGTAATGCTATTTTTGAAAAAGGACGGCTATTTTAAAACCATTGGTAATGACCACTCGTTTTCGATTAAACTTAAATCGCTAGTGGTGGAGATATTATTGAACGAATTTCACGACATCGAATGGTCGAGATTAAAAAATCGGCCCCGAGATGAGAAACTTATCGAAGCAAAGTGTAAACTTCAAGTAGCTATGACTATTATGTGTTCCACAATTTTAATGGCAATGAAAAATAAAATTGAACATTCAAATGAAAGGTTGAAATTTGAACACAGCAAAAAATACGATGAATTCTTAATACAAAACTAGTCAAACGTATGACGTATTACTTACTCGTCATAAGTTGTGCATTCCAATAGTTAAGACGATACGGTAGGGGTCTAGGGGTCAATTCTCCATACAAACGCTCTCGACTATTTCCTCCCTGGTTTTTGAAGATAGAGCAATGATTTTTTCAACACAGATTGTTATTATTTTTATCTGTGTCGGACCGTTTTGATTTTTTTGATATTCTGCTTATTAAAGACTCTAGAGCCAATCAAACATATCCAAAAACGGCCTCTTTCATTGTGGCGCAAAAAAAGGTGTGAAATCTCAACTCAAAACTGGTAACAATTAACCAAAAAAGCTAAACGGTCCGACATAGATTATTTCATTGTTATTCAGATTCTTAAATTTTGTTCCGATTGATTAAGTTTTGAAGGAGGAAAGAGTCGAGAGCGGAACCTCGATTTTAAAGATTTTTTTGAAATATCTTTTGACTGAGTTGTTCTTAATGGACAATTTTTTTTTGATAAATCTAGTTAATAACACTTGTATATTTAACTAAAATTCCCAAGTTGAAAGGGGGGCTCCTTTCCATTTTAGCATTTTCGCTACCGTATCCTCTTAATATTTCTTGTGAGCAATATTAATTTTACACAGAATATCTTAAAACGTCCCCCATCCAAAAATAACTAGCAACACTCCCCATTAGCGCCATCCCCCTAATTCTACATTAATGTCTCGAGAAATTTAACAGTTATGCTCAGGTGAGAAGTGCACAGTTCTCCTTGAGTTGTGCATTTTAAGAGGGTGGTAATAATCGGTTCTCCATACAAACGTGTGTTCCTATTTTCCTCTCTGGGTATTGACATTATGGAAAACATTGTGACGCATTGTGATGTATTTTTTTAATCCATACTAATATTATAAATGGGAAAGTGTGTGAGTCTGTTTGTTTGTCCGTCCTTCACGGCAAAACGGAGCTTCGAATTGTCGTGACTTTTTAAGTGGAGATAGTTGAAAGGATGGAGAGTGACATAGGCTACTTTTGTCTATTTCTAACGCGAGCGAAGCCGCGGGCAAAAGCTAGTAATCTATAAAACTCCTCATTGGCACGGCATTCCTCGAGCCCGCAACAAAAGATACCTACAACCTACAGTCACCAGCATAAATAAGTGATGATATCTCTACCTTGTCGAAATTGTCGTGTTGACAATTTCGTATGACATTTCAAACAAGACGTTAAGATTGCTTTCAAAAAAAACGTCAAAAGAATGTAAAATTGATAGTTTTAGTCGGTGAAATACTACACTTTCCGTTATCTAATAGATATATTTAATTCAAGTTTCAATTAGAGCATCTATTATCTTGATTTTTATAAGACTGGATTTTTGAAAACGAACTCACTAAATTAATTGTGAATTTTTCTCTAATGCACGTTTCGAAAAACTCACGTATAGAGCTGAATTAGTCGTTCTTATTTGTAAAATTTGGACAATTTTGAATACTAAAACAGGTAAATTTATAATTCGTATATCCTGTACTACAATCTTCTCAGACTACATTTTTATTATAAGGTTTTGAAAAAGAGTAAACGAGGCTAAGACGAATTCAATTTTTTTCAGAAATTACCTAAAATTAAGTGACAATTTCTTTGAAAATCTACATCACGTCGAAATAATTTTTGTACTTAATTAATCTGCAACGTCTACTTAATGTTATGCCTTAGTGATTATAAATTGCTATTACATATTTATTTTTGGTAATTTTTGGA
Organism: Leguminivora glycinivorella; assembly: GCF_023078275.1. Classification (NCBI taxonomy): domain Eukaryota; kingdom Metazoa; phylum Arthropoda; class Insecta; order Lepidoptera; family Tortricidae; genus Leguminivora; species Leguminivora glycinivorella. The sequence continues at coordinate 5,286,632 of NC_062991.1, read as the reverse complement.
AAACGAGCTTTCATCGGTACAATTATTACCACATTTGGTAATTTTCTCATGGTATTTTGTTAGACCAAGTAGAAAAAGTCCTATATATATATCACAATATATATTTGTAAACTACTCGCAAAGCCCTTTAATTTGATACCACACATGGTATGATCAAGCGCGATTTCACTGTTTTTCACACGAAAGCCCTCTTAATGTGACAGGGTATAGAAATCATCACATATTTGTGCCGGTGACTATACAGCTTAGAGAAAATCAATTGATTATTAATAATAAATATGCAGACAACACGATCTTATCGCTAAAAAAGCAATTTCCTCCAGGCGATCTTCGGGTAATCATAGCTGCCCTTAGGTTATTTTTTAGATTTTTTGATAATTATGAGAGTTCAAAAATCACTTATTTGCTCCAAATATTTTAAAATAGGAAAAAAATGGAAAATTTAAACGTTGTGGTGTAGGACAATAATACCAGTTCTCAAAAAGTTTGTACACAGCCACGTCAGCAAATTTAAATTGATCCTATTTCGTTACCAACATTTAGTGATATAAGTCGACTTTCGTAAGATATATACAGGATAATTGTTATAATTAAGAAAATATAGATACCAGAGAACCTTAATGACCAAATAAAACTTACTAAAATCTCAATTCATAAAATAAATCTTGGTAACAAAAAAAAAACAAATTTAGCTTTTTCCTTAATTTTTGTACAAACTTTTCGAGAACTGCTGATAACTAAAATACTTCAAGTAGTAATTATAAAAATATTTCCAATGAGTTCAATATTCCGGGAGGAAAACGAGGACTTACGTTTATATGAATAAGCGGTTTCGGGTTAGTAGTCCCCTTTCCTTTTGATGGCATTTCAGAAGCACCCTGTATATTTGAAACGGGTATTAAAAGGTGTTTTCAAAAGCTTATTTTAATGAGTGTTATAACTGTTATGAGTGCATTTCGTTCTCTTAATGAAGTTTTTATGAGAAATCTACTTGTGTTTATCTAATTTAAGCTTTGAAATACAATTAAATATGAAGTACCTTACCTCTCGTCTTTATAGTTCTCATTTGAACCGCCAAAATAGAATCATAATTAGTGAAAATAATATTGGGATATTTTTAAACATACATACATATAATCACGCCTGTATCCCATAAAGGGGTCGGCAGGCAGAGCACATCAACTACTAAGTTTCAGTGCCACTCTTGGCAAAAAGAAGTTGAAAGAAATCCAAATTGTGACATTGCAGTGACAGGTTGCCAGCCTCTCGCTTTCGCCACTATTTAACACATATCCCACACCCACAGCCCACAGTCGACTTCTACGACACCCACGGGAAGAAAGGGGGTGGTGAAATTCTAATATAATATGGGATATGAAAGTTTTTTATCGCAAAAATCATTATTCGCAGACGCCACAGGCAAAAGCTGACTATATTAATTTAAATCTGAATTACTTATCGCTTGATGTCACATGAATTTCAATTAACGTTACATTTATCAGTAACACATCTAAATGAGAATTAAATTCAGCAGACCTGACATATCTCATTTTAAGCTACGACTTATGTAAAACAGCGAGAACACTCAATCACTTAAAGTCGTCATGTTTTAAGAACACGGATTATATAATACCTACACAGATATGCCGTTTTTAACCCCCGACGCAAAAACGACGGGGGTGTTATAAGTTCGACGTGTCTGTCTGTGTGTGTGTCTGTTTGTCTGTCTGTCTGTCTGTGTGTGTGTCTGTCTGTGACATCGTAGCTCCCGAACGGATAAACCGATTTCGATTTAGTTTTTTTTTTGTTTGAAAGCTGAGTTAGTCGGGAGTGTTCTTAGCCATGTTTTATGAAAATCGGTCCACTATGTCACGGATGGGGGTTTTTTCAAAATTTTAATTTTGTGGCTAGGGTAGGTTATACCACAAGTTCTTTTTCAAACCTACAAAACACTAGAAGCCTAAACACTACACAAATTAGGCCACAAACCCTTGAAGAAAGCGGCTTTATCACTAACTAAGCTAACTAACTACACACTACAGGCTCTGAGTCAAAGGCTCTACAATCTCTACATGTCTGTGGTAATTGGATGACTCTGCTAGAGCTCGCCGCGCTTTTTAATTCTAGGTAAATGACATTTTGCTTATAGAGTCAAAGAGTAAACAGTGTAAGGTACAGCGGGGCAATTACGACTGGAGGACAATCTTCAACTACTCTATTACTTCCATGATTTACAATTTTTCCGGTCTGACCTAGTTATATACCTCTTTCTCTTAAGCCTACATGTATTTTACACTACTTATTCAATGTCGAATTCTCAACTCTCAACACATGTTAATCCATACAAACCGTGTTAGATATTCAGTAACCAAATCTTGGTCCTAATTGAATTTAACATGCCACCGGCAGACGTCTAAGTTAGCTACGAATTATCACAGCAAATCGACTATGCTAACCACATCACGTGTACCTTGTACTATGTGTAGTCCGAGATCCGAAGACAAATATACTACATTCGTTCACTGATGCCTCAACGGCAAAGTTAGCTACGAATTATCACAGCAAATCGTCAAAACGACTAGGTTTTCCGTCTTTACCGCTTGCCGCTATTTTTGAAGGTGTAAGAGAACGTGTTACGTGATATTTAATTGCAATAACTCAAAAATTATGAACACTCAAGGACCTGGGAATTATTTCCTATCACTCGTAAGAACGAATCTCAGTACAAAATATGACACGCTCGGCCTTTATACATTTTTTTTAATTAGCCTCTTTTACTGTCCCACTGCTGGGCAAAGGCCTCCCCACGTTTTTAGGGTTCCGTAGCCAAAATGGCAAAAACGGAACCCTTATAGTTTCGTCATGTCCGTCTGTCCGTCTGTCCGTCTGTCCGTCTGTCCGTCTGTCACAGCCGATTTACTCGGAAACTATAAGTACTACAGTGATGAAATTTGATGGGAATATGTGTTGTATGAACCGCTACAAAATTATGACACTAAATAGTAAAAAAAAGAATTGGGGGTGGGGCCCCCCATACATGTAACTGAGGGATGAAAATTTTTTTTTCGATGTACATACCCGTGTGGGGTATCAATGGAAAGGTCTTTTAAAATGATATAAAGTTTTCTAAAAAACATTTTTCTTAAAGTGAACGGTTTTTGAGATATCAGCTCTCAAAGTCGTAAAAAGTATGTCCCCCCCCCTCTATTTTTATAACTACGGGGTATAAAATTCTAAAAAAAATAGAGGTGATGCATGCTAATTAACTCTTTCAACGATTTTTGGTTTGATCAAAGTATCTCTTATAGTTTTTGAGATAGGTTGATTTAACTGTAATTTTGGTTAAGTTATTGGTTTATTATATTTGCTGCTACGGAACCCTTTGTGCGCGAGCCCGACTCGCACTTGGCCGGTTTTTTCCACTCGACCCTGACGTCAGCGTTGTCTCACCATTTTGGGTAGAATGCGTCCAAATCGTCCCGCCATCTCCTTTTTGGTCTGCCCGAACTCCGGCCTGCCCCCGTCTATGGTGTTTCGCGGGTCCCTAGTCTGTCTCTGATAACTATAAATATCTTGATCTTATTTATTATCCTAATAATAAAGATATTTAACGAACTGCCTCAAAGTGCAATCGGCTCTCGGCCTACGATAACTAAGTAATATGACGTCACAATACGGTCTCGAAGACAACAATTTGACATGTTATGTACTTTGTTAACAAGATCCTAACTTGATTGTATGTCACTGTTGTCATATACATATAATATGTTAATGTCACTGTTGTCATATACATATAATATGTTCTCCGGCCTGCCCCGTCTATGGTGTTTCGCGGGTCCCAGTCTGTAATCATTACAGATAGAGGAACTTTTATTATCTTAATATAGATATTCAACGAACTGCCTCAAAATGCAATCGGCTCTCGGCCTACGATAAGTAAGTAATATGACGTCACAATACGGTCTCGAAGACAACAGACATGTTATGTACTTTGTTAACAAGATCCCAACTTGATTGTATGTCACTATTGTCATATACATATAATATGTTACGATTGTTACCAACTACTCCAACAAGTAACGTGCAGAAGCCGATTTCGGCTCAATTACGAATGGTGTGACTGGTGTGAGCATTTATTTATTTATTTATTCAAAGAAAATTTTACAACATTACAGCTTATTTATATACAAGGTGCTCGCGAGGAACCCATATAACTTTAACGGCATATTCTTGGTCACATTTTAAGACTAAAATGTCATATAATCTTTTCTAGATTTCGTCTAGTTTCAGAGTTATTGCCAATTAAAAAAAAACATTTCCGTATTGTTACTCAGTAGAAAAGGTCTTCCTATCGGCGCCGAATGGCGCTGATGCGCAATTGTGGAGCATAGTCTAACAGTCGTCATTGATAGATGTTAAAATGTGACAATGCGCTGTAAAATTGAAGGAATTAAGCTAATATCCGCTTTGTGTGGTAGGGCACAGCACAGCGGATATCATCTCGCTCGAATCTAGAGCCGAGCCCAACTGGGGTAGTACCTCCGCCTTACAGAAGACCGCAGCCAAATAGCACTAGACCCTACTCATAGTGTTGTGTTCCTGCCGGTGAGTAAGGCTGCCAGAGCTCTACGAGGGTGCGGTGTGCTGATGACGGGAGGACTTACGGAACTGCCTTATTCCGTCTGTTGTCCTTTGAGTCGTCGGCAACCCGAACCCTCCTTGGAACTTGTGCACTCCTTTTTACTGTGTATTTAACACAGCAAAAGGGAATGTACAAGTTTCTAATGGGGTGGCAACGCGCATGTGACACGCTTTGAGTTGCAGGCGTCCATAGGTTACGGTGACCGCTTTCCGTCAGGCGGGCCGTACGCTTGTTTGCCACCGACGTAGTATATAAAAAAAATATATATAACAAATACAGCATTATTAAAAAGATAGCTCACAGAAGCGTATAAAACGAGAGCAAAGTTGTCTAAATCCATCATTAAACAAATCGCATTCTGGTGCAACGGGCATTGTTTTATACTAATATGGAGCTTCGGGATTCAAAATGTTAATTGCTGGTGGTAAGCGATCACCGCCGTCCATGAACACCCGAATCACCGGTGGCCTATTTCACCAAAGTGACATTGACACGACACTGACAGAGCTGTGCCTATTTCTGGGTGGATAAAAAACTTTGTTACTCAGCGTCAATTTTTTTTATACCACGTCGGTGGCAAACAGGGATACGGTCCGCCTGATTGAAAGCGGTCACCTTAACCTATGGACGCCTGCAAGTCAAGGGGTGTCACATGCGCGTTGAAGAAGCAACGAACGGCGAATAGGGATGACGACTACATAAAAAAATGGGATTCCGTCAGTTATATCGTCCAAAAATACTGAACACATATTTTTCGCTTTTTCTAATTAATAAAAAAATACAAAGATATACATCAAAGTTCCGAAGTGGGGGCTTGTGACGTTGTGACGTCACTTCTAAGTAAAAATTGAACCTAGGCGTGACGATGTACCGTCGTCATTTTTCGTTTACGAGAAAAAAGATAAAATACGTGTCTAAAATTCTTTGATACTTTAACTGACGGACTAATTCGTTTTTTTAGTCGTCTCGCCTATTGTCATTGTCAAGCGACAGGTGTCACTGTGGAGACACAGCCTACAGACTCTTAACAAACACTATTATAACACAGTCCTTTAAGATTGACGTCAAATATCTCACTATATATCGTCTCAAATTAGCGTCATGTCGAAATTTATTAACATTTCTTTCCATAACTTTCACAACATCTTATATCATCAACCCATGCTTTATAAATTGACACCTAAAGGAAATACACTTAAAGACGATTATTAATTGATGTATATAAGTAGATTAAGATGATGTTAGGGTGGTGTAGTAAGCAAACATTAATCTTAACGAAAGTGGAAGATCCGCGCAAAATCGGCTTTTCTTACAAACGTGGTCCCCATTTTCCCCTCAAAATATTAACGTTATAAAAAATTATAAAAAATATCTTGATAGACATAGAGATGGAGATACGTTTATTGGTAGAGATCATACACTGTCAAACATTGTTACAATAATGTTAAAATAGTACAAAAAAGATGTTTTAACTTAAATACAATCCAATGGTTGTACATCAACTACTGCTATGCCCTTATGTTTGATTATCAAAAGAGTTAAGCTATTGAAAAAAAAATGGTTTTAGTTGTAATTTTTACACGTCTCAATTTTTTTTAAATTTGAACGAAGGGTCATAGTTAATGTGGGGCTTATTATAGAGGGCGTTCTAAAACCTCCATGTGCTAGGAACCCTAAGAAACACTTCCTGCCGAATCGCGTAGTTAATGTGTGGAACTCTACCAGAAACCGTTATTAGTGCGCCGTCAGTGAACTGTTTTCAAAAATAGACTGGACAATTATATTAGAACTTTGAAAAGTGCAAAATAAACACAAGTGCAGTGATATACACGCATCAGCTCGAAGAGCTGCTAGTTTATTGTATCAAATAAATAATCAAATAATAATAAATGGGTTCCCGTAGTAAACTATATTTGGATTTCTGTTTTTTATCTTGTTGTATATTGTTTACAGCTGTTGTTTCTCTATAAGCAAAACAGAGGGCAGCATGTCGAAAAGACAGGATTGTTTTAAATAGAGGATCAAATTGATTGAAGCTTTTTGCAAATAAACTTAATTATGTAAATGTATAAATTAAATAATTATTCTAAATACAAAAATTCCATAAAAAACGAAACCTTAAATTAAAAAAGGTATTTTTCGCGTCTTCGAGATCTCATATGCGAAGTAACCTACGAGACCCAAGAAATTTACCGACGATAAAAAAGCAGAATACCCCGGACATGCTACGGATGCCCAAACCTCTGTGTTTAATGGGAAGCGCCCCATGACACCATGAGCGGTCACTGAACTGATTGAAAACGTGCGTCATGTCATTAATATCTCATCATAAATATTTTCAATAATTTCAATATCCGGAGAGAAAAATGGTGACTACCTTTGTGTGAAGAAGCAGCCGTTCCCTTTTAGCTCTGCAAATGGAAATAGAGGCAAATTGGACCCCTAATGAGCACTTACATATGCGAAGGAACTAATTGATATTTTCCCATCAAACATCGTGACGCGCCTATTTTCATAAAGATAAACCGAAATCTGGATTAATGAAGGTATTTTGATATGATTTGAATGTACATACGTGTGTAATATGTCATGTTTGTTAGTATTTGTCAGGTTCAATCTATAGGTAGGTTAACCTTGGATTCTTTAATATAAAGTTAATAAGTTTTTTTGCAAAAATTTAATTTTTGGCACAAGCTTTTATCGTCGATTGTACTTTTCTTTCAACAGTCATCTACTGCTCTCCTAAACGTTTCTAAAAACCCCTTACTCGATGGGGATACAACGTTTCATGACAGAGTTCCTATGACCACCTTTCTGCTCCATCATCAGATCAGCTCTATGATACCATAATATTGCATTGTCACGTGTTTTACATATGTGTGCAAAACTTCAGCTCAACTGGAAACCGGGAAGTGGGTCAAATTTAGCTTCTACGTTTTGGCGTTTTGACCCAAACTAACATACTAAGCCCACTTGCACCAACCACTTAACTCAGGATTAGTGGGCTGTCATCTGTTAACTCTCCATTTCCTCGGGTTAACTCTCCATTTTCGTTGGTGCAAGTGGCCCTAACAATGCAAGTTGAATAAAAGCTTGTAAAAAGAAACAAAAATTGACCACCAAACTGGTTTTTAGGGTTCCATAGTCAACTAGGAACCCTTATAGTTTCGCCATGTCTGTCTGTCCGTCCGTCCGTCCGTCCGTCCGTCCGTCCGTCCGTCCGTCCGTCCGTCCGTCCGTCCGTCCGTCCGTCCGTCCGTCCGCGGATAATCTCAGTAACCGTAAGCACTAGAAAGCTGAAATTTGGTACCAATATGTATATCAATCACGCCAACAAAGTGCAAAAATAAAAAATGGAAAAAAATGATTTATTAGGGTACCCCCCCTACATGTAAAGTGGGGGCGGATATTTTTTTTCATTCCAACCAACGTGTGATATATTGTTGGATAGGTATTTAAAAATGAAGAAGGGTTTACTAAGATCGTTTTTTGATAATATTAATATTTTCGGAAATAATCGATTCTAAAGGAAAAAAAAGTGCGTCCCCCCCCCTCTAACTTTTGAACCCTATGTTCAAAAAATATGAAAAAAATCACAATAGTAGATCTTTATAAAAACTTTCTAGGAAAATAGTTTTGAACTTGATAGGTTCAGTAGTTTTTGAGAAAAATACGGAAAACTACGGAACCCTACACTGAGCGTGGCCCGACACGCTCTTGGCCGGTTTTTTTCCTTTTTATCTTTGTCACTGAAACTGAAACTTGAGTAGTTTAATGTGCTCTGCCTACCCCTTTATGGGATACAAGCGTGATTGTTTGTATCTTAGTTACTAAGATGTAGCTTATGTATTTGTACTATTAGTGTTCTTTTATTTTCTTGTGTATTTACTAATAACCTTAACATACAAAATATGTATTGAAAATATGTTATTCCTGTTTAATATTGAAATTTTGTACACAAGTTTATCTATGTATAAATCACTCTAGGGATCTGTATTGTGGTAATTAGGTACAGAACAATTGAAGCTTAATTAAAACGTCTAGAATTACAGAACGTCTGTGTACTCCCTTAAGTATTCTATAAATGCATTGTTCTGGTTCTAAATTTCACGTGCATTCTTCTTCTATTCAGATTAAGATAATTGTTGTTTCTTCAAACGAAGTTTAATATGAAAGAGTACAGTTTAAAGGTTTTTACATGTTCACATACATTTTAAAATGTAGACACCACAGCGTGGTAAGATAGTTATATTTAAATTCGTTATTAAGTGATCTATATGACCATAAAAATGCATTGCAAATAAAAATAAAAAATAAATAGTTATTTGTTATACAAGGGGGCAAAGTTGTATTTTAACGCCGAGTGTGGAACACACGAGAAGTAAAAAAAATACATTTGCACCCGAGTGTAACACAAAACTTTTCCCCTCACTATAGCGAGGAAACTACAACGCAAAAAATGCATTTATCACTGCTTCCAGTAGTTCCACAGGTGGTAAATCATCTTTATTACTAGATTCACCTACTTTTATCAATTTTGAAGCAGTTAATTTGACTTTATTCTAGGTCAAATTACTTTACCCACTAGTGGATAAAATGCGTTTTTACCCGCTGGTATTAAAGGACAAAACACGTGTTTCCGAGCTAGTGAGGGGAAAAATATATTGAACTGTGCATGTACATTTTAAAACAAAACGATAGCTGTGGGCCACATTCACAAATACAAATAGCACATACAAAATAGTATTTTATGCAACTGGTGGTTAAAAGAGGTCAAAAAAGGTGAGTGGCGTGGGTAACAATTTGAGGCGAAGCCGAAAATTGTTAATAAAGACGCCACGAGCATTTTTTGACTCAGTTAAACACCGTTGCATACAATACTTTTTCTACGACCAAGCACTTATTTTGAAAGAAAATTATAAATTCAACAAATACCTACTTTCAGTCATCTTAGTTATCTAGTGGACCGCCTACAATTTTGAATATGCAGTTTGAGTGCAAACATGAAAATAAAACTGTCTATGGTATGATTCTTTGAAGCCTGGCCACTAAGACGAATCGAGCCGAGTTGAATCGAGTTCTCATACATTTGAATGCGATTCGACGCGTCGCCAATGAACGCAGCAGAAAACGAAGGAGTCTCGACTCTGCGAATTGGTTTGTTAAGTTGGTAGCAATGTATTTACTGAACTTTAACAGCTATATCGTGCTACTGCTACTAAATGTTTTCAGGGTATAGACTAGATAGACTTGTCCTGACATCTTTTATGTAGGGTTTTAAAGTTCTATGCACGACCTTGTAACTCACGAATAACAATACGGGAGTAGAAAAACAGAATAAATACATGCACAAACTCAACTAAAAATGGACTACCGACGGCTCTGTAGTATTTTCGGAAACGATGAATGCCTCAATTTTTTAGATTTAAGTTTATTTTATTGCGAACCTGTAATGTCCCACAGCTGGGCGGTTTTCCCCGCTTTTTCCATTCCTCCCGGTTTTGAGCAGTCCTCGGCCATTCTTCCAAAAAGCAGTCAAACTCGTTCCGCCATTGCATACGTGGTCTGCCGGGTCCCCGTTTTGGCCTGGGCTGCCGCCTGTCACTCTGTGGTAATCTCCGCTCATTCGGCAGACATGTCCAGCGCAGTCCCACTTCAGCTTTAAATTTAAATATAAAATATTATTCCAAGATTTCATCTAGTTTACTGAATGGAAACACTCAGGGGAATATTAACAAGAATGCTCGTGATTTTATATTTATAATAAAACCTTTTTCAGGTGAGTAAATTGAATTCGGGTAGATCAGACGGACAAAGGGAACACTTTGCTTAAAATGTCGGAGAGCGATGTGCGGGAGTGAATATAGATGTCCAAAAGGGTTCTGTATGCCTAGATGATTCTTGTGAAATTCTGTTAGTTTATTTTATACAATAAAGTACATATATCAAAACTGGATCATAAAAAAACTAGTCTAAACTCCATTGGATCCAACGCAAAAATAGTTATTTGTTATACAAGGGGGCAAAGTTGTATTTTAACGCCGAGTGTGGAATTGAAAAACGAGCAAGTGAAAGGATTCTATAGTTGAAAATCGGTCTACTATGTCGCAGTCAGAGGTTTTCTCAAAATTTAATTTTTTTAGCTCTGGGGTTGTACTGAACCCTAGAAAAAGGTTGCTTATTGGGTCTAATGCAGGGCCGGGGCTAAAACGATTTGTAACGCGGTCACCAAAATTGAAACGACGGCAAGTAGACGTACTCAATTCCGAAGTGTACCTATCTGTATGAGTTTTTAACCCCCGCAAAAAACGACGGGGTTGTTAAGTTTGACGTGTCTGTTTTTCTATCTGTCTGTAGCTCATAGATTTCGAACGGATGAACTGATTTGGATTTCAGTTTTATTTTTTTGAAAGCTGAATTTGCCGGGACCCGGTAGTGTTTTAAATGTTTGATAAACATCTGTCTACTATGTCGGGGATTTTTTTCAATATGCTATACGTTTACAAACAACCATACACAGTATACTCATGTTAACAAACTTTTTTTTTGTTTCAGGTAATACATACACGAAGATATTTAAGAGGACATTGAATATATTCCAGGCACTTATTTAATTATTACAATCAAAGGTAGTAACAGTAGTATAAATATACAGTGCTCAACAAAACTATGGTATAAGTTTGACTGTGGAGTCAAGAAATCAAGCAATACTTCTAAAAGTCCCTGACTTATTCCGTCTATTGTCCTTTGAGTCGTCGGCAACCCGAACCCTCCATGGAACTTGTGGACTCCTTTTTACTGTGTATTTAACACAGCAAAAGGGAACGTACAAATTTCTAATGAGGTGGCAACGCGCATGTGACATTATTTGAGTTGCAGGCGTCCATAGGTTACGGTGATCGCTTTCCATCAGGCGGGCCGTACGCTTGTTTGCCACCGACGTAGTATTAAAAAAAAGAGGGATAACAGGATATCATCATCATCATCATCAAGGTTAACATTTGAGTACTTATAAAACATTTAAATAGGTAACATAAATGCAGGAAGACGATCCCTTAGCTACCATCCACACTCATAAGGAACCGTCCCCACTGAGTCGTCGCGTGTCTCGTTGCGAGCAACGGACGTCTCCGCCACGCCGCCTGAATGTAATTCAAAAAACGTCTCCTTAGTACATTTTGTATAGGAAGAACGTAAGACGCGCCCCCAGGTGGCGCATGCGTCTTATGAGTGTGGATGGTAGCTAAGACGCATGTCTTGCGGCGCGCAACGGACGTCTCTGCCACACCGCCTGGGGGCGCATGTTACGTCCTTCCTGTACAAAATGTACCGAGGAGACGTTTTTTTAATTACATTCAGGCGGCGTGGCGGAGACGTCCGTTGCGCGCCGCAGAACACCTTCTAAGAAATACTTTTCTAACCATCTTTTAAAGATTTTTGTTTGGTTCCTGTGTTAGTCACTTGGCAATGAGTTCAGTAAGTAAACGTTACGTTTTTTAAGTGTTTTGTCACATTATATTCCAAATCGCATCACATTTCTTCTATACTCTGGTCACGCAGTGTGTGGGCGTCAAGGTAACATAAACTGTTATACTTGGCATTAAAGTTCTTGCTATCAGGCGTTATCGTAAGTCCAAATGGCAGTCAGAGTTGTTGAAGATGTCTTAGATCTTTGATAAGAAGTAACGGGGACCACATGTCTTGAGAATTAGATTGTGACACGTACTTAAACTAGGTACAGTTAAGTTATAGATATAGTTCGAAAAGCTTTTCTTCGTATTTTTACGGAAACGTTCGTATTTGTTGTGCTAGTTCAGACAATTAAAACCGAAATAAATTACACATATGAAAGAAAAAGTGACCAAGGCCTCCAGTGCCTGAGGCTGGAATCGAACCAGCGTACCATGCTATTTCCGCTCGGCCACCCAGGTCACAGCTGCTGAGGTCGAAATTATCTCTCATATGAGTAATCTATACAAGGGCTCGTAGCGCCCTTTGACCATCCCTAGGGTAACGGTATGGTTCTTGCCCCCCATATCAACCAAACTCAGGTTGGTTTCAACACAGCTCGAGAGATGGCGCTGCTAAATCAATAAGTTGAAATATTTTCAATAGAATGTAATTTGACTTGTTTTAATTAGAGTTCAGACAATGTCTGTACGTTTTGTACTGAGACTGACTGAAATAAAGTGACACGTTCGTAAGTCCCGTGAAAATACGAAGAAAATGCTTTTCGCACACCTGTTTATATGCCTCTCTCTATATAAATATCTGTATAGATGTATAGTTGCGGAGAAAGTTCCAAAATCTAGGGAGTTTTTCAGGGTCATTCCACGAGAAAGTCGCTTACGAAATACTTTTGCCTGTATGGCAGCTATATCAATCAAATCCGTAAAGCTCGAGAAAATACTGCCAATTGTTAACCAAGTCATGAAAGGTTGTCAGACACAACTTCGCTTTCTTAGCGTCTTTAGAAGAATTAGAAGAATTGCATGTCGTAAGCGACATTCTAGTGGGATGCCCCTTCATCTTCTCTTGCTGTTGATGTTGACGTTTTCTAATGCAAAGCTACCATTTTTTTTGTTTCGAGATATTCGTTATTAAATAACCTAAACACAAACTTAAAATTTTGAAAAAAACCCCGAACCGCGACGTAGTGGACCCATTTTCATGAAACATGGCTAAAAATACAGGAGTGTTCTGCTCCTACTAACTCGGCTTTTAGACAAAAAAAACTAAATCTAAATCGGTTCATCCGTTCGGGAGCTACGATGCCACAGACAGACACACACAGACATCAAAAGTATAACACACCGTTCTTTTTCTTAAAAAAAGCTTATATTAGCTGTCATTTTGCGAAACATTGATATTTGTTATTTTGTACCTTTTGAGTATAATAAATAAACAGTGCGTAGGTATAACATCCAATACTGCAAGCAGGCCCGAGTTGGGAACACCCGGCCGCTGAATATTTAACTTGGCCGCACGGAGGTGCTCATCAAAAATGCAGTGCAGCCCTCGTTTTAATTATAAGCCAGTTTGGAGAATGGCTGTTTAAATACCTCGCATGTGTGGCATTGTACCCTGTCTCATTTAAACCGTGGTCTATTTGCCATAAGAAGTCGCATTGATGTTTACTGTGTAAAGGTTCTACAGTGGCCTATGATTCAAATTGGTTGACTGTAGGTACATTAAAAAGTATTTAGAGGTAAACTCTAAAGGCTTGGCCAAACACACAGCGCGACGCAGCGTGGCGCCCGCGCCGCGTGGCGCCGGCGTGATGACTGTTCAAACAGGGCGCGCGCGGATCACGCCGGCCTCGCGCTCTCAACACGCCATCATCGCGCGCGCGAACGCGGCGCGGGCGCGGCGCAATGCGGGCGTCTACACCATGCGCCCGCGGAGGGTCGCTCATTCCTTGACTGTGTGAGTGAGCGCGGCGCAGCGTGCCGCGGCGTCCGCGCCGCGCAGCGTTGCGTCCGCGCCGCGTGGACGCGCGGGGCTCGCGGCGCGGGACGCGACAGGAGCGGGCGCGATGCCTGCAGTCTGTTTGAAGTCGCTAACCTGTTAGCACATGCTACGGTCGCGCCCTGTGTTTGACCTAGCCTTAAGGCCTGAGTGGACGCTCATGTTGGGTGTGCAACAGGGCGCGGCATGCGGCGTGCATGTTAAACAATCGAAGCTCATACAAGTGTCCTGAGTCCACGCTGGATAGGGTCCGCCCGCTGACCGCCCCGCCAAACGCTTCCAGCGTCCAACCAGACCTTACACTAAAGATTTTAGCCAGATAAGTCAGGTTTGACCAACGCGTTTCTCGTCATCAGGTGTCGTATGGAATGACCCATTTATATGCCGTTCCCATAGTTGATAACAATATACACGTGTGCCTAATTTTGAGAAGACTTAGCGGCAACCCACACTCGGGCGGCGCGGCGCAGACGTCCGTTCCTCGTCTTACGACGTGCGTCGCCTGAGTGTGGATTGTCCCTTAAGTTCATTTTTCGCATTAACCAAGGTAAAATTCATACTGCTGGAGCTGGCCATGATGCTCAAGGAGAAGGAACCAACAGATGTCATATTATACCATAGATCAAGCAAACGTTTCTACTTAGCGTGTCAAATGAACTCAGTAAAATCCACTAAGTTGTCCGTCTTTAAGACGATACGGTAGGGGTCAATTCTCCATACAAACGCTCTCGACTATTTCCTCCCTGGTTTTTGAAGATAGAGTAATGATTTTTTCAACACAGATTGTTATTATTTTTATCTGTGTCGAACCGTTTCGATTTTTTTGATATTCTGCTTTTTAAAGACTCTAGAGCCAATCAAAAATTTCCAAAAACGGCCTTTTTCATTGTGGCGCAAAAAAAGGTGCGATACTCAAGATTGGTAACAATTAACCAAAAAAGCTAAACGGTCCGACATAGATTATTTCATTGTTATTCAGATTCAAATTTCGTTCCGATTGATTAAGATTTGAAGGAGGAAAGAGTCGAGAGCGGAACCTCGATTTTAAAGATTTTTTTGAAATATCTTTTGACTGAGTTGTTCTTAATGGACAATTTTTTTTCGATAAATCTAGTTAATAACACTTGTATATTTAACTAAAATTCCCAAGTTGAAAGGGGGGCTCCTTTCCATTTTAGCATTTTCGCTACCGTATCCTCTTAATCGCAGCTTGCAGCTTTCGAGTATCAATTTTTATAAGTTGAAGTCAACAAAAACATTAAAAATTCCTCGTTACGTGATATTTAATTGCAACAACACAACAATTATGAACACTCAAGGGCCAGAGACATATTTAAAATTACAGGCAAGTAACAACTTCGGTACAAAATCTGACACGCTCGGCCGCCATACAAATAGATGAACTTCTTTCTTCTATCTAAATCTAATTCTGTGGTTGGTTACCTTCTCTCTCGTGTCTATGTGTCTTTTAAACTTACGTTGGTACTTTTTATTATACTGTACTTACGTTTACTTGGCACAATATTAAGTATCAAATTGAATTGTAACAATCACAACACACGTGTGATCTTCAATGGATCCTGATAGTTTAATTAGTGTGTAACGTCTCAAAGGATACAATTGTGTACGCATCAGCTGTGAAAGTTAGTTGTCGATGTCATGTCGGCATCAGTCAGTTGTGAACACGTGCAATAATTATCACATAAAGACACAGGTACCTTATTGAACATATGTTCATTCAAACATACAGATAAAAGTAGAAGGCCCACAAGGCTAGTGTCTGTTACAACAAACCGTCTGTCACCGTTAGTTAGTGTCAAGACTGTCAAGCGTGCAGTCAACCAATTGGAACCCTAGGCCACTGTACAACTATGTCATAGTGACGTTATAAATCAGATTGTAAGAAATCTCTTACTGCTTGTCATTTTAACATGGTTGTAGAGTGGCCTAGGGTTCCAATTGGTAAACTGTACACATACCTAGTTACCTACTTATATGTATCAGTTTTTAATACGTTTTTACGATACGTTACAAGTGCGAAACGAGTGGAGATAAATTAAAACACGGTGGCATACAAAACAATGCAAAAATACAACAGGATGGCTTAAAAGAATACATTTTTGAGTGTTCCCATACAAAACAATGTTATAAGTTTGAAAATACTCCCGAACAGATGGATGGTTTTTTTTGTCTGAAAGCTGAGTTAGTCGGGAAAGTTTAATGAAAATCGGTTTTGCAGTGTTCCCAAAATTTAATTCAAGATAGAAAAATAAACAAAATATGCGAGACTAGATAGGCAGTCTTGATATGGGTAATCTAACCCCGAAAATAATTAAAAGAAAACTTCTATTCTGTTGCAGTTTTCGGATTTATTCGGCACTTTTCAATTGTTTTGGAATTATCCGACCAGGTGCCGTAGCCGAATGGCATTTCTGTGACGCGAAACGAAAACGAAACGCCGCGAAAGTTAGTCTGGCTCTGTCGCGCCAATACGCAAGGGCGATATAGAGATAGATATCTACGAGCGTTTCGTTTCGTGAGCGTTTGTGCCATTCGGCTACGCACCCAGGCACCGTAGCCGAATGGCATCTCTACGACGCGAAACGAAAACGAAACGCCGCGAAAGGTAGTCTAGCTCTGTCACGCCAATACGCAAGAGCGATAGAGAGAGATTGCTGCGAAATATATATTATCGTGAGCGTTTCGTGAGCGGTTGTGCATTCGGCTACGAACACAGGTAACCTTACCTATAAAATACCCAGAATACCAGGTGTAAAACTTTGTAGCTAAATTCTGAATTTCAATTTCGTACCAGAATAAATGTTTCCCCTAGTGAGTTATCGGAATATTCCCAACAATTTCTTAATTTTCTGAAGCTAGGCTTGTGCCGTTTCGTTAGTTGATCAGAGCGCTCCGATTTCGTTCAATCGCTCGCACGAACTAGTTCGCTCTTTTACCAGCGACCACTAAGGTGTAGGTTGGAAAGATCAGAACAAATGGGACCGAATAGTGTCAAAATGATTCTTATAAATAGTCCACAGATAACAACAATTCCGGGCCCAAAGGTTGTAAGTCACCAAAGCTTAATATGAAAATTTGACCGTTTTTGTGTTGCCCTGCTAAATAGCTCGCTCTCGGTCGGCGCTGTCACACACTCGTTCTCGATTCAAACCTCTCGCGCTCACCGATCCTATACTGAACTAAATGAGCAAAGACCGATTTACAGAGCACGGAAAGATTCAGTTCATTTCGGTCATTGATGGGATTTAATTCCTAACAGTTCATAGTTCGTGAACGACACAAGCCCATTTTAAGTACAAAAAGAAGATATGAACGTAATTTTCAATTGTAATTCCGACATTGCTCTTCAAAATCACAAAAGGGAACAAGCCTAACGGCTTTGTCACAATCATAATGTTGACAACATAAACATATAATAATCTCCATCATCTTGTCGTGGAACTATGACCATTTTAGCAATCTTCCCTTTCACCTTAAAAGCAAGACATAACAAGTTCAACTAAGGCTGGGAATCCTTTGAGCGCTCGTTGAGATTATTTCTCGTTCCCGTGACGGTTATGTGACTTATGTTGTATATATACATTGTACACACACACAGACACAGAATTACGATGCGTTTACAAAGAGCGTGTGGTCTCGAGACACATGACTGTAAGGTACAGCGGGGCAAATCTTTGGGGCAATTGTAACTGATCTATTTTTTCTATTATTACACTATGAAGTTGATATCTACATGTTTAAACTGTGTTCAGTTTAAACATGTACACCATATATATAACCGGTGGGCACTCTATTTAATAATGCAAACATTGTAAAACATGGACCAATTACGTACATTTGCCCCCCAGTCGAGATTTGTCCCGCTGTACTGAAGTTTTGAGTTAAAATACAATATTGTTTAAGGATCTTTGTAAATTCTTAGTGGCTTCCAATTTATTTGTTTTTTCAGAGAGTACGAAAGTCATTTTTTTATTATTATAAATGGGCTTACTCTTGAGAGAGATAGACGTGGCCTACAATGGAGTGAGCTCGCCCTAGATGCCTGTTCACCCTTGATTTGAAGGTCCTTGCACTTACTATGAGCTTAGGCAATAATATGCAATACCCATTACTTGGAACCGTGCAGACCTTTGTTCCAATCAACAAGAGTCCTGCCGTTACCATGCATGTACATCAGGGAGTTGGCACTATTTGTTCATCAACATCCAAATATGTTTCCGACTCACGCTCAGGTTTTCTCAAGGTCAACACGGTATAGATCTCGGTTACACTTACCCCTTGCTACGACTCAAATATATAGGCAGAACGCGTACTGTATGGGGATACAAGTCTATAATAAGTTACCAAGTGGCTTCAAAACCTGTTCACCTAAACATTTTAAGAAATTATTGACAGATTGGCTATTAAATAAATGTTTTTACTCCATAAACGAGTTCCTCAATACTGACGAAAATGATAATGAGGAATAATTTAAAAAATTGTATGCTAGCTTTAGTCAAGAATAATTTATCCAGCCAAAATTATGTAATTAATTATTGTTTTAATGTAAGTATTGTCTATATATTGTATGTTTATGTAGTTCAAATTTAATTGCACGAAATAATGGATTATTTTTGTAATTTTTGCATGCTCAGTTGTGAGTAGAGTACACTGTACCACTGATTGTATGTTACCATCTATGCACCCACTGTATTCTGGCAAATAAATACTTTGTATCTTTGTATTTTATCTTGTATCTTGTATCTAGGCTTGGACAGAGATAGGTGACCTAATACGAAGGGAAATCTATACCCCTCAGTACAAAAAGCAAAGTCATCGGAATGAATATCATGACGGTGAACACTCAGTCACGAAAGAAAAGGAAAATCTCTAAGATATTCTCATAAAACTACTAGTATTAGGGTTTAGGTTCCGCCTGATAAACGGAGGATGCTGGTTCAAATCCAGCTTGGGACACTTGGAGGCCCCGGTCACAGTGGTCAGTTGGTCACTTTTGATTTGGATATGACATTTCAGTTTAGTTCAAAAGTAAAACAGATAGAAAGCCCAAAGATATTGTAAAAATGGAAGCCGTGAAAAACCAGCTTCAATTTCAGAAAACTACCATATATTCTTGAGGATAATGAACGCGGCGATAAAATCCGCGTTACCAGAATAAACCTCGCCGATTTACTGGCGGTGCTTCGATTCCGGCTGCCAGACAAGTGCCGACTTAACTTAGTCACAAAAGTATTCAAAGTATTGCTAGACAGGAACAGGTGCGGGCCGAAAAGTCCGGTGTCCAGTTGGTCGGCCCAAGTTGCTCGATCTTTAGTATCTTTACCCATCCGTGACTCGCGCGGCATTGGCCAGATCTGGTGTGATACCACCGAAAAACGATCAAAGTTGCGTGCTCGTGTGTTGGATTCAAAACTCATTTTTATTTATCGTGACAGCTAAATGTAAACGTCATAATTTCATCGAAGTTTCACGTTTAAAATACCGTTTGCACCGACGACAATGTTTTAAATCGCCGCCAACTTCGCGAAGACTGCGTGATAAAAACAAGCTTCATTTGTATGGCAGCTGCATGCTGGAACACCCTTCCGCCGCCCAATCGTAAACGTAACGTAAACTCGGCCAACCTGCAAATTCCCGCAGTAAAACCGCACTCAAATTTATACAAATCTAATCAGAATTAACGGAGTTCTTTTGTTTTTCTAATACGATGAAGAAGCTTGGATTTTTGTTTGATTAAAAATTTATAGAAAATTGTTTTAATTGAATAGGTACAATAATAAGTAATGGGGTAAATGTCAAAGGTTTTGACACTTTCTGTCAACACACAGTCTCTAGTTTTGTGGGATAGGGCTTGGTTTACCTTATATATGGGTGGCATTATAAGGGTGCATTCGTTCTCCCCGCCTAGACGTCCGAAGATAGAAAGGAGAAGGATTTTTTAAATGAAATAAAAGAAGGTATTTTAAGGGATTTTTCATTGCCTCAAATATAACATCTTATGCGGTTAGTACCTATTCCGTTTGTCCGCACAAAACGATTTGCCTCATCTTTTGTGATGCGGACTGCAAAGGAATGGGATACGTTCCCACCATCTGTGTTCCCAGTAAAATACGACCTCGGTCTCTTTAAAGCAAGAGTGAATATGCTATCATTGAATCGGCGAGCTCCATCTTAGACTCTGTCTTCACTTTCCATCAGGGTCGACCGCTGAAAAAAAAAGTGGCGTAAACATACTACTCCTAGTATTCTGGGATTTAGGCATGGATGGTTTACATTCATTTGATTCTCAATGTTTGTATGAAAAACTGAGTACTTAGACTTTTTTCTTATTTTAATCAAATAATCCTCGTAAATTTTTTTCAAACTTCAGTCATCGACAATTTTATATTTCTTGCTTTACGAAGGCTGACAAAATACCTGAAACAATTTTATTTGTATAGACATACGAATAACATCGCGTTACAAGCGTATTTTACAGCGTTTGTTACAAATAAATCCCAGTGATTGTATACTTTTTTGTTAAAACTACCAAAAACGAAAGAAGCAAGGAAAACCATCGCACACTCCTAGTGGCAACCCTAACAGCCAACACTAAAGATCTTTACGACTGCACGTGGCCCTAAAAGCCCGATTTAGGGGTGACAAAACCATTTATTATTTAATCAGTTGTAAACCCTGACGAAACGGAATCGCAAGGGAGTTTTTTGTTCTGCTGAACGATTATTATTTACGATTATTTGTTTTTACGCTTAATTTTGTGGAGTCCCCTATTATTGCTTATATTTTTATGGCCTTTCGTCACAGTTATAATTATGTTTTTGTTATATATGCATGAAGTAATGAAATCGTAAGTTTATTAACTAAAAATATAAACAGTGTTTTTCAATCGAATTATAATGTTGCCGTGTACGACGTCCTAAATTGCCAAGATTTTTTTTTAAATCGTCACTAAATTTATTGCTGAATCTACGGGTAAGTACGGGTACTTTTGCTTAAAACTGATATTGTATACCTAAAATGCTTTTGATCTGCATTTCCGCGAACAGCTAAGAACAGGCAACGATTTTAATGGCTCCGCTACTGTAGGGGTTGAATGTAACATACACGTCACAATAGGCGAGACGACTAAAAAAACTAATTAGTTCGTCAGTTAAATTGTCAAAAAATTTGAGACACGTATTTTGTCTTTTTTCTCGTAATCGAAAAATGACGACGGTATATACAGTGCGTTGAAGTTTCGCGTGACGTCACGCCTAGGTACAATTTTTACATACAAGTAACGTCACAAGCCCCACACCGGAACTTTGATGCTCTATATCTTTGTATTTTTTCATTAATTAGAAAAAGCGAAAAATATGTGTTCAGTGTTTTTGGACGATCTAACTTACGGACTAAACAGAATGCCATTTCTTTTATGTAGTCGTTATCCCTATTTTGTCGAATTTGAACTTATGTAAGCCCGACTATCAAAACTAGAAATGTACGTAACATACTTACATCTTGTTCCTTTTTAAATGAGTTCATAACTTCACACAGATTGTCCTCTCCATTCGGTACACAAGTCGATATGTATGAGCAATATGTCCGCAAAATAAATGAAGAACATATAAAATGTAAAGTACAGTAGTGCGGGGAATTTCAAATATCCTGCGATTCCGACAGATGTGACTGGTTTAACATTCGATCCCTGCATTTCTTGGTCTTTATTTTAGAATTGTGACGTTCGTAGTTTGAATAAAAATACGTCGGTAAAAAGTGTACAGAATACAGTTCCAATGTTCGACAGTGAATGGCATCCTGATTATTACGATTGTTGGTATGAATGATATGTTATGGTAAGCATGTTTTATGAATTTTATGATGATGGCATGGATAAATGAATCAGAATCTAAGAAGATAGCGAAGCCAATCGAAGCGAAGTAAGTCTAACGGGTTTGAATTGAATATACATATGTATTAAGTTTATTAGAAACCAACATATAATGTTATAATATGAAAACAGGGGAATGGGAAACAATATAGGCTATTAAAAAAAAAAAAAAAGAAACCCTGGTATATTGTAGAGGCGGAGTAGGGGTCCAGAATATATTAAAATTTATATTGTCTAAATGCATATTCAGAGCCTAGAATATGCATTTCGAAGAATTGCGGTTTCGAACTACGTCCGATCTGAATCCGTGGATATAAGATCCGATCGTAGAAATATTTGTATGGTTGTTTACGCACTAAATCCGAAGAATGAAGGGAAGAAATCGGATGACGGAGATGTAGTGCGTAAAGTAGCATACAAATAGTTCTCCGGCTATGACGGATCATAGTTTCACTGATGATTCGGACTGGTCCCACCGCGAGCTAATAAACTATGAGCTATCGGCTATAAAACGAACAAAAGATAATCACTCCCGTGTAAATAAAACAGACACGGCCATGTTTATCGTGTGCCGTGTCTCTTTTGTTTGCACGGGAGTGCTTATCTTTTGTTCGTTTTTGCTCATAAATAGCTTACTAGCTCGCGGTGGGACCAGTGCCTTAGGTAGATATGTTATTCTAGGCGACGATCTTGACAAGACTCATTGACAAATTTGAACGCCCCAAAAGATTCTTGAGAGCTAGTCTAGACTGTCGCCTTGGCCTAAATATCCCGTTTAAACTTTAAAGACTAGACTACGTCTTGTTTCATCTCGTGTATTACACTTTGTTGGTTCATTAATGATTGAAAGGTAGGCTCTACCTTCTTTGAAATTCAAAGAATCTACTTCAGATTTTGAAAGTTCTGCTAAGAAAATATTTTTGGCAATTCAACACCTTAGACTAGGTGCTACCTACTTTGAATTTCGAGGAATATCTACTAAGACTAAGACTTAGAGAAATACTCATACTCATACTGGAGTACATTGGAGTATTTTGCTTTTGTTGATAGGTGAAATTGACTTTAAGTGATTATTTTGAATTAAAGAAGAAATGGAAAACTTCACGTCTCTGCCAGGAATCTAGCCTGTGACCTTTTGGCACACCAATACAGTTGCTTTCCTCAACTGAGCCACGGAGGCCTAACAGATGCGGGCGATTTTTTTTTATATATTATAAATGTGCTTACTCTTGGTCACAGACTATAGCCCTTTGGCTATAGTCTGTGACAAAGACATGGCCTACTATGGAGTGAGCTCGTACAGAAGATGCCTGTTCACCATTGATTTTTCCATGCCTTCCCTTCAAGGCTTAAATGGTGGATTGGTGGCTTAAATCTATATTATCTGATATTCCCGGTAAGGGCATTTATTTCTGTGACGAGCACAGATATTTGTTCCTATTCCGACGAGCAGAGTCATTGATGTTTTCTATTTACATGTATCGTTGTCTTAGTACCCGCAACACAAGACTTAACGTGGGACTCAATCAATCCGTGTAAGAATATCCTATACATATTTATTTATTTATTCCAGCAGAAGATGATGGAGCATCCTTATAAAGGTCCTTCTTCTAACTGCAAGCCACAAATACCTATTGTTTATAAGGATATATACCATATAAGAATTCTTCACATCTTGATACCCAACAATAACCTTCAAATTAAACCATTATCCTGCGACCTCTAATGTCTAAATCCAAATATAAAAACCGGCCAAGAGCGTGTCGGGCCACGCTCAGCGTAGGGTTTCGTAGTTTTCCGTATATTTCTCAAAAACTGCTCACACGTTGGGGTTGGAATGAAAAAAAATATCAGCCTTCACTTTACATGTAGGGGGGGTACCCTAATAAAACATTTTTTTCCATTTTTTATTTTTGCACTTTGTTGGCGTAATTGATATACATATTGGTACCAAATTTCAGCTTTCTAGTGCTAACGGATACTGAGATTATCCGCGGACGGACAGACGGACGGACGGACGGACGGACGGACAGACAGACATGGCGAAACTATAAGGGTTCCTAGTTGACTACGGAACCCTAAAAAAGAACAAAAAGCTACTGTGTGGTAATGGCATCATCAGGCTTGCGTTCACATTATTAGTTCTATCTGAATCAAAGGCATACATTAGGGGGGATGGTGGTATGCAATATCAGTGAGGAACCAACATTTTTTTCTTCATATCTATAATTATCTACAACTGGTAAACACTTGAATAATTTTACTAATCACTTCATGTTTTTAACTTTTTTATTCCAACGTAAATATAAAAACTAGTTGTGAAACTTCAGACTGGGGTAGAACGAGGCATAGGCGATGGCTTAAGATATAAAGGCGTGAAAGATCTTGTTGAGGCCCTATGCACCTTTGAGGTGCCATAGGCCATAGGACTAACAACAACGACAAAATATTAACACTCAGTAGCTCGCTGTTTTATTTCGTATCCGGGATGTAAATTAAACTAAGCTATACCTTTGCAATCAGCATCAGATTTAGCGTTTAGAAATAACGCGTTTAAGTAGCGTTTTCGTAAGGAGAATCGTTCTACAGCTACACATACAGATATATCGCCTAGTTATCAAACGATTATAGTTACTTTAATCGCCACCCCAGCGCTTTTGATCGATCATGGTATTCATGGTTAAATAATGAAATCTTTCGCTGAGATATCAATCTACATGAGCAGTTAAACAACGCGTATTCTGATCCTCTTCTTCCTGACTGCATAACACCGTCCAAATAATAGTTTTGCATTTTTCACGGTAGCCGCGTAATTTGGACGCACACAAGCACGGATGTCATTAGCACACCTCTGTTTTATTTCTCACACTGTTTCTTACAACGAAATGACTTATTTAAATATGTATTATGAGGCGCTTACGTCCTTTTTAGTATGAATGAGGTGTGTTGATGAGACGGAACGTTATTTTGTTTAATTTTGCGAGAATTAAGGCGTAATTAGAGTTAATACATTATTTGTGGATCTTCGTAGGTTTTTTTAAAGCTCTACTTCTATAAATAATGGTATGGTATGTGTGTATGGTTTTATAGATGTATATCGTAATCCATAATTCCATATTTTAATATTATAAATGGGAAGGTATTTGTGTCTGTCAGTCTTTCACGGCAAAACGGAGCGACGATTTGACGTGATTTTTAAGCGGAGATTGTGGAAAGGATAGAGAGTGACATAGGGTACTTACACTTTCCTAAAATGGAGGGGGGGGGGGAGGAGTTTGTATGGAGCACTCCGCAATTTTCGAAATTGACGCGAGCGAAGCTGCGAGCACGATCTATTAATTACTAGCTTTTGCCCGCGGCTTCGCTCGCGTTAGAAAGTAGCGTATGTCACTCTTCATCCCTTCAATTATCTCCACCGAAAAAAACACGTCAATCCGTCGCTCCGTTTTGCCGTACAAACAAACACACACTT